>NC_064920.1:654171482-654486334 GCF_023897955.1 Schistocerca gregaria
TATTAAAGAACTGGAAATTAAAGCCCTAAGGGATTGAAATAGGCTCACACTGATTCACTTACTCATCATCTCCTAGGCCAAACCGCAAAGGATAGAAACTTAAAGTTTGAAGAGGGTGTAGATCTTGTACTGTAGACAGTGTTTAAGAAGGAATTGTCTGAAATTTCACTCCTACGTTGGGTGAAATATGGGATGAAAGACTTTTTGAAAGTAAGTCACTATTGGCGGAATTTTGAAGCTTTATCTATGAAAACCGTTTTCTCAGTCAGAAAATAAAAAAAGTTTCTGTATTTTTTGAAATTCAGCCACTAAGGGGATAAAGTAGTGGGTGAAAGGTTTTTTAATAAATAATTACTAAATAACTACTAAAAGTTTTTAAGGTGACATCTATAACAACTTAGTATTAAGTCATAAATAAAAAAATGTGATAAAGACTGTCATCCTAATACTACGTTAATTTATATTACTCGCTGTTAATCCATAACCATGTTGTCCAAACATCTATAACAACTGGTATTTGACTTGTTAGTTAGAAATAAAAAGACAAAAAAAATGTGTTTCAGTGTTCTGGAAATTTGGTGCTTGAGGTAATGCAGTAGGGAAAAGAAATTTAAAAAAATATTTTATTACATTAAAAAGAATTAAATCTGAATTTATGAAAATTGGTATTTTACTTCTTGCTTGGACATAAAAAAATATTTGTTAGTGGATGAAAGCTGCTATGGAAATGTGTCCACAAGAACACAAAAGGCATGATGGTTAACAAAAACTTTGCACTCCAGTCATTGGATGATCACATAATGGCCCAGACTTTAGCTTGGGTAGTGTTGCAGATGGTGTAGTGGGTTTAATTTGTTGCACGTGGTGTATTTGGATTAATTGAAAATAATCTGTATGCCTTTGGGAGAAGTCTGAGAAAATCGTGCTGTTTAGCATGCCAGTGACTGCGGTGTTACTATCATCTTCTCACAAAGTGGTCCACAAAGTCTCTCAGAAACTTTAAAAAGTAGTGCTAGTGAACTAACTGACCAATTCAGATAATCTTGTTTGACATCAGTATTGTATCTAGCTGTTGTATTCTGTGCACAATGGAAAGATTGATCCAATTGATCCTGAAATTCACCTATCTTATGATGTAGCACAGCTGCATTTATCAGGGCATGTGAAGTAACTAAGCAGTCAGTGTTAGAGTTCTGAAAAATCATTATCAGTTACACCAAGAACCTCTGCAGGAAACAGAAACAGGAGTATGCTTTATGAATATATTAACTAACAAATATTTTATACAGTATTTTTTCTACATGAATAATGATAGTTATAACTGATTCCTTTGTTGACCATATAAAGAAAGAAAAAAAAATTAAGTGAACAGATATGGACAAGTAATTCCAGTTGCCAGCCTTGAAATGTGTCAGATCAGATAAGCTTGCAGTTCAAGGATTAATTAAAAAATTTTTGGACTATCTTAAAACTGGACACACATGGTATATGATATGTTTTTAATACAAACAATACTCTGAAAGTTATTCGTCCACAGCTCTTGTTAATGATCCCACAGGCTATTGTGTGTTAGTGCTGGTGTCCCCTCCCCCTCTCCCCAGCCCATAGTGTTTTCCATTAGTGAATTGCTTTATTGGTTTACCCATTCCATTAATTAGGTCTTATTGCATTATATGACTCAAAATTTTGCTACGTCTTTCTAATTACAGATTCTCAGAGCTTCAAGAAACCAACTACTCTTGATTACATTCCACTGAAGAGCAGTGCTTCAACAAAATTTGGTATCATGTCCTATGATAAAGTGGTAAATGTTTCTAAGTCAGCAGCTCAGAAAGCAGCTGAATTCCGCCAGAACATGATGTTTGGAAATCGCCATAAGAGAGAACCTGGTAAGAAACGTTTTATTAAAAGTGAGTCATTGTAAGACAGTGTCTTATTTAAAAATATATTTACTTGGACTATGTTATATTGCTTGTTTCAGCAAATTCAGGCCTGATTTATCAACAGAAAATAAAGGCATCTGGGAAAGATGTTTTTGCACGGAAGAAATTCTGACTTCGTACACAGTTTTCTGTTTCTGTACACAGGGAACATATATTTGAATCTATCTGTAAAAAAAAAAGTAAGATTTTACATGGGCTTACATAAATAGTGAATGCATCACTTGGAAACATGTTGCTAAGGGTACCTAGTTCAAGTACCTTGTATGATAGTGTTGCTGCTCTTGTTTATAATGTAGAATTTAAAAATGTTGCTCGTCTGAAAGACTAAAATATTGTTTTGTATCATATGTATAGCGTTAATATTTTAAAATTCATTTTGGTTATAATAAATGTTTTACCTTGTTATGTGTGGTTTCTTTCTCTCATGAATCAGGACTATTGAGAGGTTGTAATGGACTTGTACTGTTGTTAGTGTATTAAAAAGCAGTAATAAATGAGATACACAATCTCCTGTTTGTTTTCCTTAAGTAAATATAGTTAAAGGACAGATTACCATCTTTTGACTTAGAATATAACTGATAATGATTGCAATTTTATCAGAAGGAAAATTTACTTGTGATAATTATATCATTACAAGAAAACTATGGCTGGCCAGTACTTACCTTAAAGAGGCAGAATTCTACATACCTACAATAGAGACACAATAAAGTAAAAAAAAAAAAAAGAACTATGCTAGCTTTTGGAACTTGGGTCACGTAGACAACAGCTTGAGAGGACCCTAAGGTGAGAGGGGGATGAAGATTCTTTCTCTCTGAGAAAAGAAGCAACAGATTTTAAACTAGGTTAATTTTGAGAGGGCCCTAATGCGAGGGGTGATGAAGATTCTTCCTCTCTGAAAAAGAACTAACAGATTTTAAACTAATTTTTGAATTTTCTCTCTTGAGGATAAATATTGACTAATCATAATCTTCAGTGATATATTTTCGTGGGGAAAATTGCAAATTCAAGTACATGGTACATTAACCCTTTCGTTATGGCCGTCTGCTCTGCTGCAGTGGCACCACTGAACACTGCACTAATGGGTGCAGTGTGCTGTGAACTGTGCACATTTCACATATAAGAATATATTTGGAGATTTTACAAGTATTATAAGTAAAAATGCAATTTAGGATCATTCAAAAGTTTCTTAATAAAGTAATTCAGTGTTATAAATTTGAAAACAAGGGTCAACACACAAACCCTCATTACAGTTTTTACACTCACACTTAGATTCTCGTCTTTACTCCAAATGATGCACCTTCTATTTTGATTTCTTCCTACCGATTTGTAAACCAAAGGAAAATGTCTTTTTGTTAATCTAAGTGGATGATTATTGCCTGTTGAATGTTGACATTTTATACTTTGGTGATACTTTTCCGGTATTTCCCGAATTAACTGCAATTGAAATTTTGCCTTGGATACTGGTTCTTTCCTTTTGTTTTTATAAAGGCAATAGGCATAACACACACAAATGTCCAACAAGTGAAAGAAATATTTGTGAGACCATTTCAGAGATTTGCGTGTTGATTCCTCACTGCTTATACCCATGTCAGCTTCATCAACTGCACCCATTGAACTATTATGATCCAATCTGCATACAAGTTTTTGGATAACTTTTTTCCCGCTGTGCTTGATTGCTTGATTACTACATCAAATGCATCCGAGTGCATGGTAGAAAGCATATAAACCTCTTTCTTATCCATCCACTTTATGAGTATTAAATTTTTGCATGACCGAGAGATTGCCTGTTCTCTTTTGAATCGTTCATCAATTTTAAGCATTCCTTTCCTTCTTTTTCTTATGGTCCCACAGACATTGTACGATTATTGTGTAGCATTCTAAATAAAACTGGACTGGAATAGCAATTATCTACATGGACGACATGGCCCTTTCCGAAATAGGGCTGTGTAAGTGCTTCAACTATTGCTCCCAACTTTCCAATATCCTTATTTTTGGTATCCACCAAGGTAGATGATCTGGCATAAACAATTAAATCTTGTACAAATCCTGTCTCACAGTCACAGAGAACAAAAGATTTTATCCCAAATCCGTTTCTTTTTGACAGGATGTATTGTTTGAAAGGCAGCCAGTCTTTATATAACAGTAAACTTTTATGTATGCATAGCTTTTGGAATGATTGAAATGACTGACTATTTTTTTTTCTAGTAAATCAGTGACATTCCTTTTTTATACAGTCAATCATTGGCAGAACCAGCATCATGGTAGAAATGTAGCATTTGTAATCATTTGAAATAGTAGGCTCTAGCCATTACTTCTCCAGAAATATCCCTATGCAGAAGTTTGTCTTTACCCCAATACACTACTAAAGATAATTTCTTGTTGCGCGTTATTAAAAATTATATGAAAAAAAAACAGTATAGTTTGGCTACTCCAGTTCCTTCTGAATTGTTTATGTTAATATTATATTTTCAAGACCAATAGTGATTTGTTTCATTTGCAATTAACTCTATGAGAGCTTCAGAGATGAAAAGCTGAATGTAATCTAAGATTTTCAGTGATCGAGTTATGTTTACTTTAATCCCTGAACTTTCTGATGCAAATTTATGTATTTGAGGCACGAATATTTTTGATATCCATATTTCACGGTCACTGTTAACGGGTTCAATATTCTCCACTTCTGCTTCTGAAGTACTACATACAGCTCTTCTTTTCTTAGTTTTTGTAGGTGATGTAATAATATGTCGATTTTCATATTCTGCATCTGTTAGTCCGTTAGCGAATAGAATTCTTTTTGACCTCCTCTGTAGCATTCTGAAAGGGAGGTAAAATATTTTACAAAACAAACTAAACATAGCTACAAATACAATTTTCAAATGAATGTTACGAACCTTGAAAAAATTAATAACTGTTTTCCAGTGTCCTGTAAAGCTTGAAGAAAGATTTTTGCTCGTACACACACATCAGCAAGTGGATGCCAGCAAATTGCGGCTCTCGTAAACACAGATCAGCGTGTGGTTGTCTGCTAAATAACGGCTCATGTACATACAAAGCATTGTGTGGACACAGGCAAACTATAGAGCACTACACACAGAGCAATGCATGGATGCTGGCTAAATATGGTGCACGTAGTGAAAGGGTTAATAGGCATGTGAACGTTTCCACTTGATTTCACGGATAGTGAGAGATTAAATGAAATAGAGTAAATGCTTATTGTTAAATGGTGTGGAAAAATGACAATATTCTGATGCATGGTGACCCGATTGTTTTCATGAGTTAGAGTAACGTACAATCTTTGTGCCCTAGCTAAGTTTCCTACATCACATACCAGTCTAAATTTTAATCGTACTCTAATGTCAGTTGGTGATTTTATCAGTTTGTCTCTATCTGACGAAAGGAGCTATTTTCTGATATGAAAAATATTATTAGGTTTATTGAAAATAAAACAAGTAATCTCTGAATTAAGATGAAGACAATAGAACAAGCAGCAAACCATTTTATTTTTACCTTTAATAGGGAAGAGCCTTCAGAGTCTTTTAAAAGAGTGATGATGTACGAGGTACAACCTTGATGGAGGGGCAAGATACAAAGTCAGAACATAACTGGAAGGTGTTCATTTGCAGGCTGTGGTCAGTTTGCCAAGAGTGTTCAGTGTCCATAAAATGTAAGTGCGTATAAATGTGTGAATGCACACCTGGAGGATGGACCCATCCATCAAATTTGAGTGGGGATGGAGCAGAAATGGTGTGGTAGAAAGTAATAGTTTTAATGTAAAGGGATAGGTAAAAATATCATCAATAATATGTTGTTGTTGTTGTTGTTGTCTTCAGTCCTGAGACTGGTTTAATGCAGCTCTCCATGCTACTCTATCCTGTGCAAGCTTCTTTATCTCCCAGTACCTACTGCAACCTACATCCTTCTGAATCTGCTTAGTGTAATCAATAATATATTACATTATCAATAACTGATTATTTTCATTGTTGAAATAATAGTTTTGACAGAGAGGAAAGTAACAATAAATTCTGATATAACTTCATGTTGAATTTAAACATCTGACACAGTTGTTGTGTAACACATTTGTGGTGATGGTGATGATCACCATCATCATCAGTTTGGCTTCCAGAAAGGTAAAGGCACCAGCAAAGCAGCACCGACATTGCACTTGATAATGGAAGCAGGATTTAAGAAAAATCAAGACATGTTCATAGACTTGTCAAACTAGAGAAAATGTTCAACACTGTAAATACTGCAAAAAGTTCTAAATTCTGGGAAAAATAGGAGCAAGCTCTAGGAAAAGATGGGTTGTATACATTTCCTGGCAAGACAAGTGAAGCATCCAGGACATGCGGTCAGAAGTCAAAGTAATTTTGTGTACGGAAACGATTAGAGCTGCAATTCTCTGTGACAGGTTGAAAAGCCACTAGAGTGCGTTAGTGTTGTTTATGTTTAGTGGTTTTACCAGGCCTGGTAGGGTATACCAGTGCCCCACTGATTCTTTACAAGAATCAAACTGGCAGGTAAAAATGGCTTCAAACATCAGATTACTTTAGAAACAAGTTAATGTGTTAAATATTTGCCTTTAAGCATATAAGCAAAAAAAAGCTTAGTGAAGGTTAAAAATTATTCTTAAAAGTTTGTTGTAATTCACTAAGTGTTCTCATTACGAAATGCTTGATCAATATAAACGGAGTAATTTAAAGTCGATTTTAAGCACAATCTAGTGTTTCACACATCTAAATGTTTATGGCATCTTATCTCCCGAACTATGCGTCACACAATAATACAATTTTGCAGCTATGTTCAATGATATGTATGGACATTGTCTGCAAACTGTGTTGCAAGTAGAGTTAGTAGTAAAGATGTAATCAACTAAAACATCATGCCTGATGCTGCCATGTTACTGACTAAACAACAGAAATGTAGTAAGTTGCCTCCCCCAAACTCATTTTGGGGGTGAGAAGATTAGTGAGAAAAAGACATGAAATTATGTATAAAAGCTGAATGATCACTGTGAAGGACATGGAAATGCTGCATACACATAAGAGACAGTGTTATCAGCACCTAACAGAGTTTTAAGGGGGCCTTACTGTGGGTCTCCGTTTGGCTGGCTGGTCGAACCATGCAATATCCTGATTTGTTGTGCATTTGGATTTTGCACTGGCCTGATGTAGTGTACAGGAATTTGAAGGTAGGTGTACTTGTCAGGGTTCTGGTCAACCATGTCTACCTATCATCAGGGAGGATCACTCTATTATGCACCAAGCCCGTTGTAACCACTTCATACCTGCACCTGCCATCCGAGAACAAGTAATGAACTTCTGCAACACTCTGTGCCATTATGCTGCATTGGTCAGAGACTAGCAGCAGCCAGACAAGGGGATTATCATCCCAAGCATAGGCTGCTAATACCACAACACAAATGGTTACGTTTGGAGTGATGCCGTGAATGGGAAGCATCAACAGCTGATGAATGGTCTCATATTGTGTTCACTGATGAATCTTGGTTCTGCAGAACCACAGGTGACCATTGTTGCTAAATGTGACTGTGGCTAGTGAGATGTCCCATTCTTTCATTATTTTGGAGAGGCAGAACAGTGTTACTCCTGCTGCTTGGTTGGTTGATGTGTGGGAGGTGACCAAAGAGCAAGGCCATCGATCCCATCAGATTAGGGAAGTTGGCTGTGCCTTTTCAAAGGAACCATCCCGGCATTTTCCTGAAGCGATTCAGGGAAATCACGGAAAACCTAAATCGGGACGGCTGGGTGGTGGTATGAACTGTCATCCTCCCGAGTGTGGGCCAGTGTGCTAACCACTGTGCCACCTCGCTCGGTTTACTCCTGCTGTCAGAATGTGGGGTTGCACTGGGTATGACTACAGGTCATGGCTGGTAGTGACAGAGAGAACTCTGACAGCATAATGGTACATCATGCATCCTTGTGTTACATCTTACACAAAAGTACAGTGGTGCCATTTTTCTCTAAGACAATGCTCATCCACATGTGTCACATACTTCTATCAACTGTCTGAAGGATACTAAGGTACTCATGTGACCAGCAAGATCCATAGACCTGTTTCCAATAGAATGTGTGGATCAAGACAGACATTACTTCTGTCCTCTTGCAGGTATCCAGGATATCGAGGACCACATACAACTTCTTCAGAGGAGGATACAACGTCTTTAGACACCCTTCCCAATCAAATTCATGCATGCATCCAAGACAGTGGGTGTGAAGCACCATATTGATAAGTGTGCTCATATTGCCAAGTTCTTTGAAAGATTGACTTGATTTTGTAATCACTGCAATTACATCACATAACCTATCAACTTGTGAAATTTTGTTTTGTTTTCTCCTCCACTTCTGGGTGCTTCATTTGTTTTTTCAGATGAAATATAAGATGTGCAAGAACCAAATGGAAACAACAAGACTGGAAGACCAAGAATGAAATGCTCAGATTAAAAATGGCCTGCCCAGAAATGTGGTCTTTTTCTGCTTGTGTTCAGACCATACCTCAAAGAAGCAATGATGGAAATGAATGAAAGATTCAGGAGTGGGGTTAAATTTGATGGTGAAAAAGCATCAGTGATGAGATTTAGCTGATAATTGACAATGCTGTTCTCTGTGATAGTGAAGAAAAATTACGGGACATGTTGAATGGAATGAACAGTCTAAAAGAGTATAGAACATGGACTGAGAGTAAACTGAAGAAAGACAAAACTAATGTCATTAGCGATAAACATAACACAAGAACTGATGACCACGCAGTAGATGAAGTTAAGGAATCTTGCTACCTCGGAAGCAAAATAACACATGGTCCACAAAGCAAGGAAACCATCAAAAGCAGTCTATTATATTCAAAGGGGGCATTCCTGGCCAAAAGAAGTCTCTTAATATCATACTTAATTTGAGGAAGTAGTTTATGAGAATGGAGTTTTGGAGCTCAGCATTTTGTGGCTGTGAATCTTGGACTGTGAGAGAAAAAAATATGGAACATTAGAATCTCCCATCAACATCAAGGTCATTAGAGATGGAGCACAGGCTTGGAACATCTCAAAGATGATGAAGGAAATTGGAATCATCCTGGCCTTTGCCTATAGCAATTTAGGGAAATCGTGGAAAACTGAAATCTGGATGGCTGTACGTGGATTTGAACTGTCATCCTCCTGAATGTGAGTCCAGTGTGCCACCCACTGATCCACCTCATTCAGTCACCAGAAAATAAGAGAACTGGAGTGTTTGAGATGTTGTGCTTTTAAAGGATGTTGAAATTCTCTGCAGAAGTGACAAGAAGTGAGAGGGCAATAGGACTTCCTTTATACTAAAGAAGAAGAAGAAATAAAAAAAGCAGTGGCAGCTATATTAATGAATTCCTACTCATTCATGGCCACTCCTATTTATTCAACATACTACACACTTCACAGTCACAGACCACTGTAAACTGGTGGGGTGGTGCAGAGTAGCAGGGCCTCATTTGTGAGTGTACTAATTTGGACTGCAACTAAACAGACAGTTCAAATGGACTCAAGCCAAATGGATGGGATGTGTGTGGGAGCCATTAGTCCAAACCTCCACTACCACCATACTCAACTGGCCAGTTCTCACTTCCTCACCACTCTTGCATCATATTGCTCTACATTTCTCTCATTCCCACACTGTAATCCCCACCCAATGATCTGCTCTACCCCACAGGTTTGGGAAGAGTTACCATACTTAAACCTTGCTTTGCATCTGCTGCCAAGAGTGACTTGCTTCCTTGTCTTCCCTGCCTCCCAATATTTTCCTACCCCCTCTCAATTTTCCCAGTCCTTTTCTCCCCATCTCATACTGGCTTGCGTGGCCAACCAGTCATAAACAGTTATTGCTATATGGGTGTGTCAAGCGAACGAGGTTTGTTTAAAAAGTAAGGTGACTTTATATTTTTATGAAAAAATATTTATTTATTCATCAATATCCCTGTTGTCCTCTTACTCAGATACAATACACTTGTGCCAACACCTATTCCAGTCCTTGAAGCACTTCTCATAAGCACTTTTTGGTACAGTCTTGCAGAGATGCAGTCATTGAAAATCTTTTTCCTTTCATAGGTCTCTTTAGTTCTGGGAACAGGAAAAAGTCGAAGGGGCCAAATCCTGTGAATATGGTGGCTGAGGAAGGATTGTTGTGTTGTTTTCGACCAAAAAAGTCTCGCACACAAATGACGAATGAATAGGTGCATTGTCATGATGCAAAAGCCATGGATTGTTTTTCCACAATTCTTGTCTTTGTTTACATATTGCTTCCTGCAAAAAGCATGTAACATCGAGATAATACTCCTTTTTGATCATACGACCTTCAGGCAAAAATTTATGATGCACTATGCCACGGCAATTGAAAAAAACAGTGAGCAAAACTTTGACATTTGATTGAACTTGGTGTGAGTTGGGGTGCGATTGGACCTTCGTTTTGACATCATAATCATAAGTAAACCCATGTTTTGCTTTTGAACAAATAAGGATCATCACTGATGTTATTCAAGAGCTCCTGAGCGATGGTTCTGATCAAAATTGAGAACTTTTGGAACAAACTTTGCTGACACACATCTCTTGCCTAAAACATCCGAAAAAATTGCATGACATGAGCCGACTAATATGCCAACATTCTCAATAACTCTTATGGTAATTCAATGTTTTTCCAATACAATTTTCTTCGGAGTTTCGATGTTATCATCTGTTGATGTGCTGGGGCATCCAGAGTGAGGTTTGTCATTGGCATCTTCTCGGCTATCTTGGAAGAGCTTGTACCATTTATAAACATTTTTTTATTTAGACCAGACTCACTGTGTGCCATTTCAAGTGTTTTAGAGCACTTCATTCTGTTTTTCACACAAAATTTGATGCAAATTCTTTGCTCCATTTTTTACAATAATCGAAAATTCCCAAGCACACTAAAATATGTCTAACCTTTCTATCTGTTAAAAAGAAAGTATGCCATACACTTGAAACTGTGAACATATGTTCAGGACACGTGTACCAACATAACAAAAAAGAAAGATCAGTAATTGAATGTACGTTGCCTGCGCAGTTTGAAAAGTCTCTTTTTTTGAACATCCCTCATATGCACTAGAAAAGAGTGTGAAAATCCCATATCGTTGACATCAATTTGCCATAGAATTTTGGAACATATACTATGTTTGAACACTACAAATTACCTCGAAGAAAACAATATAATGACAAATAGTCAGCATCGGTTCAGAAAATATGGTTCTTGTGAAACAAAGTAGCTCTTTATTACCATAAAGTAATGGATGTTATCAACATGGGATCTTAAATGATTCCATATTTCCAGATTTCCAGAAGGCTTTTGACACCACTCCTCGTAAGTGATTTCTAATCAAATATGGTGCCTATAATGTCTCAGTTGTGCAACTGGATTTGTGATTTCCTGTTGGAAAGGTCACAGTTCATAGTAACTGGCTGAAAGTCGTCGAGTAAAATAGAAGTGACATCCTATTCTCCACAAGGAAGTGTTATAGGCCCTCAGCTGTACCTAATCTATATAAATGATTTAGGAGGCAATATGAACAGTTCTTTTAGATTGTTTGCCATCAGAAGATCGAAACCAATTGCCAAGTGATTTAGACAAGGTAACTGTATGGTGTGAAAAGTAGCAATTGACTCTAAATAATGAAAAGAACACTTAGAGCATGCAACAGGTCTATGAAAGACACTGTCTACTCTTTGCCTGTCCATCCTCTTCTGTAGTACTGCTGTGCGGTGTGTGATCTGTATCAGATAGGACTGACTGAGGGCAGCTCGTTTTGTATTATAACAAAAAAAAAAGAGGAGAGAGTGTCTCGCATATTATATATATATGTTTGCTTGATAGTCATTAAAACGCATGATATACAAGTTGGGGTGACAATCATTACAACAAAGACATTTTACACTGAAGTGTGATATTTTTCATGAAATTTCAACCACCAACTGTGTCCTCTGAATACAAAAATATTTGTTGGCTCCTCGTACATAGGGAGAAATGATCACTGCAATAAAATAAGGGAATTTAGAGTTCACACAAAAAGATTTAAGCGTTTGTTTTTTCCAAGTGCTGTTCGCGTGGAACGGTAAAAAAATGACGTCAAGGTTGTTTGATGGGCACACTGCCAGGCACTTAACAACAGTGAATTTTGTGAACTGTTAAATGAGTGTCAGCACCATCTATCAATCTTTTACAATTGAGTGCTTGCCTTTCCCAAATTTAAACTTCACGATCAGGTCCTGTGAGTGTGTGATGCCAACTGGCTGCTGAGTCTTTCTCTGACATATGGTGTCATTTGGATGCAGAATGGAGGGGCAAGATGACAGCACGCAACTTTCCCAACTGTTTTAGCTTTCCAGACCTTGGAGCAGATGCTTCTCATGATTGTAGCTGCTGATTTTGCATTATGAGACTTGAGTGGACCCTGTTCCATTACTCCCTGGTTCATGGCACTCAGACATGCTGACCATTCAGCTGTGGAGATTGACTCCTTATACTATATAACAATGAAAAAATAGCCATTTTAATTATCACTACAATGTCTTACTTGTTGCTTTGAGATGCTGTATAGTACAGAGATACCTTTAAAAATGAATGATTTTGGATAACTGTAAAGTCAATAAAGTAAGGAAATGTCAGTTTTGACAGAGGACGACTGTCCTGTCTGGGATCTCTTCCCTAACCCCTGGAACAATTTCATCCAGATTTGGCACAGACAGAAACAGCAGGCCTCATGAGTATCAAGGTTTATAACCTCTTAGCTCCAACAGGAGCGATGGTAAAGGTTTTTTTTTTTTTTTTTTTTTTTTTTTTTTTTTTTTTTTTTTTTTTTGCCAGCCCCAAGCATATAGGCTGCCCTACACAACAAGCATGCTGTGTGGGAACAGTAACCGCCTGCCAAATCAACCTGCTTTGCAGTGTGGCTTACATTTCTGGGACAGGAAACAGTTTTCCAGGTTCGGCGTGTAGGCTGTCGTTCTACATGACAGGCATGTTGTGTTGGAGTAGTATTGGCTTTTTTGATCTGCAATGCCTGGCAATCTATACATCATAGGCAAATAAATGATTTTCAAGCCCCTGCTGGACAGCCTGTCCTTCATGACAGGTGTGTTGTGTGAGTAGTACTAGTCTACTTTATTGAACTGTATTGCAGGGACTACACATACTGGTCCACCTGCTTAGCTGGGTGGTAACGTGCTCACCTCCCATGCAAGCGGGCCCAGGTTCGATTCCCAGCCGGGTTGGAGATATTTTCCACTCGGGGAGTGGGTGTTTTGTTGTCCTCTTCATCATTTCATCCCCATCAGTGGCGCACAAGTCACCATATGTGATGTTGAATGAAATAAGACTTGCACTTGGGAGCTGAACTTCCATGAATATGGGCCTGCCGGCCAACGATGCCATTCACTCATTTCATTTTTTTTACACATGCTGAGGATTATGGCTGGGGACGGATAGAGAGGGTCAACAGTTTGAGGGGTAGGGGGAAATGGCAGAGGGAGGAGAGGAGAGAGAGATGCATGAGGCAGATGGGAGGTATAGAGGGGTGGTGGACAGATAGAAAAGAAAGAGAGAGAGATACACATGGAAAGAGGGATGAGGAGGAGTAAATGGACAGAGAGAGTGATGGAGGAGATGAAGAGACAGAGGGAGTGGGAGGAGGGGATTCATAGGAGGAGGAGGAGGTGTATTCAATATATGTTTCAAAAGCATCTGTGGGTGATTCCATGTGGAAAACGCTAGTATATTATAAAAATGGATGTAGGTGTGTATGTCCCACACCTCTTAAACCACTGGATCAATTAAACTAAACTTTGTACTCATCAACACTTTACTGTCTGGAAAGAAGTACTGTAGGTGTAAGAACCACCTGCCTCCCACTGTGATGGGGAGACATAGAAGGTGGACAGAGTGAGAAAGAGGAGATGTGTGCAGTATATGTAACATATACTTACACAGGTGGAGCTATGGGTAAAAGATTAGTAACAATATAAATATAGTAAGGAAAGTTCTGGTAGAATGTATACATTTTACTTATAGGAGGGAATAGCAGAGGCAATGAGTTGTTGACAGGTGCACAAAAAGCAAAGAAAACTCTTTGCTAGCTTTTGGAAGGAAATCTTTAATAAGCTAGAGTAAAAATACTTATGGACACATTCATCACATTCACTGTGTGTCCAGCAGTACAGATAGAGAGAGAGAGCGCGTGTTCCTACTTCATATTGTTAAAGGATTTCTTCCAAAAGCTAGCAAAGTTTTCATTCTTTTCTGTATACCTGTCGATGATTCAACGCTTCTGCTGTTTGTGAGGGGTCTCCATTACTCCTACAGAATTTAATAGCAGTATAAACTGAAATGAACATCAAATATAGATTTAAGTGTCAGGAAGTCTTTTCTGAAAGTATTTTTGTATGGAGTGTGGCCATGTATGGAAGCAAAAAATGAACAATAAATAGTTTAGACAAGAAGAGAATAGAAGCTTTCGAAATGAAAAGAAAAATAAAGAATATCTAGAAGAAAAATTAGCATGTGACACTGTGCTACTTGCTATGGTGGTACCGCATTTTTACATTACTGAACTAATAATTAAAGTATGACAAACAAACACAAAGACACCTTCTGAGGCATCGAAGGATCACCAATTTAGTATTGGTGAGTAAAAATCATAGAGGGAGACCAAGAGATGAAAAGCAGGTTCAGAAGGATGTAGGTTGCAGTAGTTACTTGAGGATGAAGAAGCTTGTACAGGATAGAGTAGCATGGAGAGCTGCATCAAATCAGTCTCTGGACTGAAGACCACAACAACAAACTGATGCAATCAGATCCTGAATAACAACCCCATAGGCAGTTCTTTCTTGTTGCTGTTGATTGTAATTGTGTTCGGATCAATAAGTCGAGCAAAACAAGTAACTTCTATACCATACCCATTTAAGCCAAAATTTTCCCCTAATCTTTACAAAGTGTAGTATGTATTCGCAGCACAAGTGTAATGTGCTGCGAATACATAGAAAGATAGATCCCTTATCATTTAGCTACAAAATAGCAGGTCAGCAACTGGAAACAGTTAATTCCATAAATTATCTGGGAGTACGCATTAGGAGTGATTTAAAATGGAATGATCACATAAAGTTGATCGTCGGTAAAACAGATGCCAGACTGAGATTCATTGGAAGAATCCTAAGGAAATGCAATCCGAAAACAAAGGACGTAGGTTACAGTACGCTTGTTCGTCCACTGCTTGAATGCTGCTCAACAGTGTGGGATCTGTACCAGATAGGGTTGATAGAAGAGATAGAGAAGATCCAACGAAGAGCAGCGCGCTTCGTTACAGGATCATTTAGTAATTGTGAAAGCGTTACGGAGATGATAGATAAACTCCAGTGGAAGACTCTGCAGGAGAGATGCTCAGTAGCTCGGTACGGGCTTTTGTTAAAGTTTCGAGAACATACCTTCACCGAAGAGTCAAGCAGTATATTGCTCCCTCCTACGTATATCTCGCAAAGAGACCATGAGGATAAAATCAGATAGATTAGAGCCCACACAGAAGCATACCGACAATCCTTCTTTCCACGAACAATACGAGACTGGAATAGAAGGGAGAACCGATAGAGGTACTCAGGGTACCCTCCGCCACACACCGTCAGGTGGCTTGCGGAGTATGGATGTAGATGTAGATGTAGATGTAGATATTTCAGTAGGCAATGGAAGGAACCAGAAGCAATGTCAGGAGTCATAAATTCCAATGTTTATATGCACAAATTATTTATTTATAAATACAAATAAAATTGGTATCATAAAACGACCATCATATAAATGTTACAAATTGATCTGATCCAACATTCTTCTTACAGCCACCTACATTTACAAATCACAGACTTAAGCTTGTGCTTCAAGAGAATTGAGGCAAAATAACAATGTCCACGTATGCTCAGATGGCAACAGATAACAGTTCTAAAATAACAAGAACATAGTCATCCTCTCTCACACACAAATGTATTATACACATGTACAAAGCTAAGTGAGTCAATAGTAAAATCTTCAATGTGCAATACATTAAAATTATTACGCATAGTAGCACCTATAGCGTCACCACTCCACACAGAACAGTGTCAAATCTATACATCGTCAATTTTCCTTTTCTGTTTTAACATACAAAAATTATGATTACAGATAGTAATGAAACTGGAGCTATTTTTCTCACAAGCAAATAAAAATACAGAATATCTAGTAGAAAAATCAGCATGTGACATTGTGCTACTTGCTATGGTAGTAAAGCATCCCTTGAAACTAAGGTATGGAGTGGTATTTTTACGACATTAGTGAAATAATAATTAAAGTAAAGTACGATACACACAAAGATGCAGAGAATCAGTTTCCAGTTCAGTGATTCCATAACCTGTGTTCAACAATCGTGGTACTATCATTTTCTGAATAATTATACAATTACAATCCCATGGAATGCTATGTAAGAAATATTTGTAACTATGAGTAGAAATAAATAAATATAAAATATACTTTCTACCACTCAAAGAAAATGGACTGAGATAAGGATTTCCAGGCTGTGACAGTTTTCCAAGCCTACAACCATTACGTGCGTTTTTCAGAAATGACAGTTTTTACAAGAGATGCAGAAAATTTGTACCTGTTTTACTGTTATGATATAAAAATAGCTAATCTAAGAAGTCTTATCTGCAGGTTGTGTATGTAAGAAATTCATCTTATTCATCTTGCACAGAGTATGTAACTAGGAATGTCAAAGAGCTATCATGTGCTACTGTTGATTGGTACCTTGCTAATAAAGTAAAATGATATGAAAGGCACTTCATATAATTTTAACTGTTCCAGTTGATTTTCTTGATAAAAAAGAATACATTTCCCTGCATATTTTAAATCCTAAAAATAAAGTATGTTTTCACTGTATATGGAACTTGATTGTGTATGCAGCTCAAAATGAATTGAAGGAAAAGCTCAACAGCAAAATGAATCAATAAGACACATGATTAAGAAAGATGAGAAATAATGTGCCAACAAAGTTGATCAAGACAGGAAAGTGTTCTCAATTCTCAATGCATATTTGGGCACCTCCAGTAAAAGAATGCAAGGTTTACTAGATCGGCCAAGGATGTCAAAGAGTAGAATGTTACTTAATTACGAACTGTTCCATTTATTTTGTAATTTTACGGAGCCTTAACTGGGGGGCGGGAGGGGGGGGGGGGGAGAGGGAGAGGGAGAGGGAGAGGGAAAGAGAGACAAGCTTGAGTACATAGAAGTGAAGCAGGTGCCAGAGAGGGCATATTTTGCTGCAAATTTTCAGTCTAACATTTAAACTACAGCTACATATCAAAATAAAATACCAAGGGGGACTGGGGAAGCAAATGGGATTTGTGTAAAATACAGTTGCTGGAGAAATTGGGTAACTACCTTACTGGTCTGTGATTTTTACATTCAGTTTCATCAAACAGGCTGTAGGGTAGAAACAGTCAAGAGGCAAGCAGAGTATTTTATTTACGTAATGGACGTGTAATATATGAATCGGATGGATTTTTAAATTTTTTTTGCGGACTTTGATGGTGTCTCATAGAACAGTTGTTGATATCATCAAAGGTTTGGTACGTTCTCTGATGTGCATGTCCACACATCTTCAAAATAAAATTAAAATGGAGATTAAAGTTTAACATCCTGTCGATGATGAGCTAATTAGAGATGCATTATAAGCCTGAATTGAGAAAGGAATTGTACCCCAGTCCTCCCAGTACCTTAAACAATGTACAATTTTATTTGGCAACAAACACAGTGTACTTGAAGAAAACCTAATTAAAAAAGGCTGAAATGATTTTTAAAACAGAATAACCGAATTTCACTCAAAGGAATTTTCACTGTAAAATTTGATAGCTGAACCTAAAAATAATTGTTCTGATAATTACACCTTTGTTCTCAGTTGAAAAAAAAGGGTGTATGTGGTAAAAGGAAGGAGAAATAAAGTGATAGTGGGGACAAGGGAGTGGGGGGGGGGGGGGGCAAGGCGGCAGAAGAGCAATACTGTATACTGATTTTGCAATACTATAAGAGCTCCACCATCAAAACTGGAATATAGACAATTGATAGTTAGTAATTCTTTAGCGCTTCAAGATGATCCACATAATCTGTAATGATTTCACCCAAGAAAATTTTATGAAATTTGCTGGTTAACCCGTAATTAACAAGTGAGTATGCTACCTCAGCCATACTATGTTTGTTACTTCCTCACGCATCTAAATTACAAACCAAATTATATTTACATAAAAATATGAACTACATATTGTTGTAGTAAAAGCACATGACAAATAATTTTGTTTTAAATTTAAGACAAGGATTAAGGAAGAGGAAGAAAAATGCATCATTGTTGTAGTTAAATGAAACAGACTGATATTCTAATAATTGAATACATGATCTCCGTTAATTATTCAAAAATTAACACCAGTCAGATGCCCACAATCTTTATTGTTCCTATTTTATGTGGATTTTCAAGAAGCAAATAAACAGTCAGGAAATTCAACCACAAAATTTGATAAAGACAGGAAGGTGGAGACAGCATTAGACAAGCTGAAGAATTGGTAACAGTGAAAGTAATAATAAATTTAAGGCACAGTTCAAGAACATTTTTCATGGCAATGTAGGCGTGTCTCCATAACTGAACTGGTAAAACTGTTCTCGCAATGAAGAAAATTGTTATTGTAATTTACCATATCAGTGCTTCAAACAGTCCTGTAATTTGTACTGTCAATCTACCTACAGTTTTCCCCCTGTGCAAAAATTGTGAAAGATCAGTTCACAAAATTAATATTGATTTGTGCATAATTTCCAACACACAGTCATAAGGCCAAACTTTCAGATGTGACTTAATTGTCTCACAAGACGTAACCTTAAATTCTATTACAAACACTAAAGATGTACAAGAACTGTATAGGAGCACTGATGAAATACATTACAAGTAAAATAAACTTATCATTTTAAGTATACATACTGCAGCAATAAAACACAACATTGGTCCATGTTTACTGAAAGACTGGAAGGCAAGTACCAATGATTGTTGATTTCAAATGCGATCCACATCCTTATATAAAACTTGATCAGCTAACCAGTCTCTTTTAATGATCCACAGATTGTGGAAATGAATGAGGGTACAGTTCACTAATTTCAATAAGTGTCTAACAGAAAATGAAAGTTACAATATCTCCACTAGTCCTTTAAAACAATATGTCTTGCCTTTGTTTAGTTACTATCAGTACACTGTACTGTACTCAACTAAATATAAAAGAAAATATGTTGTCATGAATAACACACTTCATAAAATTTTACATCTACTGATAAGAAAGTATTTAAAAATAAATACTTAAGCTAGGGATGCACAATATATTAACTTTTTTCTTACCATGTACAGCATGTAAGGACTAGACTAGCACATTTATGCAGTTATATGCTGATGAAACTTCCCAGCTTCCCATGGACACAGTCAATGAATCATACATTATAGGAGTGTTAATCCAATTATTCTGAGCTTGTACCTTCATATTAAAATAATAACACTAATAATACTGTTACATAATTTTAATGTTACTGTACAGTCGTCCCCAATGGGCCACATATTCAGTCTTCACCAAGAACATTATAAAATATTACATTTTCAATAGGAATTAATTGTTTAATGTCTCAGAACAACATAATTATATCCGCTCCTTTAAAATCAAGTTTATGACATTTCAATATATTGAAAAAGAGCCTGAATACATGACAGTGTGATTATTAATTTCATATTGTACACTTCAGAACCATTGGTATTAGCTATACTGTATGTAAATGGTACACACTGAAGTTTTCTCAGGTATGTGAAGATTTAAAATATTCATTCATAAGGGCCATCCAGCTATTTACATATTCTGCAACTATACAAATAATTTATAACAGGGTTGTCTAGTACGCACTAAACTCAAATACAACATAAAAACAAAACTTGTTATAAATTCTCATTTGTTAGGACTTTGTACATTTGTCACCTTGTCAGAGCTATATACATTCCTGCAACACTTCACAATATGAATGTTATGTTATTACAAAATATCACTTCCAGATAAAGCTTGGGAGCTATTATCTCAAAATCCAAAGAACACTTGTCAGCAACAGAACTTCCATGTAATTAAAAGAAATACTGAAATTAACTTAGCACCTATTCTCAGTTTAAGTATTGCGATAGTATGGTGTGTAATACATGGATAGTTTATGGAATACACAAAAATTAATGTCATTAAAGGAACAAAGGTTTAAAGTAATTACACAAGTCTTCTTTTCTCCTTTGCGATAAGGAATTCAACTGCTGCCAATACTGATAAACAATTCTTGTATTCTATTTGCACTTCATTGTTGCTTGACATATATTATCTTTTCAGTACACATTGTAGAGCTTGAAAAATTTATTTGATTTTAATAACCAATTTTCATTTTGAAAACAAACTGTGGGAAGACAGACGGAAGAGTATGATGCACATTACTTCTGAGTGCACCACTCTACTGATCTCACAACAATAACAGGCCAAATATGAAAACAGTTTGATTTTGTATATGCAGCACATCAAAAGGTAATAAAATTACGTGTCAGTTCAATTACAAAAATAATAAATTACTACAAATTTAAACAACATAAAAACAACAGCTTTGTTGACAACAGCATTGCAGACTGTTCTTGGAATGCTCAGTAGATGAAAAGAAGAAAAGGAATAAAGCAAACATGGAAGAACTCAGCAGATCATCAGTACTGACAGGGCACGTTATGGAATTTCTAGCATTTATTTATTTGCAGCCATTATCTGGCTGTGAAGTGCATGTTATACTTCTTGTTGACATACTACGAAACAACAGCATCTATACTGGGGACAGATTTATGTAGAATGCTGACAGGCCGGCTTGAGATTCTTGATTTGCGGTTAACATTTTCACCACGTAGTTGAACCTCCTGTGGAGAATGCAAGACCTCAGTGTACTCCCGTATGAGATTTGCTATTTGGAACGCCTGAAAGCAAAAAAGAAACAATGTATGACAATTGATGAATGAATATTTTAAAGGTTAAAAGACTTAAACTGTTTGAAATATTATGTTTATTGAATTGGGTAACTGAATGTGCTGAGGAGAGACCAAGATGCAAAGATATGTACAATGTGCAACACAATTGAAGGGCCACTTTTTTGAAACCCCGTAATCACATGCAATGCCACCGTGGATGTGTGAAACGATGTGAAGGTCGTCACACCCTGTCTCACCCACATTTTGTCCCTGAAATCATGCAGTTTAATTATGGGTGGCCGAGGATAACATTTCAGACACACCAACACTCAGAAACGATGCAAAAATGCCTCAAGTGGTGGCATAAAAGGTGTCAATGAAATCACCCCTTCCCTTGGGACATTGATTTCCACACATTTTGCAGTCAAAATGATAGTTCACAATTTGTTGACCAACAGAACGATGATCTTGACAACGTGCGATTTTTCCCTTCCAGTCGATTCATCGCTTTTTTAAGGAAATTGTGGGCTGCAACCCTACTGAACATGATCCAACCTGCTTGGATTGCAGCATGACCACAATTTTTGCTCTTGTGTGCAGACTGGAACCAAAATCATTTGACAAAATCTGAATGTGATCTGAAACAGGAAAAGGTGTTTATGGTTTCTCGGCACTCCTGTAGCTTGATCAGAGGGACACACAATATTGACATGTGTGCACAAAACAGCAAAGTGTCACTATAGGACCATCAGTTTGTCAATACTCTTAGTACCAACCACCTATATTTGCTGAGCACTTAGAAATGTACATGTACAGAGTGATGCTCTGCTGCTGCTCTACCACCTGGGAGCATACAAACCATTCGACACTGCTTAATTCCGCATGTCCATAAGCAGACACTAGCACAACAGCAACCTGAATAGGTGTTGAAGTCTCTGTGCAGGTACATTTTTAAAGTGCTCAACAAAGATGTGTGGATGGTTCTGAGAGGGACCCTTTGCTGTTTTATTCACACGTGTCAGTGTTACAGGCCTCTGTTGTTGTACCACAGGTGGGTGTGAAACAGGAGGACTGAAAAGGCATGAACAACCTGTACTGCTTCAGATCACATTCAAAGATTATCGAATGGTTTTGAATGATCACTAGTGGTTCCACCATGTATACCAGAACAAAGACAGAACCTCAAAGGTGTCAGATCATGTTCAGTGGGGCTGCAGCCCCACAGTGTCCCTGGAGAAGGTTTGAATCATCCAGGGGTTGTTAGCAGAGTTAAATATTGTCAAGAACATTCTGGTGCTGCTCATCGCATTGTAAGCTGTTGATTTTGATCACAGAATCTGTGGGAATAAATGCCCCAAGGGAGGGGTAGTTTCATTGTCACCCTTTATGCCATCTTCTGAAGTAATTTCATGTTGATTCTGAGTGATGGTTTGTTCGAAAGATTTTCCTTGGCATAATAAAACCACTGTATGTTGCGGTTCTGAGTTCCATCATAAGAGACCTCAGAAGAAGGGGTGAAATGTATGATGGGGTTAATGACCTTCCCATCATATGACATGTCCACAGTGGCACTAAGCAGAACTGAGGTGCTAATATGACATCATTAGCTGACCTTACACTTCACATGAACTCTTTAACTTGGCCTTTTTTTCACAAGTGTTGACACCTTGCTGTCTGAAGCATCACCAACCAAGTCCCAGAGCACAATGCTTTTGCACCATTACAGAGGAAGGTTGTAGGCACCTTTAGGAAGGTTGTAGGCACCTTTAAGCCAAGTTTCAAACTTCTGCATTGCAATGGGAGACAATTATAGGGTTTCAAAAAAAGAGAGCCTTTAATTGTGTTGCACAGTGTAGTATGCAGGTGGATGGTGCGGTTATGAGTTCCATCACAGAGACCTCAGAAGAAGGGGTGAAATGAGTGTCCCACACAAAATTGGTATGCCTCACCTTCCGGTTAATCATCCTTAGTTGAATTGCTTGTGAAGTGGCAATACCGTCTTAAAAGTTGGATACACTGCATTTTAATGTAAAGTTTAGTACAACTGTTGAATTGTACAGAAATGGGGCAGTTTGCATTAGAACTGTGCATTGATATTGTGGAGTGTTACATAAAGACAGGCTCTAGTCAAGAAATGTAAAGAAGTCTTTCAAGTGAAGTATGCTGTTGGCAATCTCCCAACAATCAGCACTATTCAAGATCAGTACAAGAAATAGAGGGCTGTATGATCCATTCAAAATCTGCAGAGGAATACACAACTGAAACTCTAGACACAATTTACCTGGATATTATATGATATATACCTGCAAGTTGGTAAAGAGGTTATCACAGCTGGTTGGCATATCTCGTACACTGTGCCATTGTGTACTAAAAGATATAAAATTAAAAGCCTATCATGCGAGAGTGGTGCAAGAATTGAAATGTGAGGATCAAGAAACAAGAGTTCATTATTGTAACTGGTTATTAACAGCAATTGTTAATTGTTACTTGGACCCCTTCCTTTACTTCATCTCAGATGAGGTCTAGTGGTGTCATTTGTCTGGTTACATAAACTCCCAGATTTGCAAATACTGGTCGCAGGAGAACCCACATATTCTGCATGAAGAACCTCTTCGTTCAGAGAAGTGCATTGTCTGACATGCACATTATTCACCCCACCTTAAACAGTGCCGGATACCTAGAGATCTTTGACTCTTTCTGTGTACAATTAAGAGATGCAGGAAAGCTGTACGCAATCTTCCAGCAAGGTGGAACAATCATTCACACATCCAAGCGAAGTATGGCCCACATCACCAATGTGTTCCCTGAAGGCAGACTTGTTAGTAGAGGCCTCTGGCTCCCAAGGTCCCCAGACTTAACATCATGTAATTTTTATTTATGGAGCACACTAAAAAGCAAAGTGTATGCTGACAGTTATCACACAACAGACGATCTTAAAAAGAACATTACTAGAGAAATTAAGATAATTGTGCCTGCAGAATCACAGTGTGTTGCTGGTAAAATCATCACATGAAGTCAGCAATGTTTAGATGTCCATTGCTACCATTTCCAGCATCTCCTATAAATTGGTAACTACATGTTTTAATGGCCCTATTATCTATTCTTTTTTATAAATGTGCATGTGGCTCATTTAGTATCTGTTCTTTATGTTCTGGTCCTAGTTTCGCATTAATTAATTAATTATTTGTTAATGGTTACTTGGACCCCTTCCTTTACTTCATCTCAGATGAGGCCTAGAGTGTGAATAAGCATCACTCTTTCCTCAGAATATTAGTGTTTACTATGACTGACATTTTAGTAGAAGCTATCCCCTTTTGGCTAATTAATTAATTAATTAATTAAAAATAGGTTAGGGAAACATTTGATGCACCTTTGAATGATGCTGAAAATCACATGCAGAAAACTGAAAATGCTCACTCTCTTTCTGATACCTGAAGGATTCTCTATTGAAAATTTCTGAGACTGAAAAATTTTTCGAATTTTTTTACATCTTCGGCCAAATGTGATAACAATATGCCACCAAGGCCACACAACATCACATTGCACAGTCTACGTAACCCACCAGACAAATATTATCTACTGCTCTTTAAAATTCCAGGGCTCTTAAGACAAAAATTGAACTTCTAAATTTTCAATTGACACCTCAGCTGCTGTACATGATTTTCAGCATCATTCAAAGGCATATCAAATGAACCTCTAATCTACTTCATTTCTTGCTTTAAGCCAAATCTTTTACTAAACATTCACCCATTTTTCCATTGTTTTTAATTTTAAAATTTTGTTAGAAAGCAAGATTTTTTAGACACATCATTTGCTTTCCTAGTGTCTTCTGCTCTAGAATGTCCTGAATTTAATTCTTGATTTGATGGAAGTATTTTTGACAGTTAAATATTGCACCTTTCCAAATTTTTATGTACAGAGTTGCTAGGCCTTGAAGAGAGGAATTTTTTATACTTCATTTACATAGCTAACAGTAGCTGCTTGTGAAATATGTCAATTTTCCCTCAAATCACCAATATGTTTTTCTTATTTACCCTGATTAATTTCAAGAAATTTAATAAGTTTTTGCAAAACCAGGCCTCACATTGGTCAATTCAATACCCCATTTGTCAATTTTTAACTTTTTTTGCTATGAAAATCTGGAAAAAAAACTCATTGTGTAATTTACGAGGAGTCTTGTTTTTGCTCGGCTCAAATATTTGATAAAAAGCTCCAGTCTGTTCACTATGTAAACAATTTTGGTTAGTGAACTCTAAGCTTTTCACATCATATAGATTGCCGAACTAGCTCATGGGAATGCAGCCAAATAAAATTATCAAATACAGTTGATATTTTGACAGGCACTCACTCTAAAGACATGAAATGCATCATGACCAATAGCTAGATATGACGGTTAAAGTTTTCATACTAGTTTTCTGGTGTATCTACTGGGATAGTATTCAAAGGTAACCTATGAGTCTATGGAGATTAAATTAACACCTGAAACAAAAGAGAGTGTGAATAAGCATCACTCTTTCCTCAGAATATTAGTGTTTACTATGACTGAGATTTTAGTAGAAGCTATCCCCTTTTGGCTAATGTCCTAAGTGACTGCAATATCTTGTTGCATTCACATATGCACTGTTATACTGATTGCAGTGGTCGAATCTTCCCGATCGTGAGTTTGATTTACACAGCACAAGTCAGTCATGCTGCAGTTCTTGTCTGGAGAATGACTGGGGAGTTGCTTATCAAAATATTAGCCCGTATTTTACAATATTCACCAACAGCATCGCTGCGAGCTATTGCATTGATTTTTTACATTTTTTGTAATTATGTTTTCACTCAAAGGTTGCTTAATATAGTCACTACTTTTGTTGTAAGAGATGAGAGCCCACATTCACCAGCTGGAAATGTCTGATGCACTGAGGAACATAAGAGCCCAAAACACAGAGACAACATTTTGATAAAAAATAGATGTTTGGAGAAAACCCGGCCTGTATTGTTTTTTAATCAAGTCTCAACATCCTATATTTCCTATGAAAAAAATAATGTACCCACTTTATGTTTATTTAGGACCATATTCATTATTTATGTTACTTCACAAAAATTTGTATATAGGCTAGTGACAATGGTGTCTTTTGACAGTTGAAAACTCTATAATTAATGCAAACATAGAACCAGAACATAAAGAACAGATAGTAAATGCACCACATGCACATTTATGGCCTATTTCAAGACTTCAAGGTCTTCAATATCATCATTTTAGTTATGCACATTCTGTGGCTTGAGGTTCAGATAAAACTGCTGATAAGCATATAGAACTGCTGATAAACATCCAATTATGAGCTGTTACTACAACATACATGATGTAGACATTAAATTATGTTGTCAAGCCTTGATAACAATTGAGCAGCACAGACCACCAAAATTATGCTTTGTGCTTTGGGCCCATATGGAAATGAATATCTGAGAAATTGGTGAGACAGCTTTTCATGAACATTCATATATGCACTATAGGGCTGCAGATATATATCCTATAGGCACAACCTAAGTTGATACTCAGCACAGTGGTTGTGAGAGTGACTGTAAAGGCATTCTCATTTATAAATGCTCCCATCAGTCACTGTGCCGAGTGTGAACTTAGTCGGCACATATTTTAAAGCTTGTTCACAGTAAGATCAACAAATGTCAGAAGCATGCATACACACTGCAATCTCAAAATTGATGACAGTGCATTTAGAACTTTATGGTTTTCAGAACCTCATATGTTCTGGTTTCTTTTTTAGTCCTTCATACATACTGCAGACACAATAAAGTATTTCATGTTTCCTTGTTTCCTTTGAATCCTTAATATAGGCTGTAGAGAGAATAATTTCATTGTAACTAACCTGAGATGTAGTGAGAATGATCTTGCTTTGTTTCTTTTCACTTCCTGTGATTATCATAAGGCAATTGAGAGCTGGGCTATAACTAAGTATGCTGTCATATTCATATGTGCAGAGAGCATTGCGAGACCGGTGCTCCAAAAGATGTAACCCTACTTGATCAACAGCAAGCCATAGTACACGGGGCCAGTTAGAAGTGAAAGATTGCTGAAATACACAAAGAAAACATAAATTTGCAGTATTAATGTTTGAAAAACAAAATAAGTATGCTGTTTATCAAGTAAGTTGGTTATAAATTCTATAACATTTGGATCTCTTTTTAGTGATTTTGTTGCCAGTTTTTTTCTTCATATGGATAGCAGTTCACTGGCCATGTACACAAATCTTAGGCCTTCCTGGTCATTTGGTTGGTGTTTAGTTCTGCAGGCATGACATTCTTGGCCACTGTATTTATTTTGATTATGTGAACAGAACATTTTATTAAAATTAAATACAGATTATTCAGATTCTATTTCACATCTTTGTGCACACTAAGATCAGTTAGGACGATCATAATACAAGATCACATTTCAACTGTTAAAGAATGAAGAGCAGTAACTCTGAATATTCCCTGGACTAAAAAAATTAAAAAAATTAAAACCTTCTGCATGGAGGTAAGCATTACATTAAGAAATTAGCAAGCGGGATGAGGCAGTTGAAAATAAGTTCAGAAAGACAATAGAATAATGGCTGAAAGAAAGAGCTTTCTACACAGTTGATGGGATCTATTAACTGGAAAAAAATAAAAAATAAATAAATAAAAAATAAAAATAAAACACCATCACAGCCAGCTTCTGCACTTATTATGTTGGACAGTATGTGTATATCAATTATTAAGAGTATAACAAACATTTGTACCAGTTGTTTAAATATTTTGCTTTCCTAATGACTGGATATGCACTAATCTGTTCAAGGTTAGATTCCAGAGCAATTTACATAGGACTGCAAATCTGTAGTAATCATAAATAAAGAAACAATGCAATATGATTTAAATTCATCATGGTAGATGGAAGGCAGCCTTCCAATGCTGAAGAAAGGGAGAAAAAATGAAAATACAACTGGATTAACACAAAAAGAGATGGAAATGAAAGACAATGCATTTACATTGAATCAGCCATGTGAATGCAATGTAAGAGAAAGCCAAGTTTTGAGAGAAATGAAGAAGCTTGTGCAGCAAATGCTCATTGGTTTTTCCAACTATCAAGTGATTTGAAAAATTTAAAAGGACATTTTTATGACATTATAATTATAATTCAATATTTAGAAAGGTACAGAAACCAAAAGAAATGAGAACAAAAGTGCTTTTAAAACCCTGTAATTGCAGAGAACCACAGCTTCTAGGGGCTAAGCATATATGCTAGAGTTTAACTCTCAGTGTTAAGGCCACTAGAGACAGAATGCCATCTCAGTTGGATGGGGATGCTGAAGGAAATCTGCATCGCCTTTAGAAGAAATCATACAGGCAAACCACTGACAATCTATATTGAAATGGCTACGGGAATTTCAGTACTGTGCTCCATAACACAAGTCCAGTGTCTTAGTCATTATATCCTATCTTGCTTGGCAAGAAGGAGCCAAAAGGAAAATGTGATATAAATGGAAGGTCTTCCTGGAAGCAACTAGCATGATTGTGCCAGCTCATATTACCATTACGTCAACAAACATTTGAAGAATCAGAAATGAACATAGCATTGACCTCGGTATTTAACTTTTTGGCTGCTGCAGCTACATGTCGAGTGCACTCTTGAGGTTACCTAAGCAATTTACCTGCACTAATAGCCACCTCCATGGACTGCTGTCTTTGCCTGAGCTCTTTGCTCGGCCAACCTCACCCTGTGCTGAGTATTTTCAGAGCCAGAACGGTCGCGAATGTCTGGTAGTCTGAGTGTGATTACTGGCGTTACAAATATACACAGTGTACCTGGATACTTATTCATAGCTTTGAATCTGGAGGTGAATTGCTCGACAGGCATAATGTCACTGAAACTGCTTTGCTGCTACCATGTAACTCCCCATCAAGGGCTTTCTTTCATTTGCAATTAGTTCTTGCAAATCATCATAAGATCTCTGTTTACATCTGAGTTTTATTTGACATATTGATACTTAATCATCAGGTTTTAGTATGTAACTTATGATGTAATCTTTGGAGAATCCGTAACAACCATAGCTGATGTTTGTCTGCACTAGCGTAATAATTTCTCTGCAAACAACTTTCAAGGCAAGCATCTGGATACAGAAACACACTTTCAAAGCTAATGACTATATTTTGCCCTCATTAACCCAATAAATTATCCTCAAAGACACTTAAAAACCTAAAAGTCAATGATTCTGAATTCTTTTTAAATGGGACACAATTGTTATTATACAGTAGAAATAAATGATGATTTTGTTTAAGAATTTGATCAGGGATAAGGAAATACTAAAGATTCTATATTGCCTAATTAAATGTCACCTTTCATTCTCCTAATGACCTTTTGTGCTTCAGAAATGGTCGAGTTCGAGTGTGTGCAACTGACCATTGTCCAATGAAGTTAACCTTCATTTTTATATATATGTCTCACTAAAACTCAAAACTGGCTCTACCGATTCAGACTGTTTATATCTTGTGTTTTTAATTGTTAAGGCAAGGTTTGTAAGGAAGAAAAGTTTTGAAAAGTTGCCTAGACAATCCAAAAATTTTGGACATACTGAAAGAGTTTTTTTATATGATTTTCATTATTCACAATTGAAACAACCGATATGAGTAATTCTTTATTTTTGTTTGTTCATTATGGTCCTGGACTTCAAGCATCTAGTCTGTGTTTGCCAGCACAGAGTGGATATTTCACATGTTTGACAAAAGGTGTTTGTCAGCAGAGTAATTCATCTAGAGAGGCTTTTCAAGCTCAGATAATTCTTTGTTTTTATTTATTTACTTTTATTTTTATTTCTTTCCTCTCTTTTTTTCCCACTATTATATCACCCATCCATATTTCTCATCCGGGCTTTGGACTGGTATTTTTTTTATTAATTTTTAAATAATTTTTTCAGAAGTAAGGGCTTAATATCATCTTCCAGATGTAGCAACTTCGCTAAATGTTCTTCTTTGTGTGTATGTTTCAAAACACAGTACAACAGACAAGGGTTCATTGCATGTTTCACATTCACATTTCATTTCTCAGCACACATTCTGTATTGAGCAGGCTGCACATCTATGTCACAGTCTGTGTTTCTTGGACTGGTCATTTGGAATGATGTTTGGAACATGCCTTCCAGTAAAGTGCAGAGGATTCTCATCATCAGAGTGTCTTCCTTTCCTATCTCTTCTCCATTTTGGTAGCAAATGTTTCCACAAGTTCTCGTGCCGGACATAAATGAAAATCTGCTAATTGTATTTTTCTCCCTGTCCCCAATCTGTGAAGAGTGTGAGGATTCAAAACTCAAAGGTCCACAACATGAAAAAAAACTTTTTGTACCATTTAACAGATTTATGCACAGGTCCAACTGAGATTAATAGCATGTCAGAGCGGTCTACTACCCATACTTGCATTGTAGTTGACAATGCATTGTGGCTTCATTACTTTCTCGCCAGTCTTCCTGTTTGTCTTTCTCATGTCACGAATTTTTATGGTGTTACAGGTAGTCAACATCAACACTTCTCTCTTGTCACGTCATTTGATGGCAAGTACTAGATCAGTTGACATGAAGTCACCTTTCCTAGTTTCAATTTCTTTTGTAGCTTCGGCAAATTGTGGATGTTACTCTGCACAGTACCGCATGCTGGTGTTCTATGTTTGTCATGCCAGAAGAACAAGACTGGACTTGTATATCAATTGTCAACATGCAGGGCATGTCCACATTCACAGTATGGTTTGATTAGTGTTGCCACTATATTGTCAGATTTCGCCAAATTATGGACTTCAATTTCTGTTGTTTGCCTGTGAATACAATGAAATCCAAGATGTATCCAGTTTTATAGTAGTACAACACAAATGTTTTGATTCCAAATATACTTTGTTTTGAAGGAATGAATTGTTTAAAAGATAAGCTACCTTAGAGCAATAATAGGTGTTTATCAACACACATCTTTTTATACGGATTAAACAAACTGTGGAATGCGATATGAACTGTATCAATTATTTTCCTAATTTTAAACAAACTGTTATCTCAACGATTAGCAGAGTTGTCACTAAAATGTAACATTCTCAAAAATAATATAAAATGATCACAGGACATAAGTTTGCCAAAAATTGGAGTGCTCAGAAGTACATCTCTGAGCCAATATTCCCTTATTCCCAACTTTTTAACAGGGGCCACTAAAAGCCAAATACCAGTGAAGTAATGCAGTTCTTTAAGATCAGTATCTTTCAGGTGGACAGTAGAGAATGAACTGATTCCAATGTATCTGCCATGATGAAAGTGTAAAATTGGTTAGTTTCAAGCACTATAAATTTCATCAGATTTTCCAATTGAAACAGCATGAAAAAGGATTGAATACTTGAATCACGTGCTAGTTGGCAACTATGTCCTGAAGGTGAGCCATCAAATGCATGCAGTGCTGGACTGTAATCACACTTTTGCCAATCATATTTGTCACTAAGGCGTGGCCTTTTATGGATTGATTCATCTTCACTTTCAGACACAGAAGAAGAGCTAGCGTTGTGAGCTCTGCTGGTAAAGTACATGGATGCGTATTACTACGAGACTCTTCTGAAGAATCATCATCATCACTACAGTCACTGAGGAGGCCACACTCACTGTCACTCATGTTGAGTATCTCCAGTATTTCTTCATCACTGCAACCACGCTGACGTGCTGTTGTTTGTGGAACTCAAAAGTGATAGCACTCTAAAAACTCTGATGAATGGGCAGAAAGCTAAATGACACCAGAGAAGCAGAATGCAGATGATCACATGAACCAGTTAGTATGAATGTTGAACTGCAGCTGAGTGGCTATAGACGTCTGCAGGACCACAGGTAGTGGAACTGGCTGATGGTAAAAGCCATCATTAGGACTCAGGTAATGGCGAGGCCGGGCCGTGAGGGTAAAAGCTGTCCACAGTGCCCACACTGCAGCGGTTAATGACATCCGCAGCCCATATGGAAAAGGGAAGTGCAGCAGGATTTCACAACTGCAGTGCTCAAAGAGTTAAAGGTCCAGTATAGATAGCCCAATTGTATTAACCTGGGCAGAAGAATGTTGGTATCTGTTTGCTATGTGCCATGCTCAGGTATCTGTGCAATATGTCAAGGCACATCATATAGTAATATTGACACATGACATTGTCTCTTTAACTTTAAGCATGGATTAATTAATATAAAGATGCAAATATTTTCTTCACATGCCTAGACCATATCTGACCATATTCAGTATAGGATATGTGGATAGGTCATATTTATTTATTTGTCTGCTGTTGAGATATCCTTTATGTTGTACTCCATCTTCGCAGACTTGCACCTACACTATGTGATCAAAAGTATCCGGATACCCCCAAAAACATACATTTTTCATATTAGGTGCATTTTGCTACCATCTACTGCCAGGTACTGCATATCAGTGACCTCAGTAGTCATTAGAGATCATGAGAGAGCAGAATGGGGTGCTCCATGGAACTCACAGACTTTGAATGTGATAAGGTGATTGGGTGTCACTTGTGTCATGCATCTGTACCCAAGATTACCAAAGTCGTAAACATCCCTAGGTCGACTGTTTCCGATGTTATAGTGAAGTGTAAACGTGAAGGGACACGTACAGCACAAAAACGTACAGGCCGACCTTGTCTATTGACTGACAGAGACAGCCGACAGTTGAAGAGGCTCATAATGTGCAATAGGCAGACATCTGCCCAGACCATCACACAGGAATTTCAAACTGCATCAGGATCCACTGCAGGAGGTGATAAATCTTGGACTTCATGGTAGAGCGACTGCTCATAAGCCCCACATCATGCCAGTTAATGCCAAACAATGCATTACTTGGTGTGAGGAGTGTAAACATTGGACGATTGAACAGTGGAAAGTCGTTGTGTGGAGTGACAAATCATGGTACACAATGTGGCGATCCGATGCCAAGGTGTGGGTATGGCGAATGCCTGGCGAACGTCATCTGCCAGCCTGTGTAGTGCCAACAGTAAAATTTGGAGGTGGTGATGTTACGGTGTGCTCGCGTTTCTCATGGAGGGGGCTTGCACCCCTTATTGTTTTGTGTGGCACTATCACAGCACAGGCCTACATTGTTGTTTTAAGCAACTTCTTGCTTCCCACTTGAAGAGCAATTCGGGGATGGCGATTGCATCTTTCAACGTGATCGAGCACCTGTTCATGACGCACAGCCTGTGGCAGAGTGGTTATACGACCCTGTAATGAACTGGCCTGCACAGAGTCCTGACCTGAATCCTATAGATCACCTTTGGGATGTTTTGGAATGCCAAATTTGTGCCAGGCCTCACCGACCCACATCAATACCTCTCCCCAGTGCAGCACTCCGTAAAGATTGGCTTGCCATTCCCCAAGAAACCTTCCAGCACCTGACTGAACGTATGCCTGCGAGAGTGGCAGCCATCATGAAGGCTAAGGATGGGCCAACACCACATTGAATTCGAGCATTACCAATGGAGGGCACCACGAAATTTTAAGTCATTTTCAGCTAGGTGTCCTGATACTTTTGATCACATAGTGTATTGTGCCTTTTAAAGGCGAAGTTCACTACAGGGTAGCGACCCTAACATTTGTTTCTCTGTCCCCTAGTTAACTTTGCAACCTTAATGTCAGTGACATTTGCTGACATTATATTATATCACTGGCTGGTTTTTTAACTGGCTTCACAAAGTGCACAGAGGTTGGTGCATGTTCTCGTCTTATACTGTTACACCCTTTTGTGGCATTACACAGTATTTCATGTTAGTTCCATACAGATATTCCATGTTTTGCTGCACAACATACACTGAGGTGACAAAAGTCATGGAACGGCAATACACACATTTGCACATAGTGGAAGTATCGCGTACACAAGACATAAAAAGGTAGCACATTGGTGGAACTGTCATTTGTACTGAGGTGATTCATGTGAAATGATTTCTGACATGATTATGGCGACAACATGGGAATTAACAGACTTTGAACATGGAATAGTAGTTGTATCTAGACGTATGGGACATTCCATTTCATAAACTGTTAGGAAATTTAGTATTCCGAGATTCATGGTGTCAAGAGTGTGCCAAGAATACCAAATTTCATGCATTACCTCACACCACTGACAAAGCAGTGGCCCAAGGCCTTCACTTAACAACTGAGAGCTGCAGAATTTGCATAGAGTTGACAGTGCTGACAGACAACCAATATTGCATGAAATAACAGCAGAAATCAATGTGAGGTGTGTGACAAATGCATCCATTAGGAGAGTGAGGCAAAATTTGATATTAATCGGCTAAGGCAGCAGAATACTGACATGTGTGCCTTAGCTAACAGTATGACATCGTCTGCAATGCATCTCCTAGGCTAGTGACCATAACAGGTGAAACCTATAGGACTGGAAAAATGGGGCTTGATCAGATGAGTCCCAATTTCAGTTAACAGGAGCTGTTGGTAGGTTCTGGTGTGGCACAGACCCCATGACACCATGGACCTAGGTTGTCAACAAGGCACTGTGCAAGCTGATGGTGTCTCCATAATGGTGTGGGCTGTGTTTACATCCAATGGACTGGGTCCACTGCTTATGTCTGGTTACCTGGAGACTATTTGCAGTCATTCATGGACTTCATGTTCGCAAACAATGATGGCATTTTTATCGATGACAGTACACCATGTCACCCGGCCACAACTGTTCGCGATTGGTTTGAAGAATGTTCTGGACAATTCAAGCGAATGATTTGGCCTGGCAGATCACCCGACGTGAAACCCATGAGCATTTATGGAACATAACTGGGAAGTCAGTTTGTGCTCAAAATCTTGCTCCAGCAACACTTTTGCAGTTATGGACAGCTATAGAGGCAGAGTGGGTCAATATTTCTGCAGGGAACTTTGTCAGTTCAGTGTAAGTATTATCTTCAAATGTCCAGGCCATGATTGACTCTATTCAGTACACTATATATGGATAGGTATGATATATTTTTGTGCTGTTTTGTGGTTGTTGTGTTTTGCAGTTGTTGACTGGATAGAATTAGGGGATTAAATACACATTATTAGATATGATATGATTTGCATCGGTATCTAATTCCTTGGTACAATGTTGGATAGAGATGAAGTTTTTCACCTTTGCTATTACTGATAGCTTATCTTATGATCTATGGATAATACATGTATTGTGGATATACAGGGTGTTACAAAAAGGTACGGCCAAACTTTCAGGAAACATTCCTCACACACAAACAAAGAAAATATGTTATGTGGACATGTGTCCAGAAATGCTTACTTTCCATGTTAGAGCTCATTTTATTACTTCTCTTCAAATCACATTAATCATGGAATGGAAACACACTGCAACAAAACGTACCAGCATGACTTCAAACACTTTGTTACAGGAAATGTTCAAAATGTCCTCCATTAGTGAGGATACATGCATCCACACTTCGTCGCACGGAATCCCTGATGCGCTGATGCAGCCCTGGAGAATGGCGTATTGTATCACAGTAGTCCACAATACGAGCACGAAGAGTCTCTAATTTGGTACCGGGGTTGCGTAGACAAGAGCTTTCAAATGCCCCCATAAATGAAAGTCAAGAGGGTTGAGGTCAGGAGAGCGTGGAGGCCATGGAATTGGTCCACCTCTACCAATCCATCGGTCACCGAATCTGTTGGTGAGAAGCGTATGAACATTTTGACTGAAATGTGCAGGAGCTTCATCGCGCATGAACCACATGTTGTGTCGTACTTGTAAAGGCACCTGTTCTAGCAGCACAGGTAGAGTATCCCGTATGAAATCATGGTAATGTGCTCCACTGAGCGTAGGTGGACGAAACTAAAATGAGCTCTAACATGGAAATTAAGCGTTTCTGGACACATATTCACATAACATCTTTTCTTTATTTGTGTGTGAGGAATGTTTCCTGAAAGTTTGGCCGCACCTTTTTGTAACACCCTGTATAGTATTAGTTCCTGACATTTATGCAAGTTAGGTTAGTAGTGCTTGTTTAATATCTGTTTTAGGGCAGTAAAGGATATGTCAATGCATTCATATATGAATGTTGTTCACCCAAATAGTATCTTGTGTGGGTTTTTCATATATTCTGTGTATGTTATGACATAGGTGGTTTCCTACATTTGGTCTTTTGATACATTTTGGACACTCACTTTATGAATATGATGTAAGTATAACCCTCTTTGGTTTGCATCTCAGCATTTTATAACTTTGACATGACATATAGGTATACTTATACTGTCATTTTCACATGCTCAGATAGTGTTGATGCTGTTCTTTTGCATGGACTGCTTGCACATAGATGCATATTTCTTTGGTTTACTTACTGGTTTACTATTGTCATTTCTTTTGTACATCTATCATTTTCTACAAATTTTTGTAGATTGGTGAGTTACGTCAGGATTTTGCAGGTCAGAGTATCATCCAACTGACCAGTTTTTAATCATGGAATGGTTCACATGGCTCTGAGCACTATGCGACTTAACTTCTGAGGTCATCAGTCGCCTAGAACTTAGAACTAATTAAACCTAATTAACCTAAGGACATCATACACATCCATGCCTGAGGCAGGATTCGAACCTGCGACCGTAGCAGTCACTCAGTTCCAGACTGTAGCACCTAGAACCGCACGGCCACTCTGGCCGGCAATCATGGAATATTTAATTTATTTATTAGGTACATTTGTGCAACATATAGAGTGGAAAGTCATTATGGTATACAATACATAATTTTATTTCAGGTATCATCAAACAATGGAAATTCCAGGATAGAATGTAACAACAATATGAAAGGGGTAGTTGCTGCTCACTGTAAAGCATAAATGCTGAGTTGCAGATAGGCACAACAGAAAGACTGTTACAAAATAAGCTTTCAGTCAACAAGGCCTTTGTCAAAAATAGACACACACACACACACACACACACACACACACACACACACACACACACACACAAAAACCCTCACATACATATGACCACTGGGTGGGAGTAAGGAGGAGACTGGGTCGGGGAAGGGGAGGGATAGCAGAGTAGGAGTGGGGAACAGTCAAGTGCTGCTGGAGAATACAGAGATGTGATGGAGAGAGGGCAGGGCACCTAAGTGCACTCAGGAGGTTAGAAGGAAGGTTGTGTGTGTGTGTGTGGGGGGGATAGTAAAGAAGAAGTAAAAAGGCTGGGTGCGTTGGCGGAACATGGCCATGTAGTGATTGAATGGGAACAGAACAGGGAAGGGGCTGATGGGTGAGGACAATCACTAACGAAGGTTGAGGCCAAGAGGGTAATGGGAATGTAGGATATTTCGCAGGGAGAGTTTCCACCTGCACAATTCAGAAAAGCTTGTATTGGTGGGAAGGTTCCATATGGCACAGGCAGTGAAGCAGTCAATGAAATGAAGAATGTCATGTTGGGCCACATGTTCAGCAACAGGGTAGTCCAGTTGTTTCTTGGCCACAGTTTGTCAGTGGCCACCCATGTGGACACAAAAGCATGTTGGTTGTCATGCCCACATAGAATGCAGCACATTGGTTGCAGCTTAGATTGTACATCATGTGACTGATTTCACAGGTAGCCCTGCCTTTGATGAGATAGGTAATTTTTGTGATCGGGCTGAAGTAGGTGGTAGGAGGATGTATGGAACAGTTCTTACACCTAGGTCTATTACAGGGATACAGACCATGAGGTAAGAAGTTGGGAGCAGGGGTTGTGTAGGGATGGAAGAGTATATTGTTTATGTTGGGTGGACAGCAGAATACCACTGTGGGTGGGATGGGAAGGATAGTGGGCACGACATTTTCCATTTAAGGGCACGATGAGAGGTAGTCAGGACCTTGGCGGAGAATGTAATTCATTTGCTCAGACCTGTGTGGTACTGAGTTGGGAGGGGAATGCTCCTCTGTCATCAGAAGGTGAGTCTTTGAAAGGTGGTGGGTGACTGGAAAGATAAAGCCCAAGAGATTTGTTTTTGAACAAGGCTGGGAGGGTAATTACGGTCTGTAAAGAGCTCAGAGAGACCCTCAATATATTTTGAGAATATAACTGCTCGTCACTGCAGATGCGATCGCCTAGGCTGTATGGAAGAGACTTCTTGGTATGGAACGTGTGGCAGCTGTCAAAGTGAAGGTATTGCTGGTCATTAGTGGGTTTGATATGGATGCAACCATCTTTGGGGTGGAGGTCAACATTTGGGAAGGTGGCCTGTTAGATTGAGTAGGACCAGGTGAAGTGAATGGGGGAGAATTTGCTGAGGTTCTGGAGGAATGTCACCTGCAAGTAAGTGATTTCCCATTCTCTGCAAGCCACTAATTGTGTGTGGTGGAGGATGCTTCTGGTACCATTAATTGATACCCAATTCCCAGAGAGTAATACACTTCTAACCATGAACATATGTTCTTAAATCAGTGGATAATCTGGCACATTAAGTAATCAATTGTTTAACTTAATATGTTAATTTTTAAGCATATTTGATAGATTATACCCATTTGTTGTGCCAAATATAGATAAAAATTAACTAAAAGTTTCTACCAGATATTATACTACTGAGTTGTTAAAAGGGTATCGACAACTTGGTTGAGCTGATAATGCCATAACACAGCCAAAATGTGAAAAGAACATACCATAACATTAAAAATAGTAGCTCTGTGCAATGGCCAACTTTGTATAAGATTCAGGAAAGCCTTCTTGGCTTCTGCTGGTCCCATTCCATGTAAGCTCTGGTGATGCTGTGCCACTGCCTCGCATGGTATGTTAGGCACAAAGCGTGGTGGCAAACAGTGGGATGCCGTGTGTCTATAGTCCATCACTGTATCTCCACAATCCCCCATCTCCAGTTGTGCTTGGAGTGCTGTCAGCATAACCTACAACATACATATTTCAGACAGAAGATGCCTATTAAAGATTAGCCATCGAAATATATGCAGCAATATCAAAACAGACAACAGAACTAGATTTTGTAAGCTGTGCTAGTCTGTCATGTTTTTTCCATATAAAACTAATTCTGCAGACTTATAAAGATCTGGGAAAAGTGTGTGTGAAGTATGGTAATAACAAAATTTCATTTCAACTTGTGCATTATATTTCTGTATTGGTAAAACTCAGCCCACAAAAGGTAAGGTCCCATTCCAGTATATGATTTTGCCATCAAGCCTACAAGTTTTACTTGTTGGGAAGATTAATATATTTAAGCAACAATGTTAGATCTAATGTAACCACAGTAAAAGAGAAAATCAACCAAAAAATGTATTCCAGACTCATGTATCCCACTTCTAAACTGTAATTGGAACTATCATGTTACCTAGCGACTGTAGCAATATGTGTTTACAACAAGGAATATGCAGGAGCTAATAGGCTTAACAATCTGCTTTTATAAATTTGTAATTTCATTAATTAATATTTCATGAAACTACTTGAATGTAGTAAATAATGGAAAAGTGAGTTAACACAACAGCTACTGAATGTATAAATAACATCCATTAAAGCCATCACCTTCTTGAATGGCAAAGCTCAACATATAGGTGATGGGACTTACGTGTTCATAATATAATTTCATGATTAACAGGCTGCAGCGGAGGAGGGGTGGGGTAAGGGGTGGGGGGGAGGGGGCAATTTGACAGGTCTACATGTACATTCAAAATAGGCAACAAAGTGAGCTCTGGCACTCGAGGAAGAATTAAAAGTGACCAGCAATTGGCTTCTACAATGCAACTCACTGAAACATCAAGCAAAAAGTTAATTTAATCTGATCAGAGAATAATTTGTTGTTCTCTCTTCAGATCGGACATAGAATTAATGTATTTATTTCACTACATGGGGCTACAGTAGCAGCTGGTTAGATAACCAAGTCCTGCTGTATTGTCAAGTGAATGTTTAGTGTACTTGGCACCTCCATTGTGATGAAGAATATAAATGTGGATTGAATTATGCTGGAGTGCCAAAGAAACTGATATTGGCATGTGTATTCAAATAAAGAGATATATAAACAGGAAGAATACGACAGTGTGTTCGGCAATGCCTATATAAGACAACTAGGGTCTGGCGCAGATGTTTGATTGGTTACTGCTGCTACAATGGCAGGTTATCAAGATTTAAGTGAGTTTGAACATGGTGTTATAGTCGGTGCACAAGCGATGGGACACAGCATCTCCTAGGTAGTAATGAAGTGAGGATATTGCCGCAGTAAACTACTGGCCACTAAAATTGCTACTCCAAGCAGAAATGCAGATGAGAAATGGGTATTCATTGGACAAATATATTATACTAGAACTGACATGTGATTACATTTTCATGCAATTTGGGTGCCTAGATCCTGAGAAATCAGTACCCAGAATAACCACCTCTGGCCGTAATAACAGCATTCATCGCCTAGGCATTGAGTCAAACAGAGCTTGGATAGTGGGTACAGGTATAGCTGCCCATGCAGCTTCAACACCATACCACAATTCATCAAGATTAGTGACTGGCGTATTGTGACAAGCCAGTTGCTCGGCCACCATTGACCAGACATTTTCAGTGGTGAGAGATCTGGGGAATGTGCTGGCCAGGGCAGCAGTCGAACATTTTCTGTATCCAGAAAGGCCCGTACAGGACCTGCAACATGTGGTCGTGAATTATCCTGCTGAAATGTAGGGTTTCGCAGGGATTGAAATGTAACATCCACTGTTCAAAGTGCCGTCAATGTGAACAAGGAGTGACCGAGACGTGTAACCAATGGCACCCCATACCATTACACCGGGTGATACGCCAGTATGGCGATGACAAATACATGCTTCCAACGTGCATTCACCGTGATGTCGCCAAACACGGATACGACCATCATGATGCTGTAAACAGAACATGGATTCATCCGAAAAAAATGACGTTTTGCCATTCATGCACCCAGGTTCGTCATTGAGTACACCATCGCCGGCGCTCCTGTCTGTGATGCAGCGTCAAGGGTAACCGCAGCCATGGTCTCTGAGCTGATAGTTCATGCTGCTGCAAACATCGTCCAAATTTTCGTGCAGATGGTTGGTGTCTTGCAATCTTTGACTCAGGGATTGAGACGTGGCTACACGATCCATTACAGCCATGCGGATAAGATGCCTGTCGTCTCGACTGCTAGTGATACAAGGCTGTTGGGATCCAGCTTCATGTTCCACATTACCCTCCTGAACCCATCGATTCTATATTCTGCTAACAGTCATTGGATATCGAACAACGCAAGCAGAAATGTCGTGATATGATAAACTGCAATCACGATAGGCTACAATCTGACCTTTATCAAAGTCGGAAACATGATGGTACGCATTTCTCCTCCTTACACTAGGCATCACAATAATGTTTCACCAGGCAACACCGGTCAACTGCTGTTTGTGTATGAGAAATCGGTTGGAAACTTTGCTCATGTCAGCATGTTGTAGGTGTCGCCACCGGTGCCAACCTTGTTTGAATGCTCTGAAAAGCTAATCATTTGCATATCACAGCATCTTCTTTCTGTTGGTTAAATTTCACGTCTGTAGCACATCATCTTCATGGTGTAGCAATTTTAATGGCCAGTAGTGTAAAACATCAAATCTCTGATGTCACTGTGACTGCAAAAAGTTCCTGCAAGAATGGAACCAATGATGAATGAAGAGAATTCTTCAATGTAACAGGAGTTCTACCCTTCAGCAAATTGCTGCAGATTTCAATGCTGGACCATCAACAAGTGACAGTGAATGAACCATTCAAAGAAACATGATCGATATGAGCTTTCGGAGCCAAAGGCTCACTCATGTAGCCTTGATGGCTGCTTGACACAAAGCTTTACACCTCGCTTGGACCAGTCAACACAGACGTTGGACTGTCAATGACTGGAAACCTGTTGCTTGGTCAGACGAATCTTGTTTCAAATTGTATAGAGTGGATAGATGTGTACGGGCATGGAGACAACCTCATAAAGCCATGGACCCTGCATCAGAAGGGGGCTGTTCAAGCTGGTGGAGGCTTTGTAATGGTGTGGGGTACGTGCAGTTGGAGTGATGTGGGATCGCTGATACGTCTGGATATGACTCTCACACATGAATGTACGTAAGCATCCTCTCTGACCACCTACATCCATTCATGTCCACTGTGCATTTTGACTGACTTGGGCAATTTCAGTAGGGCAATGCAACATCCCGCACATCCAGAATTGCTACAAATTGGCATCAGGAATGCTCTTCTGAATGTAAATACTTCCGCTGGCCACCAAACTCCCCAGACTTTTAAATTATCAGGCATATCTGGTCTGCCTTGCAATGTGCTGTTCAGAAGAGATCTCCACCCTCTTGTACTCTTATGGATTTATGGACAACCCTGCAAGATTCATGGTGTCAATTCCCTCTACCACTATTTCAGACATTAGTGAAATCCCTGCCATGTTGTGTTATGGCACTTCTATGTGCTCGTGGGGACCCTACACAATATTAGGCAGATGTACAAGTTTCTCTGGCTCTTCAGTGTATTTAGCCCACATGTAAGTGAAATAGAGATGTCCTCTAACAAGAAGATTCTCAATCATGAACATAAAATCACAGCATCTGATGATAAGCTTTGACATTTAAAACTGGTTACTGCAAAAATAAATGTCATTTAAAGCAACTGCTTTCTATAGTTACACAAAAATAAATTATATACTTAAGAAACATTGAACAAGTGTTTGGAATTTGTAATATCACTGCACCCAATGCAAGGTGACTCCTTAACATTCTCATGATCAGCACACAAGGGGCATTGTTTTCCACAAGGTAAGGGGTAGCAGACTTACAGCTTCTTTCTCTGTGACTGGAAATCGATCAGCACGAAGACTGTGTAGGACTTGATGGTACAGCAACTCTTTTTCAACAGGATCATCCAAGTCCATGTATTCATCAAGAAACAGGTGTTTTTTGAATAGGAACAAGTGTTGTTGTGGACGCCGGGCACCTTTCATGCTACCTGTGCCAGATGCTACCTGACTTGCTGCTGCATTTGCTGTTCTGTATCGTTCCCATTTTGACATAACATCTGCTACTTTTTCTTCTGGCATGAGACTCCGTTCTGATGAACCAAGTACTTCATATATGGCATATCCTGAAATGAAAAAAACTTCTGTGTACTGGTTCAAAACAAAAAAAGCTTTTCTGGAGTTTCAGAATGCCTCAGAAAATACATGTAATCTTCTACCAAGATTTTTTTTTCTTATATTATGACAAACATATAGTGGTCTCTGAAAATCTCAAATTTGAGCAGAAAGTATTTAGCCTTTGGTCAAGTTAGCCAAAGTGTTCCCTGAACTGTCTGACCATATGTCAATTATTAGCTTTTGATTTATCTGTAATAGCACATTTCATTCTAAAATTATTGGCAGGTGTTTTGTTCCTACAAACAACAATTTTCTTGCTTTACTTCCTTCATAAAAGGATGATACAGCAGTTGCAGGACTAAGAGGGTGTGAAATATTAATCACAAAAATTGCGGACTTTTAATGTAAATATGACACACAATTATAACCAAAACTCACCCATTGCTGTTTCTCGAAGGCCAATTTTATTTTTAACAATTTCCATGACATCCCTTGCAGTCGCAGAGGGGTGAAATTCAACTGCATGGTATTGTCCATCCATAAAATGAAAACGTGCATATATGGGCCTCCGGTTAATTGTACACAGTACTTCTTCTCGAGAAGGTGGCCACTGGCGACGACGTGTTCCTTGGGTTTTATGGAGACACTGGGAACAGAAAGACCACATCATTTCATAAAATTATAATATTATCATACATAGTTTATACCACATAAGATAAGATTTGCATCAATGTCACACTCAAACCTCTGTTGTGCCATGTGTCCAGAGAACCCAACCTAGAAATGTTAAATTCACACAAAAAAAGAGGGAATTGTTAGTACTTACTTTCAAGAAACACTTGTTTTTAGAACAGTTTAAAAATGCATAATATAGTACTTCAATTTTATAAGCTATAGCTTTGAGAATAAATAAAGAAGTTTGTTGGAGGTAGCAGTTTATTCAGAAACAAGGTTAAGAAGAATCAATGAACTGCACAGAACAAGGCTAGCAAGAAACAAAAGGAACAAAGTCCTTTTTAATTTAATTATTTAGAAGTTCTGTTACTTCTCTTTGGCCTTCTTTCTTTACATGAATTTAACATTTCTATTGAGCAGCATTTTATCCAAATCATTAACTTAAGAAACAATACTATTTTGTTAAGTGTATTGAGTAGCACTACCTTCAGTATTAGAGCTTAACACTACAAGAGATTTTTCAAATGCTACAAGCGCTCTTTAAATCAGCTCAGTTTTTCAAACAGGGGTTGACGAGGTCAGTTGGTTCCACTGGTCTGATTAAAACCGTATAATCCAATAAGAATCACACAGACTCAGGTGTAGACAATAAAATTACCTCGTTTAAAGCTTTTGAAATATTCTGAGGGCAAAACACACTAGTTATAATCACACATACACACAACACAGTAAAATCTCCTGTGAAAAAATAAAATCATCTTAAACTCAGTACTTATTTATATTAAGCTCACCTTTTCAGCAAATCGTGCATACTTCCCTTCCTCTGTGATATAATCAGATGCACATCTACGGAGATGAGCAGCGAGATATTTGCGTACTGGTTTGCTTGGTGGAAGAATAACTGAACAAGCAAGTGAAAGCAGTGCCCAGTGTCGTAAATTAACCCTTGAGTTAGGATCAGGATGGTCTGTAGTTTGCTTGATCAACTGCAAGTACAGTTCTACAAGTAAACTATCTTTACGCATACATCGTTCCATCACCACCTGCATTTGCCTGATGTGGTCATCTTCCATATTCCGAACTGCATCACCTGAGAAGCCAAAATAGTACAGTTCTTGGTGTGTTTATTACAGTATCAACTCAAAAACGTTGCTATTTGCATCAAATAAAAATTCAGTTGATAAAACCAAAAAATTACTAGTGGACAGAATGATTGGACAATACTTGCCAGTATAAGCTGAATTTCCAAAACCTGTCAATACACACATTAAAAAGTAGATAACAGCTCTCAGAACTGTTAGTTCCTATGTCAAAGAGGAACAAGGGACAGATTGGGGAAAGATGGAAAGAAAGATGTTCAACCTCCCGCTCAAATTCTTAATTCATCAGTGACCATGTACTGTGGAACAGGGTTTATAAGTGATAGCATGTTACAAGTGTAAGTGAAAATGTCAAAAATTACGTGTACAAATTAAATATTGTAAAATAACCAGTTATATAGCTTTAAAATTAGAATCTTAAAAATTAATTTCAACATTAAAGGTATCAAAGAATTCTTTTATACTCCGAAATGGATTGTCAGCCAGCCAGTTAAAGAGTTTATTTTGAGACTGTTTAAAGTTGTGGTCAGAGCGGAATGTGATAATTTATTATATGTCTTCAAACAATTCACTTTCTCATCTTTGTCAGTCTTTCCCTAGATATGTTGATACTCAATTTGCCTCTGGTGTCACAATAATGAATTTCTCTCTAGTAATGTGGATTAACAATAAATGGGTATAAGGATTTAAAACTGTCAATATTTTGACCTTAGTAAACACAGGACAGCAGAGCTCTTTGGGGCCAACCTCATAAAGTATTCATAGTACCTTTTTCTGTATAAATAGAGCATTTCTGATAAGACAAGTGTGTCCAAACAACAACACTCTCTAAGGTATTTATGACTGAAAAATTCTAAATTAAGCTATTCTTAGATATTCCTTGCTAACTATGTAACTAAATTTCCGCATGAGATGTACTTGCACACACAGATGATGTGGGGTTCCCAGTTCAGTTCCAAGCTGATACATATTTCTACAACTTTTACACAGTTTGATTCAACTTCTTTAGACAGCCTAAGAATAAAGTGTTGGGTTTTCTTTGGACAACACACTAGTCTGTTAGGTGGAAACCAACTGACTGCTAATGCAAAGGCATTCTGCATATTCTGATGTAAATCTGATACGTCTTGAACTGTAGTAGGTAATGTAGTAACATTCTCACAAAAAATAACTGAATGAGTCCCAACAAAATGTTGTTGTTGTTGTTGTTGTTGTTGTTGTGGTCTTCAGTCCTGAGACTGGTTTGATGCAGCTCTCCATGCTACTTTATCCTGTGCAAGTTTCTTCATCTCCCAGTACCTACTGCAGCCTACATCCTTCTGAATCTGCTTAGTGTATTCATCTCTTGGTCTCCCTCTACGATTTTTACCCTCCACACCGCCTTCCAATACTAAATTGATGATCCGTTGATGACTCAGAACATGTCCTAGCAACCGATCCCTTCTGCTAGTCAAGTTGTGCCACAAGCTCCTGTTCTCCCCAATTCTATTCAATACCTCCTCATTAGTTATGTGATCTACCCATCTAATCTTCAGCATTCTTCTGTAGCACCACATTTTGAAAGCTGCTATTCTCTTCTTGTCTAAACTGTTTATCATCCTCACTTCACTTCCATACATGGCTACACTCCATACAAATACTTTCAGAAACGACTTCCTGACATTTAAATCTATACTCGATGTTAACAAATTTCTCTTCTTCAGAAACGCTTTCCTTGCCATTGCCAGTCTACATTTTATATCCTCTCTACTTCGACCATCATCAGTTATTTTGCTCCCCAAATAGCAAAACTCATTTACTACTTTAAGTGTCTCATTACCTAATCTAATTCCCTCAGCATCACCCGACTTAATTGGACTACATTCCATTGTCCTTGTATTGCTTTTGTTGATGTTCATCTTATATCCTCCTTTCAAGACACTGTCCATTCCATTCAACTGTTCTTCCAAGTCCTTTGCTGTCTCTGACAGAATTACAATGTCATCGGTGAACCTCAAAGTTTTTATTTCTTCTCCATTGATTTTAATACTTACTCTGAACTTTTCTTTTGTTTCCTTTATTGCTTGCTCAATATACAGATTGAATAACATCAGGGATAGGCTACAACCCTGTCTCACACCCTTCCCAACCACTGCTTCCCTTTCATGTCTCTCGACTCTTATAAATGCCATCTGGTTTCTGTACAAATTGTAAATAGCCTTTCGCTCTCTGTATTTTACCCCTGCCACCTTCAGAATTTGAAAGAGAGTATTCCAATCAACATTGTCAAAAGCTTTCTCTAAGTCTACAAATGCTAGAAACGTAGGTTTGCCTTTCTTTAATCTTTGTTCTAAGAGAAGTCACAGGGTCAGTATTGCCTCACGTGTTCCAACATTTCTAAGGAATCCAAACTGAACTTCCTCAAGGTCGTCTTCTATCAGTTTTTCCTTTCGTCTGTAAATAATTTGCGTTAGTATTTTGCAGCTGTGACTTATTAAACTGATAGTTTGGTAATTTTCACATCTGTCAACACCTGCTTTCTTTGGGATTGGAATTATTATATTCTTCTTGAAGTCTGAGGGTATTTCGCTTGTCTCATACATCTTGCTCACCAGATGGTAGAGTTTTTACAGGACTGGCTCTCCCAATGCTGCCAGTAGTTCTAATGGAATGTTGTCTACTCCTGGGGCCTTGTTTCGACTCAGGTCTTTCAGTGCTCTTCACACAGTATCATATCTCCCATTTCATCTTCATCTACATCCTCGTCCTTTTCCATAATATTGTCCTCAAGTACATCGCCCTTGTATAGACCCTCTTTATACTCCTTCCACCTTTCTGCTTTCGCTTCTTTGCTTAGAACTGGGTTTCCATCAAAGCTCTTGACATTCATGCAAGTGGTTCTCCTTTCTCCAAAGGTCTCTTTAATTTTCTTGTAGGTAGTATCTATCTTACCCCTAGTGAGATAAGCCTCTACATCCTTACATTTGTCCTCTAGCTTCCCCTGCTTAGCCATTTTTCACTGCCTGTCGATATCATTTTTTAGACATTTGTATTCCTTTTTGCCTGCTTCATTTACTGTGTTTTTATATTTTTTCCTTTCATCAATTAAATTCAATATTTCTTCTGTTACCCAAGGGTTTCTACTAGCCCTCGTCTTTTTACCTATTTGATCCTCTGCTGTCTTCACTATTTCATCCCTCAAAGCTACCCATTCTTGTTCTACTCTATTTATTTCCCCCATTCCTGTCAATTGTTCCCTCATGCTCTCCCTGAAACACTGTACAACCTCTGGTTCTTTCAGTTTATCCAGGTCCCATCTCCTTAAATTCCCACCTTTTTGCAGTTTCTTCAGTTGTAATCTACAGTTCATAACCAATAGATTGTAGTCAGAGTCTACATCTGCCCCTGGAAATGTCGTACAATTTAAATCCTGGTTCCTAAATCTCTGTCTTACCATTATATAATCTATCTGATACCTTTTAGTATCTCCAGGGTTCTTCCATGTACACAACCTTCTTTCATGATTCTTAAACCAAGTGTTAGTTATGATTAAGTTATGCTCTGCGCAAAATTCTACCAGATGGCGTCCTCTTTCATTTCTTAGCCCCAATCCATATTTACCTACTATGTATCCTTCTCTCCCTTGTCCTACTGTTGAATTCCAGTCACCCATGACATTAAATTTCTGTCTCCCTTCACTACCTGAATAATTTCTTTTATCTCATCATACATTTCATCTGCAGAGCTAGTTAGCATGAAAACTTGTACTACTGTAGTAGGCATGGGCTTCATGTCTATCTTGGCCACAATAATGCGTTCAAAAGAAATAGTGATATATTAAGGTTGACTTTAGCACAAAAAGGTGTGCACAAAGATGCAAAAAAATTTTTGATCCTCTATCCAATGATCCAACTTGTAAATGGTCAGCTTGTAGCCGTACTCACACATGAATGTGATACGACTCACTCCATTCCACTGCAATAAATCATACAAATTACCCATAGAACTAATTAAGTAATGAACTAACTACATCAAACACATGAAATGGTAACAATTTGGTTCATAAATGTGAGAAATAAGAAAAAATCTCAGTCACTGTGGAAGCACATACATGTGTCATTACACTAATGCTAACATATTTGTCATGGGAGATATGAAATGGAATGAGCATATAAGGATGACAGTAGGGAATGTGAATGGTTGGCTTCAGTTTTTGGGAGAATTTTAGGAAAGTTTAGTTCACCTATAAGAAGACAGCATACAGAACACAATCTTGATTACTGCTCGAGGGTGTGGGATTCCCACCAGGTCAGATTAGAGGAAAACATTGAAACAATTCAATGGCGTGCTGCTAGATTTTTAACCAGCATGCAAGTACTGCAGAGATGCTTCGTGAATTGAAATGGAATCCCTGGATAGAAGATGATATTCTTTTGACAAGGCACTATTGAGAAGATTTACAGAACCAGCAATGAGGGTGACTGCAAAAGAATTCTGCTGCTGCCAACATACACTTTACCTAAGAACACTTTACCTGTACAGAGGCATACAGGCAATACAGGCATTTGTTTTTCCCTCATTCCATTTGTGAGTGGAACAGGAGGGAAATATAATGCTACACGGTTCCCTACACCATGCACCGTACAGTGACTTGCAGAGCATGTATGTAGATGTATACATAGAAATTCAACAACCTTTCTTTATTTCACCAGCCCAGTTGCATGCTTTTTTAGTGTAATTGGTTCTGATAAGTATTTTACTATCTTCAAATCTATGAATAAAACTAAATACCTACTTTCTAATAAAGATAAAAGTATTACTGATAATTTTTCCTTTTAACTACGTAGTTGTGTAAGCAACCCATTGTAGCCACACAGAACTACACATCAGAACACTACTGGTTTGCAACTGTGAAAAATAGTATAAATACATAATGGGAGTGGGTAGGGGTGAAGAGTGGGGAATGGGGAAAGAATGTGGCAATGGGGTGAAGGATAGGGAAGAGCACACAGTAAGTAGTAGAAGTGGATGACATCTGTGTAACAGATTTATATAAAAGATAGGCTTACAATGAAATTATAAAAGATGGAAATCAAGTTGATATATGAAAAGTGTAAATCAATAAAGTACAAAATTGTAAAATATATAAAAAATAAAATTATAGAAGTAGAGTTATGTGAAGTGACTAAAATTGCAGAAAACAGCATGTGACATATACAGGGTGTTACAAAAAGCTACGGCCAAACTTTCAGGAAACATTCCTCACACACAAAGAAAGAAAATATGTTATGTGGACATGTGTTCGGAAATGCTTTCTTTCCATGTTAGAGCTCATTTTAGTTTTGTCAGTATGTACTGTACTTCCTCGATTCACCGCCAGTTGGCCCAATTGAAGGAAGGTAATGTTGACTTCGGTGCTTGTGTTGACATGCGACTCATTGCTCTACAGTACTAGCATCAGGCACATCAGTACGTAGCATCAACATGTTAGTGTTTTGTAACACCCTGTATAGTTAATTCCATTTGCATCCTCATGCTGCTCAGCAAGCAGGTTTTCCTGTGTGCATGGAAGCCAGTCTTAATGCTGGCCTGCAACTAGAATGGAGCATGAGCCAACACATCACTGGTGTCTGCTCTCAGTGAGACTTTGAAGGCTTCTTTCGGCCCTCTACATCAATCCAGTCCCTTTATCAACAAAAGTCTCACTGTTTGATAAGTTTTAAATTTTGCACTTCTGTTGTTTACACTTTTAATATTGTAGCATTAATTGCATTTACATAATTTCTCCACTTTATAAATTTACTGTAAGTCTAGCTCTCTTACACAAGTTACATACTAATATCAAACACTGGAAAGTTTTGGATGGAGTGATGACGATGTTATGAAAAGGATAGACTACTATTCACTATATGTGGAGTCACAGACAGGTGCAATGAAAAAACTGCTTTTGGCAAAGAAACATTCTTTTGAAGTAGAAAACATATTCGCCAGAGACAGCGATCATATGCGTGTCAGTTTTGCTTGTGATAATGTGTGTGTGTTTTCTACTTCGGAAAAAGGCATTTTGACAAAAAAGCTTAAATGTTTAGCAGTCTTTTCATTGTGCTTATTTGCAACTCAATGTCTTATCTGTATTGTGGGTATCAGCCTGTGCTTTACATAGTAACATAATTGTTACTGAATGTACATCCATTACACTTATGTCATGCATACCATTTCTTTTCCATGTCATCCATCCCATTCTTTTTCCCTGCATTCTCTCCCTATCCCACTTCCCCCCTCAGTTAATATGGTCCACTGTTGCAAACCACAGTATTTAGATGTGTAGTTCTGTATGTAAGTGACAGGTTAATTACACAACTACCTAGCAAAATGCAATACTTATCTGTAATAATTATCTACCTATTGCAAAGCAATGACAAATAGGTATTTTGTTCTTTACATCATTTTAATTTTTAGATCTGAAAATGATTAAATACGGATTGAAACTAGTCATCACAAAAATTAATGTACAGCTGAGACAGAAATAAATGATAAAAGTTTAACATAAATATTTTTGTCCAGTATGCCAGTGCCATTATTAAGCAAACAAGACAGAAGTTTCACACCATAACAGTTTTTATCATTTGTAAATAAGGGAAAGGCAACAGGCAACTGCTTGATTAGAGCAGGCTGACACGTTGTGCATAGACACATGTAAGAGACAACTGTGTTGTAAGGGAGAGGGGAAAAGAAAGGAAGGTGGAGACAGAGAGGAAGACAGGGAGGGAAGAAGGACGAAGCGGGGTGTATGACAATAGATAAGAAATGGGAAGAGATAAGATGATGCAGTGGGAAACAGCTTAGCAGAGAAATTATGTTACAATAGTAATTAATTGTTCAACACAACCTGCTTGTTGGTAGCATTTTATTTTACTGAACTGGTTTCGGACATTGCCCACTGTCAATGGTACCTTCATGTTCTCTAGCATGTACCAGTGACAATATTTTGTAATATTCATGTAGTGATATGATTCTATAAATTATATATACAAATACATATAACAAGTATAAGAATTTGTTAGTTGAGTAAAATAAAATACTACCAACAAGCAGCTTCTGTCAAACAGTTAATTACTGCTATGACATATTTACAATTTCTACAGGCTGCAGAGCACTAAAAATAAAAGACAAGCTTAGTAGAGTTTTATGCCAGGAGATTGTGAGAACGCACTATATGCAGTAGAGAGAATTCCCAAATGCATAGTTCAGATAAACTTTTTCTAGCAGATGATATGCAAATGGCATGCTTAGTGAAGCAGCTTTGAAGTGATCTGTGTTTCGGTATGTGGCCTAAAAAAAAGGGCTCTGAGCACTATGGGACTCAACTTCTGAGGTCATTAATCCCCCAGAGCTTAGAACTAGTTAAACCTAACTAACCTAAGGACATCACACACATCCATGCCCAAGGCAGGATTCGAACCTACGACCGTAGTAGTCTCGCGGTTCCAGACTGCAGTGTCTAGAACCGCACGGCCACTTCGGCCGGCGTATGTGGCCACAGTTTGGCAGTGGTTGTTCATGCAAGTAGACAGTTGGTTACCTATTATGTTCACATAGAATGCTGCGCATTAATAACAGTATACAGAACTGTTAACGCTTTCATGGCCACTTGTTGACAAACTGCCTGTTGGCTTCTGTCTCAGGTTCTTCGGCTGATGCTTGTCTGAAGATTTTTCTGACATTTTGTTAGCACAAGTCACTGGCATTGTCAACTCTTCACCCTCCATTGATGGTGGTGGACTGTAGCCAACCTCATGGCTGCAGATTATATGTACCTGGTGCACCACTTCCCAAGGACTTTTCCGTGGTCATTTCCAGTGTAGTTCTCCTCTTTCTACCTGCAATAATTGTTCTCTGCAGCACAGAAATCCAGGATCTGTTTACCTTAAGGCTTTCTTCTCTCTTTTTGAAGCTATTCTCATGTTTGTGTACTTCTATAGCTTCTCCGAACAAGTGGGTATGTTAGATCTTCTCTACAGACAAAACGTCTGTGTCGGCGAATTATGCTATGTGGTTGGCCTCACACAGCGTGTGCTCTGGCACGCCCTTTTTTTCCACCTGCCCCAACCTGCAACGTTGCTTGTGTTCTGTGATCCTAGTGTTGATAGATCATCTACTCATTCAAACATAACTTTTCTGGATGTGCAAGGTACGTGGTGTATTTCCAACATTTGCAAGTGGGTCCCTTTTCTCCTTTGCAATCTGAGACACTCTTTGATCTTCTTTGCCAGTTTGTAAATAATCTTTACTCTGTCTTTGTGCAATATATGGCTGATTCTGTCCATCACTCTGGAAATGTATGGCAGAAAGACTGTACCCTACATTTCTTTTTCCGATGTTGCACTTCACTGACTGTTTGAGTCTGTTATAATTCTAATATAACTGGTGGAATACCCATTGCTCTTCAGAACACTTTCCAGGCATTGTATTTCACAATTGTGGTGCTGTGACTCACTTATTCATCTTGATCATGTTACAACCACATTAATTGTGCCTCTTTTTCTAGCTCAGACGGTGATTTAACAGTCTGTGCAGGTATCGGACCATCCGTTTTGATCATTACATCTAGAAATGGTAGTTTTTTGACCTTTTCTACTTCAATTGTCAACTTTATGTTGGCATAGAGACTGTTTAAGTGTCTTAGCAAGTCACCGAGCTGTTCCTCACCATGGCCCCACACAACACAGATATCATTGACATATCTGTACCACACTTTAGGTTTAAAAGGTGATGTCTTCTGGAAATTGTACCCGATGTGCTCTAGAGTCACTGAGTGGCATTTTAGTAGACAAAGAAACAACATCAAAGCTGACCAGGATGTCGTTTGGTGCAAGTTTTAGTTTTTTCAGCTTCTCATTTAAATGTTCTGAGTCCTTAAGGTGCCTGTCAGTCTTCCCCACATGCGGCTGGACCAAGTGTTTCAGTAGTTTATATGTCGACGAGCCAGGAGTGCTAACTATCTCTGAAGCACATCAGTCTATTTTGCCAGAAAGTCACTGAGTGGCACTTTGCTAAACAAAGAAACAACATCAAAGCTGACCAGGATGTCATTTGTTGCAATTTTTACTTTCTTCAGCTTCTCAGTGAAATGTACTGAATCCTTTAAGTATGTGTCAGTCCTTCCCATGTGCAGCTGGAGCAGAGAGACCAAGAGTTTTGCCAGTTTGTACATCAGTGAGCCAGGAGTGCTGACAATCTCTGGAGCACATCAGTTCTGTTTTCCTGCAAGATATCATCAAGCTCTCTCATGCATGTCTCACCACGAGCTATTTCACATGGAAGGGTAGCTTCTATGAACAGCTGGACGGTGTTGCCATGGGTAGTCTCTTAGTCCAGTGGTAGCCAACTTCTCCATGGAACAATCTGAAGCACATGCACTGGACTTGACATCTTGTAAACCTAATGTGTGGTACAGATATACCGATGGTATCTGTGTTGTGTGGAGCCATGGTGAGGAGCAGCTCGGTGACTTGCTAAGACACTTGAACAGCCTCCATGCCAACATAAAATTGACCTTGGAAGTAGAAAAGGTCAAGCAACTAACATTTCTAGATGTGATGGTCACAAGGGAGGTATTCCACCAGTTATATTAGAAGTATAACACAGTCAAACACTCGGCAAAGTGACACACCAGAAAAAGAAATATTGGGTACGGCACTTCTACCATACCTTCCCAGAATGATGGACAGAATGAGCTGTATATTGCACAAAGACTATTTCCAAACTGACAACGAAGATCAACAAGTGTATCAGATTGCAAATGGAAAAAGAGACTCACTTGCAATGTCAGGAATATACCACATACCACGTACATGCAGGAAAGTTATGTTGGAATGACTGGACAATCAATCAACACCAGGATCACAAAACATAAGCAAAATTGCAGGTTGGGGCACGTGGAGAAATCAGCCATGGCAGAGCACGCGCTTTGTGAGGCCAACCACATAGTAAAATTCACCGACATGGACATTCTGGCTGTAGAGAAGAGTTATCACACCCGCTTGTTCAACAAGAAGGAAGAAAGCCTTAAGGTAAGTGGATCCTGGATTCCCATGCTGCAGCGAACAACAGCATGAGGAGAACTACACTGGAAATGATAACAGAGAAGCACTCTGACATTGGCGCGCCAGGTACATATAATCTGCAGTTGTGAGCTTGGCTCCAGTCCACCACCAGCATCGGCTGAAGAACCTGAGACAGAACCCAACAGGTAATTAACCACAGTATAGTTGATATATAACATGGCTGCTTTCACACATGATGTCAGAGGAAGACATGGTTTGGTAGGTCTATTTATGGATGAGTTGGATAAGATATTGTCTGTATAAAGGTTCTGGTAGTATTACTGGTATATTTTGACAATTCCTGTTCTCCACTGCAGATGCAATGGACACACAATGACCAGAAATGGATGACAGTTTCAGAGTCGAGGTACTGTTGATAGCTGGTGCACTTGATATGAACAGGTGTATTTACAGGCTATTCAGATGGCGCCATAAATATGTTTGCTCATATCAAGAGCACCAATCACCAACAGTACCTCCAGTTTGACAACTGTCACTTGTTCCATGTCAAAAAGTCTATGCCTTACAGCTCCACCAAGCACAGATGCCGCATCTGTAGTCAAAAGCAGCAACTGTTGAAATATAATAATAACCATACCAGGCCCTTAATGACAGACAATAACCCATCCTGCCCACCCATAAACAAGTACCCCATATTGTCTCCTTCCCTGAGATAGTAAACCTGCTAATCAACCACCGCACAGTGCTCTTCTAATCACCCAGTATCACCCTGGCCTTGCAAATGTCAAACACATCCTTCACCTGAGCTACGTATAACTCTCGGTGTGCCCTGAGATGAGGGATATCCTGCCCAAAATCCAACTCACATCACCCAAAATAGAGTTCCACTGCCCATCCATCCGACAGACCAACCTTGATCATCCCTGTACTATCCTGCACCAAAACCAGCACATTACAGGTCATTCCCTTGTAGACAACCCAGGTGCAAGAGATGTGCCATATCATGGACTGCACTACAGTCACAAGTTTGTCCTACCCTATACAAGGTAAAGTCAGGTGTGAAAGAAGCCATGTTATACACCAGCTATGCTGCAATTACTGTGTAGCATTCTATGAGGGTGTGACAGGTAACTAACTGTCCACTAGCATGAACTGCTACTACAAAACTATTATCAGTCACAAACTTGACCATCCAGTGGCCAAACATACTGCACATCATAACACAAATGACTTTAAGTGCTGCATGCGACATTTGGATACTCTCTTCCAGCACAAGTTTCTCTGAACTACACAGATGGGGATTCTCACTCCATATCCTGGATTCTCACAATCCCCCTGGCCTGAGCTTCCACTAATCTGTTTCGCACTGATCTCACTTTACCTTTTTTCTTATTTCTTCTGTCATTGTCTGTGCTATTCCTTCCCCATCTGTTGTACAATTTATGATGCATGATAAAATGGACCAATTAAAAAAAATCAATCAATCTATCATATCATGTACTGCCTTCTCCCACCAGTTTTCCATCCTCCCTCTCCCCAATGCAGGTATTTTCTATCTATCTCTCTTCTCTCAGTCGCCCTTTCCATGTCTCCCCCTCCCCTTCTCCCTCTCCATCTCCACCTTCCTGTTTTTCCTCCTCCTGTCTCACACTACTCCATTACCTCCTTCTTGCCTTGTGTGGCCTTCCCTACCTCATCCCCACATCCATCAACCCTAGCAACTGCTCTTAATAATTGATAATCAATAATCAGTGTCACTATGGCCACAATAGTGTGCATTTGGGGGTAAGTGTGGTTTAGTGTGTAAATGTGTGTACTTTCTACTTAAAAAAGGGCCACAGTTCGGAACATAGTTTTCTGTTATGAATGTCTACACAACGCACAAAAGTCTGATATTGGTGACTGATTGCCCTCCCCTTATTTCACGTATTGTTCACTCCAGGAATTTCCATTATTTCATCATAGTTTATAACCCAGCAAAATGTTCGATAATATGTTTAATTTATTGTTTGTATGGTGCTCACTATGTAATATGTGCGTTAAAAATAAAATGTGTGGTTTCATACATTTTACAGTTGTATTTATTAATACATGTATGAAAACTATCTTTACCATTCTGACTTAGTCCTGCATAGGCTAATATAAGATTAAATATCTGGATTGCTACTGTCTCTTCAGATTCAGGCATCTTGCTCAGGCTCTGAGGTATGGGCTGACGACTAAATGCCCAATATGCATAAGGAAAACCTTTGTAGGTTTCTCCATGTTCTGCAGTTGAACCATGTTCCTGTCGTAATTTTTCAAGACGATGTTTACTTAACCTGTTGAGACAAATGGAATTCAAATTAACAAAATCAAGCTAAAATCAATTACTCAACATATGCCACAATGGGAAATGTTTTCATAATAACATATTAATGCTCATTACTTAGCTGCACTAATCAACCAAGAACTCAAGTAAAGGTAAAATATTTGTGTGAAATATTATATACACACGTGGCTTGCCATTAAATATAGACAATACTATAATTACACCAGCTATCTGTTTCACTAGTATTTGTATTACACCCATAGTTTTCCTTCGCCATAAGTGCACTGTTCTGTGTAAATTTAAAATCATGGTTTATAAAAGAAATGTTCCAACACATCTTGATGTTTGTCATATTCTATTTATTTACTTTTTTAACATCACTTCACAAGAATATATTGATGGCTAAAAGGCTGATAACCCCCTCCCCACCCCATCCTCTCCCCAAATGTGTTTCCAGAAGCTGTTTATATATTACCGCTTTCTCACAACCATTCCCATAAATAGGTGTGTCTTAACCCCTCAACCCCCACAGTTTTATTTCTAGATAATAAGCCATTTGTGTTCTATGTTTGATTGAAATTCCTTCATGAATCCACATTGCTCCCTTCCCTCCCCACCCTCTGTCATCCCCCTACCCTACCCTCCAATTATTACTGTATCCCTAGGATTGCCAGGGTATCCTAGTCCCACTGTATCTCCCCCCCCCCCCCCCCCCCCTTCCCCCAAAGAAAAATACACTTGACATTAAATTATGAGCTTTCTGGTGTTGAGGTATGTGCCAACACACCACCCAGTACCAAGGTCTGCCAGTATATGTCAGGTGAGTCATTCTTTTCCAGGCTTTTGAAAATGACTGCAATGTATTCGAGTTACGGACAGATCCGTTATACTGTACGTGTTTGCACTCCAGTCAGACAGCAGCCTGTATAGATTTTATGTTTTTGAGTGTGTAATGAGCTTTTACCTGACAAAGGAACCTTATGGATTGACCATAAGCAATTTTCTTTATGTATATTTATTGGTAATCAGTTTCCTAAAGCAGTGCTACACCATTTTAAAGAAGTAAAAATTGAAAAAGTTACCTCTAAAAAGGAGATGATTACTAGCTCTGTTAAGTGCAAAACAGTTCACTCAAGTCAAACTCATGCTTGTAGCTGAACGAGTAGCACTGCAGTCTGGTAATCAAAGAGTCTCATGTTCAGATCTCCTACATGGAAAATCTTTTCTTTTTTTTAAACCTTTTATTGAAAAACTCAATATTTTCTCTCAAGTAGAAATTATAATAAACAAATACTGAACTATAATTTTCTACTGAAAATAACGTCATATTATTTTCGATTACGGGTTAGATGAAACAAATTAAAATTTGAGAGAGACATGTGAAATGACTTATGTATATGAAAAATAATCGAGAATAAATTTTCACTCAGCAGTGGAGTGAGCAATGAAATGAAATTTCCTTGCAGATTAATCTGCAAGGAAGTTTCATTGATAATACTGGTTCATATTGTAAGCTCGTTCCACTGCTGAATTGAGAAAGAACAAATTAGTGCCATTAGCAGTAAATAGATGAGACACTGAATATCCAGGGGAAAAAATGCATTTGCAGTTGACCAGCTAATCTTCCTGCAGATTCAGTCCCGCCTTTAGAATTTTTGTGCACTACAGTTCACTAGATGACTAAAGTTGTGAAGTTGATATAGTTGCTGTAGCACAGTTTACTGTAAATAAGCATCCATTTGAAGATATTTTGCTGAATAAATCAGATTGATAATACTTTAGACTACCAAGTTTGTAGTCTCATGACATAGCACACATGCAGGTTTACTGTCTAAAATAAGACATTAATATTTATTGTGGGATTTTATCTTATCTGGCATAATGTGTGTTTCAATGTAAACTTCTTGCACTTGACATGGAAAACAAATCTTAAAGCACTTGTTCTTGTTAGTTCAGTGATTTGACACCTGAACATGCTTCAAAGCAGAAATATGTAGGGGATGAGAAGGAAAGACTGATTCGCTTGGCGAGTAGATTTTTTATCTACCCAATTAAATAATTTTGTCAAAAGTATTTATTCCTAGATAAAAAGCAAAATGTGTACAAACAATATTATGAAAAGGATAAATTGCTACACCATAGAGTTGATGAATTGAGTTGCAGACAGGCATAACAAAAAGACTTTCACATTTTGATTTCAGACAAATTCTTTTTCAGAAAAGAACACACACACATTCACACAAGCAAGCACATCTCAAGCACACATGACCACTGGCTCTGCTTGCTATGGCCGGAACACAAATGTCATGTTGAATGAAAGCAGCAATCTGGAGTGGGACAGGAAAGGGAGAAGGATAGCAGGGTATGGGTGGGGGAAGAAAGAGTGCTATCTAGTGGAGTTTGCAGGTACTAGAAGGCTGCCGGGTACAGTGTCGGAAGGCTGTCTCCCACTCCCTGTTTCCTTTGCCTCTTCTATTCACTGTCCCTCCATGTTCCCCATTCCCCTTCCCCTCTACCCTACCTCCACTAGATAAAAATTTAAAACACTGATTGAAATTGCAAAAAACAGTCCCTTGATATGAGGTTCTAACACAGACAAGACAAACTGCCGATACAACCACTTAGGTAAATTCTACAGTCATGTGCAATTTTTTTCTGCTTCTTGTAAAATATTAGATGGTACATATTTAGTTTTACTTTGTTTCAGATCTGAAGGTGATCCAGGGAGATGAAACATGTCATGTAATTAAAAATGTCCAACTGAGACTGAAGAATAAATGAGAGATATTTTAGATGATAGAATTATTTCACAGTGTAAATAATATTTCGTAGATCTATGTATTAATTCAGAGTAATGGAAAATAATTTTTGACTAACAGGATAAAGCATTTTGAGAGCCCAACAATAGGCTGAAACATCCTTTCAGAACCCTGAAAAAGAGAAATTTTTCATTGGAAAATGCATACAAACAAACCTTCTAAGTGTGTTCCGAAGGAAACTACCTCCAGTATCTTGGGGCTTCCTTAATATCTCACTGTCTATGAGGTTTCGCCGGCAATTGACTAAATTCTGATAGAGTCTAATACGATCTTCATTAGTTATTGGTTTCACCTGCAATACAAAGATTATCGATGTTTTACTGTACTATAATGTAATATTAATGAAAAATTAACAGTACTAAATACAACAATGAAGATATGCATTGGATTGTTTTATAATTAACATAAAATTCTGAAATAAAAAAATTACATTTAATTTTAAAAACAGTTTACACATAATGAGCTTTTAAATTTAATGGTTAAACTTTTAGCATGCACACTCTCAGTTCCTATTTTAAAGGTGTAGAAAATTTCAAGTATAATAAATGCAAAGGATTTCAAAATAATGATAAATATAATTGGTCAGAGCAGTATTCTGAGCTAAAGGAAGTGAAAGTTCTAGCTTCAAGAGGTCACAAAGACAAGGAATAAGGGGAACACAGCACAAACATAACAATAGTTCACAGGAGGCAATGGCACACAAAAATGAAATGTTTCTGATTCCCCCCCCGCCCCAGCACACACACACACACACACACACACACACACACACACACACACACACACACACACACACACATACTGAATTCATAGCTACATGAAACCTCTACATGTAGCACTATACTTTGATTTTGTAGTTACCTTTTTTAGATCTACAGTACAGTGAAAGCAGTGTTTGTGAAAGAAGAATAAGGTTTCTTTTTTTCATTTAATTCAAGCATAAGTCTTGACATTTATTTGTGATGAATTGCATTTGGTATATAACATTTTTATTTTATTATTAAAGCATGTTATATGAGTAACAAGTGCTTATGAGTAAACATGCATGTATTAGGTTCTCCACGTTCAAAGATTCCTGTTGTTCTGCAATTGTATATTCAACTAATGCAAGGCCACTCCATTTGCTGATAGATACTTTATTCATGTTCAAGGCCAGTTTTGACCTTCACATCCAGGCCATTATTAAGTGAATCTGAAAACTGTGCTGTTATGATGCAACATCAGATAATCAAATGATCATTTGACATTGCCTAGAATGGCACAGTTTTCAGATTCACTTGGATGTGGCCCAGATGTGAAGGCCAAAACTGGCCATGGGCTTAACTGTAGTATCTATCGACAACTGGATTGGCCTCTCATTAATTAAATATATATAAGTGATTTCAATTCTCTATGAGGAAAAAGATGCAAATAACTAATCGGGCAGTTATATTCTAACAATTCACGAATGGAATTTCAAAACAAGTAAGGGTAGTGTGCAGAGTCACCTACTGACACTGGTACTGGTTGAGTTGGTAATGGTTAGATCAGTAGCGAGAAAAAAAGAATAGGAAAAAGAAAGACTGAAAAATATAAGAGAAACAAATATTTTGTGACAAGTTAAAACTATGTACCATAACATGAATCAAACTTGTGTTCCAGTTTTCACAGGCTGTAAGTGCAGTATCTGAATATCCCTTGCAGCTTCAACATTTCACTACTTTCCCTCCATATCTTACAAGCTCCACAGATATTCTCTCATGATGCTGTGACTCTGGCACACTGAGGAGAATATATCCCAAGAGCTCTTCCCCCGATCTACTTCCACATACATACTCAGCAGGCCACCATATGATGCATGTGGGTACCTTGTACCACTACTAGTTATCGTCTTCTCAGTTCCTTCATATGACCCTTAATTTATCTTATCCTCATGGTCCTTACACAAAATGTACACTTTAGGCAGTAGAGTAGTTCATCCATCAACTTCAAAAGCTGGTTTCTAAATTAAACAAAACTTGTGCTGCCGGCAATAGAATGCCTCAGCAGTCAGCTTCAAATATTGTTCTCTAAATTGTCTCAATACTGTTTCACAAAAAGGACTTTATCTTCCCTCAAGGGATTCCCTTTCGAGTTCCCAAAGCATCTCTGCAATACTCGCATGCAGGTTGAATCTACTGGTAGCAAATCTAGCAACATGCCTCTGAATTGGTTCCGTGTCTTCCTTTTATCTGAGCTGGTGGGGAACTCAAACACTTGAACTGCATTCAAGAATAGGTCACTCTAGTGTTCCATACATTGTAGCCTTCATAGATTAGCTACACTTTCCTAAAATTCTCCAAACAAATCAAATTCAAGCATTCAATTTCCCTATTGCTGTCATGTGCTTACTAGCTTCTGTGAATTACATAAATGGTAATTTAATAATATTATGAGAAGGAAAGTTGCCACTCATCACACAGCAGAGACGCTGATTCGCAGATAGGTGCAACAAAAAGATTTCACACTTAAAGCTTTCGGCCAATGGCCTTTGCCAGCAACAGATACACATACGCATACACACACTCACACAAATGCAACTCACACACACAATTGCAGTCTCAGGAAACTGCAACCACATTGCGAGCAGCAGCACTGGTGCATGATGGGAGTAGCGACTGGGTGGGGGAAAGGAGGAGGCTGGGGTGGGGAGGGGGGAGAGAGAGTATGGTGGGTATGGCGTACAGTGAGGTGCCGCAGGTTGGGCAGTGGGCAGGGAAGAGGTGGGGAGGGGGTGGGGTGTGGGGAAGTAGCAGAAAAGGTGAGAAACAGAGAGATATAAATAAATATAAAAATAATTTTTACAGCGAAAAAGGAGAGAAATAGAGAGAAATAAATAAATTAATAAATAAAAGTTATTTTTGTTTATATTTATTTCTCTTTATTTCTCTCCTTTTCCACTACTTCCTCCCCTCCCCATCTCTCCCCTGCCCGCCGCCCAACCTGGAGCACTTCACTGTCCACCATCCCCACCATACTATCCATCCCCCTTCCTTGCCCCAGCCTCCTTTTCCCCATCCAGTCACCACTCCCATCATGCACTGGTGCTGCTGCTCGCAGTGTGGTTGCAGTTGCTTGAGACTGCAGTCGTGTGTGTGAGTTCCACTTGCGTGAGTGTGTGTGTGCATACGTGTGTCTATTGTTGACATATGCCATTGGCCGAAAGCTTTAAGTGTGAAAATCTTTTTGTTGCACCTATCTGCGACTCAGCATCTCCGCTATATGGTGAGTGGCAACTTTCCTTCTCATAACATTGTTAGATTCCATACTGGGTTTTCCATTGTTTGATAAATGGGAATTTTTCTTACAATGCATCCTTAGGTTCCACAATCTTCCAAGCCTCATCCTGCACTAACCCCTGTTCCACATCTAGCTTTACTCCTATTCCCAAACCAATCACTTCATTTATTATGCATTCATGCCTTCCCCTCTGTTGTCTCCCTTCTTCCTCTGTACTCTGTCCTATCTCCTCCTCCTAATCAACTCCCCCAAGTCATTGAGTGCTATATGCAACTCCCGATGCATGTGCCAGGGCAAGCTCATTGGTAAACAACAATCCTGCCACCTTTCCCTCTCACAATCCTCCCCTCCAAACCTTCCTTCCTTTCCCTACTACTTTCCCCCCTTGCTCCCTTGAACCAACACAAACTTGCACTCCCAGCAAGCTGCGGTGTCCGTATAATGTAGTAGGCTAGAACTATGTAGCCATGCTAGTGTGTGTGTGTGTGTGTGTGTGTGTGTGTGTGTGTGTGTGTGTTTGTTTGCGAATTTATCACTAGGTAGTTCTGAAGGAGATCATATGAAAGCTTAGCAATGTTTTTGGTCTTTGTCACGTGCCAATTGATCACTCAGTCTCTCAATTATGTAGTGAGTTGGTTACCTTTGTTCCCATCATTAACACTTAGCATGTGGCTAATGTAATATTGCGATAACTGCAGAAATTGCCAGTTACAATGATTTTATGAAGTGTCAAATATATATTTATTACTCCCGAAAATGTCTGAGAGGTCTGCAGACTTCACAGTTTGCACTGTGACTGCAACAACGTAAAAACTTACCATTTTTGTAAACTTTAATACTGTCTTTTGCTTCATAGGCATTAGCAGACATCTGAGTTCTCTCTGTTTCATGCATTCTGTGAGTTTTTGCATTCAAAATATGCAATGAAAAATATTCAGTGAAGAGGAGACATAGTTGGGGCCAATGATTTACAAAATCTTTGACAAATCTACAGATGAAGAAAATGAAGTATCTGATGACAGTTCAGATTATATGTCATCTGAAAATAGTACAACTTCTAGATTTTCTTGAAGTTGGGTTGCTACATATGTTCATCTTATTTCCGTGCAGATTGCATTGCTATGCACAATGTTGGATTCTGTATTTCAAAGTGTACTGCACCGTACTCAACTACGAATGTTAAATTTTGCTTTGATTCTGTGTTTGTGTGTTTCTCCGTGATGTAAACAAAATGTAAAAGATACCTAAACATGGAGATTATGCATTTGTTAGCATAACAGACTTCATTTTCAATTTTTTCTGCAATAAATACTATTAAATTGAAGTTTCATCTGTATGTTCAGATTTAACTCTAGCAATACCAAAACAAGTGTTTTTAATGAAGGTAGTCCAATAAATGTAAAAAGTTTTGAAATTACAGCTACATATTTGAACAAGAGTTGTAACTTCCAAAAAACATAAATTTCAGCCAGTCCACAGGAAATAGAAGCTACCTACAAGTTCAGCACTGTAAGTGTTAATTATTGATATAGCAGAGAGTTGATTGAATCACAACCACTTGCATTTTACTGAGATGATTTATTCTGCACTTTGCATCAGTCCAGGAGGCACTTCTGGATAGCACATCTAACAGTACTCTGAAGTAATGTGCACAGACTTGAAAGCTGCCTGCATTAGCAGTGTGTTTTCATCCACGAGATTGTGCCTCGAAAGAGCAATACTGTGAACTTCTGATAGAGCCTGCCTTGGGCAGCTGCCTATTAAAACCCTGCTGCACTATGCTTGCATTCAGTTATCATGTTATTACTGTGTGCATACATTTGCCTTACCTTATTGTGTTCAGTGTATGTTATGATGACTGGCATACTTGCCACAGTTAGATAAAGTTGCGCTAACATTCTTGGTTGTGTTATGTGTCCAAGTTATAACACAAGTGGCAATGAAGAGGAGATTGTTCTCCGCATGGTTTCAGTCTCTGGTTGGTTCTCCATTGCATCTACGATGTCTGACAGTGCTACTGATGAGTTTTTAAGCCTGGTAGTTGATCAGCTAGAGGTTATTATGGCAGCATTGCAATATTTCAATCAACAGAAGGAGGCATTAGCTACAGTGCAACACAGTCAAACCCAAATATTGCTAATATCTGCCTCTGTTTTGGTCAGTTTGGATCCATCTCAATCTACACCACATGCCACGTTACCCCTTGCATCTCCTGTTTTGCCTGTCACTACTCTGGTCTAAATCTAAATCTACACCTACATAGACACTCCCTCAGCCACCATCAAGTGTGTGGTGGAAGGTGCTCTGTACCACTACTTGTCATTTCTCCTCTTGTTCCACTCGCAAATAGAGCGAGAGAAATAAGACTACCTGTACGCCCCCATATGAGCTGTAATTTCTTGATCTTATACTTGTGGTCCTTATGCATGATGTATGTTGGCAGGAGCAGAACCATTCAGCAGTTAGCTTCAAATGATGGTTCTCTAAATTTTTTTAATAGTGTTTCCCAAAAAGAATGCTGCCTTCACTCCAGGGATTCTCATTTGAGTTCCTTTAGCATCCCTGTAACACTTACATTTTGTTCAAACCTACCAATAACAAATCTAAGCAGCCCTCTGCTGAATTCCTTCGATGTCTTCCTTCCATCTCACCAGGTATGGATCCTAGACACTCAAGCAGTACTCAAGAATAAGTCAACCAGCATCCTATATGCAGTCTTCTTTACAGGGGAACCACTCTATCCAAAAATTCTCCCAATAAACTGAAGTCGACTATTTGCCTACCCTACCACAGTTTTCACATGCTTGTTCGACCTCACATCACTTTGCAACATTACGCCCAGATATTTAAATGGCATGACTGTATCAAGCTGGACATTAGTAATACTGTATCTGAACATTACAGGTTTGATATCCGTACTCATCCACATTAACTTACATTTTTCAATATTTAGGGATAGCTGCCATTCATCACACCAACTAGAAATTTTGTCTAAGTCATCTTGTATCTTCCTAAAGTTACTCAGGTTTGACATCTGTCCATACACCACGGTATTATCAGCAAACAACTGCAGACTCCTGGCCACTCTGTCTGCCAAATCATTTATGTGTAGAGAACAACAGCTGTCCTATCACACTTCCCTGGGTCACTCCTGACAATACCCTTGTCTCTGATGCACACTCGCCATCAAGGACAACATACTGGGTTCTATTATTTAAGAAGTCTCTGAGCCACTCACATATCTGTGAACTTATTCCATATGCACCTACCTTTATTAATAGCCTGCAATGAGGCACCATGTCGAATGCTTTCTGGAAATCTAGAAATATGGAATCTGTCTGTTGCTCTTCATCCATGGTTCTCAGTATATCATGTGAGAAAAGGACAAGCTGAGTTTCACAAGAGTGATTCTTTCTAAAACCATTCTGATTCATGGACATAAGCTACTTATCCCTTACCATTCTCGGCTTATGAGTCTGTCAAAGACTGGGCAGTCTATGAAAATCGGTTGCTGCAACATTTTCATACGTTTGGGCTGATTGTTGTTACCTTATGCCATGCTTTCTTTTTGTCTTGGTTATCCCCTCACATGTATCAAATACTTTGCCAACTGCCCCCCCCCCCCCCCCCTGCAGGATCTGTCTTCACTCTCTTTTGATAACATGTGCATCCATCTTTCAAAATACTGCAGCAAACAGACACATATCACTGACACTCGAGTTGAGTTCTATCGGCGTTGCAAGAAACTGGATCATTTCTACAAGACTTGGGCAGATGAGCTTCAGGGTTTAAGCAAACACTGTCACTTTTTCACTGATGTACATAAGAAGTCATATGCTGACCAAATGAATTGTGATGCAATCATTTGGTTGCCTCCTGATCATGAGGTTCATGAATGGGCCCTTACAATGTGAAATCCCCTCCCTCTCCAACATTCTAACTATAGCACAATCATTTAAGGGTTTGAGGGCTACAGGTAGTCAGATTGAATAGTAGTGTAAGGTTGCAGAATTTCAACCCACTTCCCCTTGCTGTTTGTCAGATGGTTCACAGAGGGACAATATGGTGGCAGTGATCCACATGTGGGCAAAAAATCACGGTGGCCGGCCCACCTGACTGTGGCACCCACTGCCACAGTAGCAGCACAGCATGCATGATAATGAACAACAGTGCAAGTGCTCCATGCTTTCCTCTTGTCCGTTACATTTTGTCACTCATGATAGGCCTAATTGTCATAAATGGAGGGCCGTTTGCCGCCAGTGCAGCAAAATGGGTCACATCACTCCTGTTTGTGTAATGCAAAATTCCAACAGCCTATTGCAGATGCTGACATGGATGTCCATTGCATCCAATAAGCTTTTCATTGATGTCAAGGTTTATGAGAATGTTTTGTACATGCAAGTCGACAGCCGGCCGGAGTGGCCGAGTGGTTCTAGGCGTTACAGTCAGGAACCACGAGACCGGTATGGTCGCAGGTACGAATCCTGCCTCGGGCATGGATGTGTGTGATGTCCTTAGGTTAGTTAGGTTTAAGTAGTTCTAAGTTCTAGGGGACTGATGACCTCAGAAGTTAAGTCCCATAGTGCTCAGAGCCATTTGAACCATTTTTGCAAGTCAACACTGGTGCTGCTGTGACGTTACTCATCTTGCAAACAAACATGGTCTTAGTGCCAGTGTCACATACATTAGTCACCTATAATAAACAAAGCATTCCAATATCAGGTAGTTTCTTGGGCCCCATCACATGTATATCTGTGGTTTGTCTGCTGACTTTTCTAGTGATGAACAATGTCTGCACCAAAAAATTATTTGATGTGGACACCTGTAACCTTTTCAGTTTAATCTTGTCTTCGATCAAGTGCCTTATAAACAGTTCAACTCTTTATGCTCTGAATTTTCCGCCCTGTTTTCTGTGGGATCAATCTGTGCGAATAATTTCAAAGCCCACATCATCATGAAACCTTCAGCCAGACTTTGTTTCTTTCGGGCTCATGGGCCAGTGCGCTGGCGTCTGTGACCAAGTCAATGCAGAGCTTGACCACCTCATAGCCTCTGGGGTTGTCCAACTAATCACATTCTGTGATCAGTCTATCATTGATATGCATCACTTGCCGTGCCCTGTCAAACATTTTGCTAAGCTTGCTGGTGGTCAGTGTTTCCCAAGATTGACTGCTCCGATACGTATTTGCAGTTTCCCATTGACGCTGACTCTCAATGGCTCTTGGTCATTAACATACCTTTTGTCTTGTATCAGTATTTGTGGTTACCATTTGGTGTGGCCAGCGCCCTGGCGATTTTTCAACAGTTTCTCGAACAACTCATGATGTCTATGCGTGACTATGTCAGCTATCTTGATGATATTGTGGTCTCTGGCTGCTCCACTGCTGAGCATCTTAACAACTTACACAAGCTCTTTTTGGTGTTGTAGGCCACTGAGTTAAAATGCAATTTTGAAAAATACTGCTTCTTTCAGCCTTCTATTGTTTATCTTGGGTTTGAGGTCTCTAGCACTGATATCAAACCCCTTCATCAGAATGTCTCTGGCATCGTGGCTCTTCTGTGTCCTCTGTCAGTTAAGAACTACAGTTTTTTTTCCTTTTTTTTAAGGTAAGATTGCTTATTATCATCAGCTGGTTGCACAAATGTTACATGCCTTGCTGTATAAGGGAATTACTTCGGCTATCCGCATGCATGTGAAATGGCATTTTCCAAACTGAAGTCTATGTTACAATCTGCATCTTGCCTTGTAACCTACCAACAGGTCACCCATTAGTGTTAGCAAAAGATGCATCCTAGCATGGGCTGGGCAAGCTGTTAGCTCATAAATACTCTGATGTCTCTGAGTGGCCTATTGCATATGTGTCGAAGACACTTAATTTGGCTTGGACTAGATATTCACCATCAGGGAAAGAAGCACTCGCCATTTTTTATGCAATAAAGAAATTTCAGGTCTTCCTGTATGGCGTAAAATTCCACCTCATCAAGGATCACAAGCCGGTAGTTTCACTGTTTAAATGTTTAAACCCTCAGAGTCACTGCCAGACAAAGCAGTGCATTACCTTCAGTGTTTGGCACTGTTCCTCTCTCAATACACCTATGAGATTCACTTCCGACCCACGGGTAAACATGTGAATGCTGATGCGTTCTTCCATTTTCCGACCAGTATGGATCCAGTTTCTGATCAGGAGGAGTTACTCTGTTTCCACGTTTGTGAATGTGTTCAACAAACTGTCAATCATTTTCCAATCACCAGTGCTCAGGTTGTGCAAGCTAGCACTACCGATTCGATTTTATGGAAAGTGATACATTGTGTACAACATGGCTGGCCTGAGGTGCCTCCAACATGGGCATCTGACCCCCTATGTAGCTACTATGTGTTTCAGCATCATTTCTCTGTCACTGATGGTGTCCTGCTCCTTGATATGGAATATTCAGCTCATTGTATAGTGGTTCCCTCAGCACTTGTTCGGAGATCCTGGAATTGCTTTATGCTGATCACTGGGGGCTGTCACGCACCAAGGCATTAGCCCACCATTATGTTTTCTGGCCTCGTTTGGATGGTGACATCACTCATTTGGTTACAGCATGTTCTCAATGTGCATCGTAGTAAGCTGAAACTGCAGGAAACATTCTCTACATGGCCACAACCTTGGGACCAACTCCACATTGATTTCACTGGCCCTTTTCTTAATGCATATTGGCTAATAGTAATTGAGGCATTCTTTCAGTTTCCATATGTTGTTTATTACCCATCAACTTTAGCCTCTGCAACTGTGGCAGCCCCATTGAGAATTTTTTCCATCAAAGGATCTCTGATAATGGCCCTCAGTTTGTGTTGCAGGAGTTTGCCTCCTTCTGCAACACCCAAGGGGTTTGCCACATTTTCGACTGCCCTTCCACCAACAGTCCAATGGTGAGGCTGAAAGATTAGTTAGATTAGTTACAATATTCAAAATGCAAATGAAAAAGTACATGATTCAGTCCCTGTCCAATATTGGCTTGGATCAATTTCCGTCTTCCTATCAGTTCATGCCATTCAATGACAAAAGTTCTGCCAAACTGCTTCACTGGCATCACCTCAGATGCTCCTACATCTCCTGCACAGCAGCCAAGAATGCTGACCTGTGCAGCTCTCGTCCCGTTTTTGGCCCGAGTTGGCTGTCTGAGCATGAGAGTTTGATCATCACCCAAAATGGATTCCCACCATCATCTACAGATGCTGTGGCCACTGTCTCTGTGGCATCCATACAGATAAGGGCTTCTGTACTTGTCATTACGAGCAGCTGCATCTGGGTGTGGACTACCAGACATCCTCGGCCAGGACACCAACATCACCATGCCAGTCTGCGTCACTCGACAGATCACCAGATGTGGCAGGTCCCTGCCATGACAAACACAAGGGGTCTCCCATCACTGGTGGACAAATATGGCACAGCTTCTCCAATACCACTAAACCAATGCAGCTGCCATCCACACCAGAGCCATCTCCTCCGCCTCTGCCACCAACTGGTGGGGTACCAACAACACCAGGCCCTGTACCTGATGTGGACTTGGAGCTCACACCAACATCACCCACACTGCCATATAGGTTGACAGGAGAAGGAGGATGATAGTTAACATGCTTATCAGGTATAATGCAGTTCAATATTATGATAATAGAAAATCCAGAATGTAGGTAACAGACAGAAATGAGCAATAACAATCGTTCACCTACAGGCAAAGTAGCTATAGACTGACAAAATTCTGCTTAGCTAGTCTCACCAGGTCTGCAACTGCCTTAAAGGACGCTCTGAACTGAAGAGAACCCCACACAATATCTTATCCTCATTCATTAAATTGATTTTCTGTCACCCACTCATGCAATGCAGTAAATTAGTCCATCCTTTTACATCCCTGCTCCAAATCCCCCACCCCACAAGTCATTACTCTACATACTCCACAAGTGTAAAACCTGTTCCAGACACCCACCCACCACCTCCTCCTGCAGTCTAGTCAAAGGCACTTCCTATTCAATGAGAAGACTGTCTCATGTGTAAACAGTCATATCACATATCAGTTGCGCTGCAATGAATGCGGATATGGGTATAACAACTAACCAAGAGTCTACCCACATGAATGGCCATTGCTAGTCTGTGGATAACCACCAACTTGATAGCCAGCTGTTAAGCATGCTGCTCACAATCAAACTTATGGTTTCAAAAGCTGCTTAAATACTTCTAGCATTTTACTGTTACTGTTGATCATGACCTATAGCCCCTACTTGCATCACAATACTTCACTACTCTTTCAGCTCCAATATTTTCTTCTCCCACCCTCCCATCAGTCTGCCTGGGCAGCTGTTTGTAAGCAGTTAGAATGTCTGTGGCCTCAGAGGTGTGAATGTAAGTGCCTGTAAGAGTGAGATTATGTACTCATATAAGAAAAAGGGGAAGAGCAAATGTGCTCCCTGCCGCCGTTGCATAAGCAGCTGCAGCAGCAAGCCGTATACTCATAGCTCACTCATTTGTTACATAGTTTAATTCTTAATTTCTTTGCGTGTTTTTGGTACTTGCATTGTTTAATTCATAAATTTTGGCCGTATTATAGTATTTGAGAGTTGTAGCATCGCGTTTTTGTACCTGTATAGTGTAAATTCACGTAGTCGTTTGTCTTCTGTTTTTGTTTTGAACGGCCAGTGTCGGTTGGTCACAGTCAGTGTGCTCCCTGCCACCATTGGATAAGCAGCTGCAGCAGCAAGCCGTATACTCCTATCTCACTCATTTGTTACATAGTTTAATTCTTAATTTCTTTGCCTGTTTTTGGTACTTGCATTGTTTCATTCATAAATTTCGAGCGTATTATAGTAATTGAGAGTTGTAGCATCGCGTTTTAGTACCTGAATAGTGTAAAATCGCGTAGTCTCCTTCCGCCGCCGAGCAGTGTGTCAGCAGTAAGCAAGTAGCAGCATTACTGCATTTACTAGGCAATCTTATATTTTAATAACCGTTTAAATTTTGTGTCCATTTGTTTGCGCTCTCTGTAGATTAGTTCAGACATTCTTTGCACAACAATTTTTAGCATGGATAGTGACTGCAATTGCTGTGTTTGGATGCAGGCTGAGTTGGCATCCCTTCGCTCCCAGCTTCAGGCAGTTTTGGCTTCGGTCACACAGCTTGAGGCTGTTGCCAATGGGCATCACTGTGGGGGTCTGGATGGGGGTTTGTCGGGGACGGCCAGCTCGTCCCATGCATCCTCCGATCGGACTATGATTGTGGTTGCCCGGGATACTTCTCGCATTGAGGCTGATCCCTCACCTGTGGTAGAGTGGGAGGTCGTCTCAAGGTGTGGCAGGGGGCGAAAGACATTCCGGAGGGCTCTCCAGTTTGTCTGACGAACTGGTTTCAGGCTCTGTCTCAGGCTGATACTGATCTTCGGCCTGACATGGCTGCTTGACCTGTTCCAGAGGTTGCCCCCCAGTCTGCAAGATCCGGGCAGTCGCAGAGGGTGGGCTTACTGGTAGTTGGGAGCTCCAACGTCAGGCGCGTAATGGGCCCCTTAAGGATATGGCAGCAAGAGATGGGGAGTCATTCCAGTTGTGGAAAGGGTCCTTCCAGATGCCATGAAGAGTACAGGGTGCACCCATCTGCAGATGGTCGCTCATGTGGGCACCAATGATGTGTGTTGCTATGGATCAGAGGAAATCCTCTCTGGCTTCCGGCGGCTATCTGATTTGGTGAAGACTGCCAGTCTCGCTAGCGGGATGAAAGCAAAGCTCACAATCTGCAGCATCGTTGACAGGACTGACTGCGGACCTTTGGTACAGAGCCGAGTGAAGGGTCTGAATCAGAGGCTGAGACGGTTCTGTGACCGTGTGGGCTGCAGATTCCTCGACTTGCGCCATAGGGTGGTGGGGATTCGGGTTCCGCTGGATAGGTCACGAGTCCACTACATGCAACAAGCGGCTACACGGTTAGAAGGGGTTGTGTGGCGTGGGCTGAGCGGTTTTTTAGGTTAGATGGCCTTGGGCAGGTACAGAAAGGGCAACAGCCTCAACGGGTGCGGGGCAAAGTCAGGACATGCGAGGACCAACCAGCAATCGGTATTGTAATAGTAAACTGTCGAATCTGCATTGGTAAAGTACCGGGACTTCAAGCACTGATAGAAAGCACCGAAGCTGAAATCGTTATAGGCACAGAAAGCTGGCTGAAGCCAGAGATAAATTCTGCCGAAATTTTTTAAAGGTACAGACGGTGTTTAGGAACGATAGATTGCATGCAACTGGTGGTGGAGTGTTCATCGCTGTTAGTAGTAGTTTATCCTGTAGTGAAGTAGAAGTGGATAGTTCCTGTGAATTATTATGGGTGGAGGTTACACTCAACAACCGAGCTAGGTTAATAATTGGCTCCTTTTACCTACCTCCCAACTCAGCAGCATTAGTGGTAGAACAACTGAGAGAAAATTTTGAATACATTTCACATACATTTTCTCAGCATGTTAGTCTTAGGTGGAGATTTCAATTTACCAGATATAGACTGGGACACTCAGATGTTTAGGATGGGTGGTAGGGACAGAGCATCGAGTGACATACTGAGTGCACTATCCGAAAATTACCTCGAGCAATTAAACAGAGAACCGACTCGTGGAGATAACATCTTCGACCTACTGATAACAAACAGACCTGAACTTTTCGACTCGGTATGTGCAGAACAAGGAATCAGTGATTATAAGCATCCCTGAATATGGAAGTTAATAGGAATATAAAAAAAGGGAGGAAGGTTTATCTGTTTAGCAAGAGTAATAGAAGGCAGATTTCAGACAACCTAACAGATCAAAACGAAAATTACTGTTCCGACACTGACAATGTTGAGTGTTTATGGAAAAAGTTCAAGGCAATCGTAAAATGCGTTTTAGCCAGGTATGTGCCGAGTAAAACTGTGAGGGACGGGAAAAACCCACCGTGGTACAACAACAAAGTTAGGAAACTACTGCGAAAGCAAAGAGAGCTTCACTCCAAGTTTAAATGCAGCCAAAACCTCTCAGACCAATAGAAGCTAAAGATGTCAAAGTTAGGATAAGGAGGGCTATGCGTGAAGCGTTCAGTGAATTCAAAAGTAAAATTCTATGTACCGACTTGACAGAAAATCCTAGGAAGTTCTGGTCTTATGTTAAATCAGTAAGTGGCTCGAAACAACATATCCAGACACTCCGGGATGATGATGGCATTGAAATAGAGGATGACACGCATAAATCTGAAATACTAAACACTTTTTTCCAAAGCTGTTTCACAGAGGAAGACCGCACTGCAGTTCCTTCTCTAAATCCTCGCACAAACGAAAAAATGGCTGACATCAAAATAAGTGTCCAAGGAATAGAAAAGCAACTGGAATCACTCAACAGAGGAAAGTCCACTGGACCTGATGGGATACCAATTCGATTTTACACAGAGTACGCGAAAGAACTTGACCCCCCTTCTAACAGCCATGTACCACAAGTCTCTAGAGGAACGGAAGGTTCCAAATGATTGGAAAAGAGCACAGGTAGTCCCAGTCTTCAAGAAGTGTTGTCGAGCAGATGCGCAAAACTATAGACCAATATCTTTGACGTCGATCTGTTGTAGAATTTTAGAACATGTTTTTTGTTCGGGTATCATGTCGTTTTTGGAAACCCAGAATCTACTCTGTAGAAATCAACATGGATTCCGGAAACAGCGATTGTGTGAGACCCAACTCGCTTTATTTGTTCATGAGACCCAGAAAATATTAGATACAGGCTCCCAGGTAGATGCTATTTTTCTTGACTTCCGGAAGGCGTTCGATACATTTCCGCACTGTCGCCTGATAAACAAAGTAAGAGCCTACAGAATATCAGACCAGCTGTGTGGGTGGATTGAAGAGTTCTTAGCAAACAGAACACAGCATGTTGTTATCAAGGGAGAGACATCTACAGACGTTAAAGTAACCTCTGGCGTGGCACAGGGGAGTGTTATGGGACCATTGCTTTTCACAATATATATAAATGACCTAGTAGAGAGTGTCGGAAGTTCCATGCGGCTTTTCACGAATGATGCTGTAGTATACAGAGAAGTTGCATCATTAGAAAATTGTAGCGAAATGCAGGAAGATCTGCAGCGGATAGGCACTTGATGCAGGGAGTGGCAACTGACCCTTAACATAGACAAATGTAATGTATTGCGAATACATAGAAAGAAGTATCTTTTATTGTATGATTATATGGTAGTGGAACAAACACTGGTAGCAGTTACTTCTGTAAAATATCAGGGAGTATGCGTGCGGAACGATTTGAAGTGGAATGATCATATAAAATTAATTGTTGGTAAGGCGGGTACCAGGTTGAGATTCATTGGGGGAGTCCTTAGAAAATGTAGTCCATCAACAAAGGAGGTGGCTTACAAAACACTCGTTCGACCTATACTTGAGTATTGCTCATCAGTGTGGGATCCGTACCAGATCGGGTTGACGGAGGAGATAGAGAAGATCCAAAGAACAGCGGCGCGTTTCGTCACAGGGTTATTTGGTAACCGTGATAGCATTATGGAGATGTTTAACAAACTCAAATGGCAGACTCTGCAAGAGAGGTGCTCTGCATCGCGATGTAGCTTGCTCGCCAGGTTTCGAGAGGGTGCGTTTCTGGATGAGGTATCGAATATATTGCTTCCCCCTACTTATACCTCCCGAGGAGATCACGAATGTAAAATGAGAGAGATTAGAGTGTGCACGGAGGGTGCCCTCCGCCACACACTGTTGGGTGGCTTGCGGAGTATAAATGTAGATGTAGATGTAGATTCTCTGATAGGTTACATGTCTATGTGCCACCAACTATACATCTGCATGATCGTACTTGATTGTCATTTTTGTGAGTTCTACATTAAAGTTAATGAACTTAGTAAATGGGTGTGTATTTAACAATGCTAAAGTGGCCAACATCAAATCACATAAGAGGACTGGACAAAAAAATGTGCTTTTGTGCTGATTGGCTTTGTTTCAGCATCTTGTAAGTAGTCACTTCTATAACAAACACAGCTGAAAATAATTTTTTATTTTCATATTTAAAATGCCCTCTTCCAATTTTTAAACCTACTTTGCACTAAATGTGGTGAATGAAATAAGCATTGTTCATGTAGTTTCTGAAATGGCACACAATATCTTTTCCTTGCTGTTTAATAGTGATCAAAATTATTTCTTTATTTTGCATGAAAATGTTATTACTATCCAATCAAACAACATACCTTCTTGATGGGAGCCTCACTTTCTGTGATCCAAGAGGCAAGACCAGGCCAATAACTCACTATCAGTGAACCAATTTCTGATTTCTGAGTTGTCTCAAAGACAAAACATCTGTGTGCATTGTCTTGTTGTTGTCTCATCAGATTAATTGTGATGAAACTGTCACTAGGATCCAGAAAAATAGATTCGATATCTGGATACCGAAACTCATATAAAACAAATTTATCATCAGGTTTTATCAGCATCAAGCCATCACAATTCACACCAAGGATCAGGTTGTTGCCTGAAAATTTAACATTAGTCATAAATAAACACAGCACTATAATAAAGCAGTACTCCATTAATAATAAACTGTTCTTATCTACAATATCTTGTTAACAAAGAGGTGAGAGTGATGAGAGAGAGATTACTTAAAAATGAGTATCTTTTCGTTCTTCAGAATTTGCTCAGTGGTGCAGGAATAAGGAGGAGCAGCAGGTGCTGCTGGGGAAGTATTGACAAAGGTTTCTTAATAATCCACAGTGATTAACAAGGGCAGAGGACCTATGTGATAGAGAATTAGATGGGAGTCATTGGTTTAGCGAGGACCATATGTGAATCTGTGAGAGGTTGCAAGAGGTCAAGACCACAAATTTTTCTATAGCTTTACCAGCATTGGCAGACAATTAAGTCTCCAAAGAATTCTGACAATGGACATGTGTTCAAATTTGTGATCAATCCCAATACTGCAGAACATAAACTGACAAAGAATATCAAAACAGGTTAACCCTATCTTAAGTAAGGTTACACACCTTATCACAAAGTTTCTAAGTTACAGCGGATTCCTGGGCACCAGTAGTAAATTGTGAAGAAAAAGAAATGTGTTTCCTGGTCAGATGAAACATATTTCCACTTTTATGTGAGCCATGTAATTTGTCCTGTGCTTTGTAGGTGTCATGAAGTGTTCTAGAGGATAGTGTGCAAGGGATGATGTGAGCTGGAGGATGTTTTGTGCCCTGGCAATATTTCATTTACATCTAAATGGGCAATTTAATGAAAATGGCAAGAACATCAAATCTAAACAGCTACATGCGGACACTAGAAAATAAGGTTTTGTGTTTCCTTGTCATCTTAATGAACCCTATGATAATTCTCACATCTCAGAGGATGGAGCTTTAAGCATTTCAACACAGTGATCTTTCAGAAACAATCACAACTCTGGTTTGCATTGCAGTCATCAGATTTGAGCTCCAACAATGAAAATCTGAGACTATCCGCAACTTATCATATCAGGGGCAGCAGCTGTACCATTCATGTATATTATTCTGAAAGTTTTGGTGTATCTCATGCCTAGGAGACTGTGTACTCTATGACACACACATACAAGCACGCATGCGCGCACGCACGCACCCACACACACGCACACACACATATTTAAATGCAACTCTCACATACATGACCACTATCTCTGACACAGTGGGCACGTGTGTGTGAGTTGAGTTTACATGAGTATGTGTGAGCATGTTCTCTAACTCGGAAGAAGGCCTTCTGGTCGGAAGCTTACTTGTCTACAATCTTTTTGTTGTGCCTCTCGGTGAATCATCATCCTGCTATATGATGAGTAGCACTCTGTCCTTTTCGTCATACTGTCATTACAACAAAAAACTTAGGAATTTTTCTAGATTTTACCCTGATAATCCAGGGGAACTTAAAATGGAAGTACAAAGACATCAAGGTGTGTCTACTAGAAACTGTTGGGGAACCACCAGGGTAGATCTTGACATCTAATTCACATATTCGCACTATTTAGCTCTTGGCTTCTCAGTTCATTTGCTAAGTGATGGTTTTCATTGCTGACAATGAAAATAATCTTCAGTTGAGCTGTGATTTAACCAGTCACACACAAGACACAAAAATAAATTTCATGTGGGCTTTGTCTCATTGACTAGGGTCCGTAAAGTGGTTATGTATGCTGGTACAAACTACAAGCTCCCATCCAACACAAAGCACTAAATAGGTAATATCAACCAGTCCAAAGAAAATTAAAAACTAACTTAATAATAGTAATATATTGTGAACAGGGCTATTTTCTTTGAAAACCATTAGTGAAACAGAGTAAATATTAATCAAACAATGAGGCAAATACTAAGCAACCTATAGTAGATAAAAAGCACAATTTAATATAATCAAGGAAACTTTGTTTTCTTTTTTTTTCCAAAACAGCAAATAGCTTTCTAATTTACTTGGTTAAATTTGGCTGGCATAAGCATGAATAGCATTATGCAATATAGTGACAGAATATTGTTAGTGCAGTGTCCAGATACAATTTTTATGGTTTGCTGGTCTTTTGTTAATACATACTTTGGCTCATTCCACATCCCTGAGTGTTCTCTTCAATGGGGTCAATGAATGAACAGGTATGGATTGCCTTATGAAGGAAAAATATGGATGAGGTGCTCACAAACATACATAGCAGACAGTGTGGTAGACAAAGTCTACTACATTCTCAACTAAATGTATGGAGTGACATAAAGATCGAGTAATTGTCAAATTATGATATCAACTGGAAATTTTGGGGTTCTGAAATCTTGTGATCAGTATACAAACTGTCTTCATCAGTGGCTCCAAAATTCAGAAGGCTCAGGTTTGGGATGAGACTGCTGTTAATCAAGCTCTGCTGTTGCACTGGAATCTTTGGGCCCTGACAAGCCAGTGAACCATGGGCAGAATTGTCTGAGGCACTACCACAATGCACAAATTCCTTGTACGAGGGAGGACTCAAAAGTAACGGGAATTGGGGTGCTTTGGGGAGGGAGAGAGGGAGAACCCACTGTTCTACCATGTGTCCGTTACAATCATGCCACCAGATTCAGTGCATGAAGTTGTGTCAAAGTGAGAGCATTGGTTCAGCCATGAGAGTTTTTTTAGTAACTGAACTTTTTCCATTTCAGTGAAAACATGATGGCAGATTTTTGAGAGCAATGTGCGGCTGTGAAATTTTGTTTCCTGTTGGGGAAATAGGCTGTGGAAACTACTGTAATGCTTAAGACTGCTCAAGGGGATGCTGCCCTAAATGAAACAAGAGTCTAACAGTGGTTTTCACATTTTAAAAATGGAGAAATGTCAATTGAAGACCAACCCCCTTCAGGACATCCATCAACATCAAGAAGTGCCAAAAATGTCAACAAAATCAATACTCTCATTTGTGAAGGCTGTTGCCAAACCACTGATGAACTCTGTGAGACGCCTAGAATATCATGGAGTTCAATTCAGAGGGTTTTATCCAAAGATTTGCACACAAGAAGGGTTGCAGCCAAATTTGTCCCTCGCCTTCTCACAGACGAGCAAAGGGAGCATCGACTTAAGGCATGTTTTGAGCTTAAAAATTAGCTCAAATAGGACCTCGAATTTTTTTCCAAGGTGATTACTGTGATGAATAGTGGTACTATGGATACGACCTTGAAACAAAGCAGCACTAAAGCCAGTGGAAGACAAATGTCTCTCCTCATCTCAAAAAATCTCGCTAAGTAAAGTCAAACATCAAAACAATGCTCATTTATTTCTTCGATTGCAGAGGTGTTGTGCATGCGAAGTTCATTCCACTGGGTCAAACTGTCAACCAGACGTTCTACTTGGAGGTTTTGAAAAGTTTGAGGAAGAATACCTGGATGAAAAGGGCGGATATTTCGTGCATTGACTCATTCTTCCACAGCATGACAACGAGCCAGCCCACATGGCCCTCTCCATAAAGCTGTTTTTGACCAAAAACGGCATGACACCAATTGTGCCTCTCTCCCCCCCCCCCCCCCTGTGATTTCTTTTTATTCCCCTGACTCAAATGAGACATGAAAGGAAAGCATTTTGGCACTGTGGAGGAGGTAAAACAAAAATTGCTGGACGGCATAAAGAACATCCTGATAAGTGACTTTCGAAGCTGTTTCGAACAATGGAAGGACCATTTGAAGAAGTGCATTGTGGTCAATGGAGAATATTCCAAAGGTGATCAAAATTTGCTGTAAAAATATTAAGAAATACAGACATTGAGACGAATTTCCCATTTATTTATTTATTTATTTTTTTTTTTTTTTTTGGGGGGGGGGGGGGGGGTAGAGGTTGGGAGGTGTACCATCTTGTATTCTGACCCAGGTGAAAGAATATTAGGAATAATGGATTGAGGGAACTCAGGCAGTAATTTAAGGCCAAGGAGAATACCTAATTACTTCAGTGGCTTCAATTTGCTATACGAATTCTGATTCAGAATGATATACCACTGACTTTCTTGCTTTCTTCTATATTTTTCTTACATTTTTTTCTCATTAACAGTAACAATAATCAAAGAATCAGACAACAGTTCACCCTCAATATGTTTATAGCCTTCTATTACATCATTCTTTATTGGTTTGAATTGTGAGTTTAAAGTTATAAAATGGTTTACTCATATAGAATTGAAAGCAAGAATGAAACAAAGTTGTCACTTACCATATGACCAGTAGCCACGATATGTAACATGAAACATTGTTGTACCATAAAGAGGATACTGCATGACACACGAAAGATACAGAGCTTTGGCAGTCAGTTCAGAGCGTCCAGCCCCATACTGCCGATGAGCTTGTGCCAATATGGGAACCTGAAAGAAAAACTGCCTCATGAAACATTAACAAAATCAAACAATGGAAAATCTAGGCCAGAATAATGACAATATTATGAAAAGGACAGATTGCTACTCATCGTTTAGTGGAGATGTTGAGTTACAGACAGACACAACCATATACAAAAGCAGATCTCCTTTGCCTTACCTCTCCAGTCACTCACCACCTCCCTAAATCCCACCATCTGGCCACAAAGGAGCATTCCCCTCATGACTCAGTACCACCCAGGACTGGAGCAACTGAATCAAATTCTCCGTCATGGTTTCAACTCCTCTTGTTGCACCTTGAAATTAGGAATTTCCTACCCACTATCCTTCCCATTCCTCCCATAGTGATATTTGCCACCCACCGAACCTACACAATATCCTCATCCATCCCTACACAACCCCTGCTCCCAACCCCTTGCCTCATGGGTCATAGGCCTGTGATAGACCTAGATGAACGGCCTGTCCCATACACACTCCCACATCACCTACTGCAGTCCGGTCACAACCATCACCTATCCTACCAAAGACAGGGCTACCTGTGAAAGCAATCGTGATCTACAAGCTAATCCGCCTATGATTTCTAATGGCTGCAGTGATCTCTGAGGTCCACCAGGGTACTGTCTTCTGACTGGGGGATCCCTAGGAAGAGGGGATGGCTCAGTTGGTTGGTTGCCTAAAATATGGCTGCCATTGTATGCCAAACAGCTGCATCAATACTGCCTTTCGATAGGGAACTAACGATGACAGTAGTCGTGAACCCATTCTAGTCACAATTACTGAGAACCCATCTGCTTGGGTGTCCAGGGAAGCAAGGCTGAGGGAGGGACAGGAAGTTTAGGAAGTGGTCACTACCACACAGGTCATCGTGGACCTTCCAGAGGATAGATGGTACAACAACAGGCCTGCACAATGAGAGATTAATAGCCAAAAGCGTTCTGTGTGCCACGCTAAAGTGTGTGAAAGCACCAGAGTCCAAGAGGCAAAGACTGACCCATGGCAGTACAGTTTTGATGTCTTTACCACGGCCAGTGATCACTGTACCACACCACAAAGCGTTATGGGTTTTGAAGTCGCTCAAGACTAGGAAATGTGAGCAATCCCGACAGTATATCCTAGGACAGGACATCATCAGGACAGAGGTAAACATTGCATATTGTAAAATCCTGCTGTGCCCTTACCTGAACAGCCACAGCCTCCACAGGCATAGCAAGAGGCACACAAGGTCACTGTCTATTGAGTCCAGCACATACATACAAACTCCACCCAATACCCTATCATAGTCTGTACAATTCTTAAAATAACCTTGATAGCCATAAAAGGCAGGGGTTTGAATTTCCAGAAACCATGTTTCCTGGATGGCAATACAGAATGCAAGGTAAGTGCTTAAAAGCTGCTGTAGCTCAGCCAGGTGGTAGAAGAATCTGTTACAATTCCACTGGAGGATCAGACTGTGTGAATACATTGGGGGCATGATGTGACTGGAAGGGCGTGATGGGGAGCAGGTTATGACCCAGGGTCACGCGTTGCCACCAGTTGAGACATCAGGCATCAGGGGATCCTCTGATACAGGTTTTACGGCACATTGCCTGGGGCGATCTGGTATCCCAGGGGCCACTGGGATCTCCACTTTGGGCACAGAAGGAGTACAAGCAAAGTCTGATGCCATGGAGGCCAATGGAGTTTCCTTCACCTTAGAGGACTTATCCTTGTCCTTCTTCTCCTTATAAGAAGAGGACTGAGACAGTGTCCCTGAATTGGTTTCGGGGACAGAGGAAAAATGAGAAGTCTAACAGCCAGCAGCCTGTGGTTCCTGCAGCATTGGCTCGTGTCTAGTCTGGAGGATGGAGACTGGTTTCCCCAGCAGGTGGGGAGCCAATGCTCAAAAAGTGGGTGCAGTGGAAGTACCAGGAGGGCCCCCAACTGCCTGGGGGATAGGGGCGGGGTTGGGGGGCAGGTACCAGCAGGTGGCTCTGTTGTGAAAGACACAACAGAGGAAGGCACCGCTGACAGAGAAGGTGACAATGTTGCAACTGTAGTACAAGATTATGTCCATTTGTATGGAATTACAATGCTCATGCCTTTTTCTGGCCTCTTGATGTATGAGCTGGTTCAGGGTGTTTCACTCCTGGATTTTTTTCTCATGCTTAAAAACAGAGCAATCTGGTGAGCAGGGGGAATGGAGCTCGCAAGAGTTTACACAGATGGGGGCAGAGACACAAGGAACATTCACGTGCAGTGGTCATCCGCAATCCCTGCAGAGAGGGGTAACAGTGCAACAGGAAGACATATACCCAAACTTCATACACCTAAAGCATTTCACTGGAGTAGTAACACAGCATTTCACATCACACCAGTAGGCCATCATCTGAACCTTCTCATGCAACATCACCCTTGAAAGCCAAGATGCAGGCGCTGGTAGTAACACTGTTTTCCCTTGGTCCCCTACGGACACAACAGATGAAAAGCACACCCTGTTGCTCTAAGTTAGCCCACAACTCATTGTCAGATTGCCAAAGAAGACTGTGGTGAAAGATGATGCCCTTGACCATACTGAGACCCTTGTGGGGAGTGACAGTCACAGCTATGTTCTCTAGTCTTTCACAATTGAGCAACGCCTGTGACGGGGAAGGAGGTGCCGTTTTAATCGGGGGGGGGGGGGGGGGGGGGGGGCATTTTTCAACTCAAAGATGGCTGCAACTTCTCTGTATTTGCCTAAAACACGTTCCACAAAATATAATAGCTTTATGGCCAAAAGGATGTCCCCACTGGTCCAGGTACAGACCAGTATTGCGAGGAGAAGTTTGACCCTTATCATCTAGCCCCCATTCATCCCACAGCTCAGCCACTGAACGGATCGTGTTGGGATCATATTTGTAGCATCATACAAGGTCTTTCCATTCGAAGAGACTGCTGGTGCCATGTCACCACTAGTGGGAGAAAGTTGAAATCGCTTCATGTTCGAACTATCCACCGTGGTGTTACCCACTCTGAAGAGTGACTCTCCCCATGGGTGCCAACCAGCCACAACAATTGCTACCTGGCCAGTAATCCATTTATAGGAGTCCCCGTACCCAGTCATGATTAGCACATAGGCCATGGCATACATGGGGAGCGTGCAGCATAGGTGCCAACAGAGTGATCCTTGTGTGGCCGGGGGGCTACCATTGTACAGGTACTTGACGACCACCCCAACAAGGGGCTGGCTACCCTGCTGAGTTTTGGATGTATTATGGCAACAGGAAGGAAGGGTGCCAGGTTGGAAGGGTACAGAGGCATAGCATACACTACAGTGGGTGACCACCCCAGCACTACACACACTTCAGTAAAATATGAAAAAGATGGTAGGTCAAACCCAATAATGGGGACCATACAACTTGACGGAAGGTGATGACAGTGCCAAGATCATGAACCCAATCCAGGCAGGGTCTGCACCAAAAGAAATATCCGACAGGAAGTCATAGGAGGTAAGAGACAGTTGGGATGTAGGTTTGCAGCACAGAAAGAGGAAGTATTTTTGCAAAAGCTGGGGCCTCATGGTAGCCAAGCACATACTCACCAAAGAGTGATGAGCCCCCTGGGAGGAACACATAAAGCAGTGTTAAGAATATTATGCAAACTGCTATTATCCATCTTTATAAGCGATGTATGTTCAAAGTTTACTGATACTGACAGTAATTATGTGAGTGTAACAAAATAACAAAAACCAACACATGTAAACAAAACATCAAAAGATACTTTCCTATGTCGAAAATGTGGCAGGAACACATTACTTAATTTTGTCCTTATCTAATTGATGAAATTGTCAAAGTCATCATTTATTCCACATATCTGATGTAAATTCAAATTTTATCATGGTTTTCTGGCTAATTTGTATGTGCAAAACAAATAGCAATGTTTAAACTCTTTCTGTCTGTATATCAAATTGAACTGATGAAATACTTTTCAATTGTAATTACTGGAAACTATAAAATCAACACTATCATAATTGTTTGAAAGTGTATATAAGGATGGGTTTTGGGAAGTTTGAGGTTCACTGTTGACCTGTTCTTTGCGATGGACCACTAGTGTCACTCTGAGGGGAAAAAAACTTATTAATATGTACCTGTTATTTCAAGTCACACTCTACACTGATGGTCATTCTACCATTTCAGTTTCTGTCTAGGTCTCCAGGATATCAAATAAGGAGAATTATCTGCTTTACACTGCCCACCTGAGCTGTATAATTTTGATGAGGCTTATTTGCAGCAAGTTCATATTATCTCACTCCTAATAATTTTTAAGAAGCACTTACATTTCAACTTCTTCAGATTCTTCTTACGATTGATTCCCAAAAATTTTACTTTCTATTTGACAGACTGTTTTTGTCATTGCTCATCTTACTCACAGTTTAGTTTCATTAAGCAATTCTTTGTCAAGAAGGCTTTGGGTTCATTCAACTCCAAGAACGGATATTAACTTTCAAAATTGTATTCTGAACCATGGTAGTTATGTCCAATCCCTCACAACCTTTCTTAACGTGTACCTGTCTACAACATGTTGTGTACACTTCTGACCTTCATCCACTAATATGTCATACTTTTAAACATTCATCTCTGGAGCTTAAAATAATATATACATGGTGTTTATCATAGGACTTGTTAAGCATACCTGTTTTCCTGTCTTTTTGTAATGTTCTTTTCAACATCTGCTGTCAGCAGCCTTATATCCACTAGTTCAATCCTTTACTTTAACTGAATTGTGAAGTCTGTGTCCTTTTGTCAGTAAGAGACCTACGACATTACCCTCATGAGTTTGTTCTCTAGCTCTGAAGTAATTTCCAGACAAGGATTTAGTATGAGGGTTGTCCGTAAAATAAGGTTCCCATGGCACTACAGTCCTGAAAAGCACTGTTACAGTGGATCCCGTGATTCTGTAGTGTACCTTGGTTCCCCCACTCCAAACCCCCTCCCTAGCAAGCTGCCTGCAGAGCTTAGTCTTAGCTTGGCAGCCATACGTGATGCATCTCCCCCATGCTTTGCTCACCACGTGTGAGTTGCTCTCGGTCATCCGTTTCCTGTCTGCAAAAAACATTGCGCTGGCAGAAATACATTCCCAGCTATGTGAAATCTATGGAGACAAGTGTATGAGCATACAACATGTGTGCAAATGGTGCACAGGGTTCAAGAACGAGAGTACTGATGTCCATGATGAGGAGCGTTCCGGACAGCCATCAGTTTCTGACAAAACAATCGCAAGAGTGGAGGCAGCAGTGCTCGCAGACTGTTCAGTGACAGTTCGTGAGCTCTCTGAAATGATCCCTGATGTCAGAAAAACCTCTATTGACAAGATTTTGATGGAGCATCTAGGGTATGCTAGGGTTTGCCCGAGGTGGGTGCCAAGACTGTTGACCGAAGACCAAAAACATCAACACAATGAAGCAGCCCAAGAACTCACTGCGAGGAATACCTCAACTCCATCATCACTGGAGACAAGACTTAGGTGCACTACCGCACACCCGAAACCAAAGAACAGTCCAAACAATGGAAGCACCCATGGTCGCCGAGATCGTGAAAATTCAAACAAACGCAAAGTGTTGGCATAGTGATGACAGCAGTGTTTTGGGACAGGAAGGGGTTATTGTTGTGCGAGTTCTTGCTCACTGGTACAACAATCAACGCTGCTGGGTACTGCGATACTCTACAAAAATTGTGCCGTGCAGTTCAAAACAAAAGGAGGGGTACACTGTCCAAGGGGGAGCGTTTGTATCAGGATGATGCTCAACCATACACCACTAAACCCACCAACGAGCTCATTGCAAAATTTGGATGGGGTATTGTCAAACACCTACCCTACAGCCTGGACTTAGCCCCAAGTGACCACCATCTCTTCCCTGACATGAAGAAAAACCTGGGTGGAACGCGTTTTGGCGACAGAGAAGAGCTGGAAGAAGCGGTTCTCACGTATCTGTGTGGCTTTGCAGAATATTTTTTTTTTCTTGGGCATTGAAAGCTAGTGCACCACATGCAAAAATGTATTGAGCTCAGTGGCGACTATGTAGAAAAATAGGTTAAAGTCTGAACTTTCCAAAAATGTACGCATTCATGAAATAAGCATAAGTTCAGAAGTGTTACACAACATGTTGTATATGTCAAGAAAGGTTGTGAGGGATGGGACGTAACTACCATGGTTTTTTTTTTTTTAAATGGGACCTTTATTTTATGGACACCCCTCATACAATAACACACAAATCCTCATCACTGTCAGCTATTTTGATTGTTTGTGTCTTAAAAGTTACAGAAAGTAAGTTGAAACCTTCTCTATTGCCACAGCATTATCAAAAAATTTACTCGCAACATTCTTAAAATTTCCCTGAAGCATTCTAACACTATGGCTCCTGAGACAAATGGTTAATAAATATATCTGACTACCATATTTGAACTATATTTGATTCTTATCTTCACTCAAATATTTCATATTTGGTATCTGTAATTAACCTACGTATAAATTTACTCGCAACATTCTTAAAATTTCTCTGAAGCATTCTACCACTATGGCTCCTGAGACAAGTGGTTAATAAATATATCTGATTACCATATTTGAACTATATTTGATGCTTCCTTCACTCAAATATTTTATATTTGGTATCTGTAATTAACCTACGTATATATGACCCATTTCTTCACAATAATACATTTGTTGCCATCAACAACATCTAGTCTATGCTTGCAAATTATATCCCAGTCTGAATTTAAGAATTTTCTGCTATTCACTTCTGGTTTTAGCCAGCATTGTGCTAAGTAAGTATTATTACTGTTAATAAGTGAGACAACTTATGGAACTTAATCATGGATGCACTTGATTAATATCATACAAACCTTACTACTACATTACCATTCTCTTTTTCTGAGCCACAAGGAAGAATGGCTTATTTACACATAATAACACTTGATTACCTGGCCAACTCTGCTGTAGTATTTGGTTGACCTATTGAGAGGGGCCCTAAAATCCTCCATCTGATAGAGGAAGTCCAGAAATCTAGCCTCCCATGGCTCCATGTCCAAGGGCCACAACTGGTTCTCGTAACAAAACAGCAAATCACATTCTGTGCTGCCACTCTGAATGCAAGGTGAGCTGTCTTCACAATTTCAGCCCCCTGTCTAAAGGAACCAATAATATCCTCAGGACTGAGATGGCAGACATCATTCATACTGACACCGGCCACAATACACAAATAACCTACACCCCGTGTACTCCACTCCACAACCAATGGTAGACCCTTTCCACATCACAGATGACACTTCCCCAAGTAAATATAAAGTGCATTTTTTCAGTCTTTGAGATGCTTTGCTGATAAATTCAGAATTCTGACGTTTTAATCTCAGAATCACTGGAAAAACACCAAGTCCCATTGTCAACAATAATCTCGCCTAAGCAGTTCTGGCCATAGAAAGTTCTTGGCAAGAAGTTCAGCAATAATCTTGCCTAACCAGTTCCTGACATAGTCACTCACGGACAAGAAGTCTGGATAAATCTCAGCTAAATTGTCCAATTGCTCCAAGTTCCATTTGTTCAAATCTTCATGCAAGATCTGTACAACAAATTTTTAGTAATGCTTAACATTTCTTCTACCCTTTGAGATGTTACTCTCCAAACTTCTTCAATCAATTCAATGACAACAGTAATATTTCTGTAGGGGTTTTGGTGGGTAACTGGAGTGTTTGTCTTCTTAATTGTTTTCCAACATTCATGGACTTTGTTCCTTAAAAGCAAACCTCGAATTCACTGCTGGCTTACCAGGCAGAGGAAGCAGCTACTTGGGTAGCAGAGTACAGTGGAACCTTGCTTAACAAGCACCTCCCATAATGCACAATTCACATAATGAGCAAAACAAAGTGTAATAAAAATGACTCATTTAACATGTGATGTTTCATATAATGAGTGATGATGATTCTGTGTGACATCACAAGTCACTCGCAAACGGTGGGTGAAATGTTCAACAACATGAACACTTTTCATTGTCTGCAGCGGCATATGAATAAGTCTTTACGTACTGCAATCTGGGTTTAGCACTCTTTCTGCTGCAATCTAAGTCCAGTTTATGATTAAACATTATTCTAAATTTGTCTTCACACATTTTTTTATTGTGTGCAAATATTAATAACCTTTGTAGACATGTCCTTGAACATAAAGCTACAAGAAGAGGAAGAATATGACCTTAGAAATGAAATGTAACATCATTGGAAAATGATAGCTTGGTGCAAGCGTTGCTGGATTAGCACGTACATACGATCAGTCTACATCCACTGTTTGCACTATCCTCAAGAACAAGGAGAAGATTAAGGACATAGATGCTTCAAAGGGAGTGACAAGAGTATGTAAACAATGGTTTCAATCAATTATTGATAAAATTATTTAATTGGATAGGTAAAAAAAATCTTCTAACCAAGTGGTGGCAGAAGAGGCAGAACACACACATAAAAAAATGCTGTGATTGGCAAGCTTTTGGAAACCAGTGATTCCTTCTTCAGGCAGAAGGGTTGAAAGGGAAGGAAGAAGAGTGAAGGAAAAGGACTGGAGAGGTCTAGGGAAAGGGGTAGTTTTTGGGAAAGTCACCCTGAACTGTGGGTCAGCGAGACTTACTGTATGGGATGAGAAGGAAAGACTGATTGTTTGGAACTGCACCGCATGACATTTTAAAACCTGAGAGCTTACAGGTGAAAGACAGGCTAATATGCAAAACAGAGACTCCTACTAAAACATCATATGTACAAGTTAATAAGAGTGAAAAGTTAAGTGCATTGTATGTAACAGAGGTGGGAGGGGGGGGGGGGGGGGAGAGGGGTGAAATATAGATGGGAAAGACAATAAAAGATTTAGAAAACCAAAACAGAGTGAAGCAAAGAGTAGTTACAGTGAAGAAAATCTGAGATGGAAGATTGTGTAAATTAAGGCCAGGTGGGTGGCGAGAACCAAGGACATGTTGTAGTGCTAGTTCCCACCTGCGGAGTTCTGGGAAACTGGTATCTGGGGAAAAAATTGAGGTGGCACGTGTAGTAAAACATGTGCCAAGGTCATGAATGTCATGTTGTAGAGCATGCTCTGTAACTGGATATTGCAAGTTGCCAGTATGCACCCTCTGCCTATGCCCATTCATCCAATTGATAATTTGGTGGTAGCCATGCCGATGTAGAAGGCTGAACAGTGTTTCCATAATAGCTGGTATATGATATGTGTCGTTCAGTTGGTGACTTGGTGGCTTTCCCTTTGATAGTATATGTTTCGTCAGTTATAGGGCAATTATAGCTGGTGGTAGGTGGGTGCATGGGGCAAGTTATGCAGCGGGATGGTCACAGGGGTACGAGCCATAAGGTAGGGAGATGGGTGCAGAAGCAGCATAGGGTCTGACAAGAAAATTGGAAAGGTGAGGGAAAGTTATTCTAGGTGTGGTGGGCAAAATTTCAGACAGAATGGATCTCATTTCAGGGCATGATTTTTGTAAGTCGTGGCCTTGTCAAACTAGCCGACTGACGCATTCCAGACCAGGATAAAACTGAGTCACCAATGGTGTGCTCTACTTTATGTGCTAATCCATTTGTTTATTTATTTATTGCTTATTTATCTGCATCAACAAGATTAATCAACACTTTGCCCCTACGAGGTGCTATACAAAATTTTTGAGACTGATGCTGCCATCTGTTGAAAACCTTACCTTTGGACTAAATGGTCATGACCACCCTTGAAGTAGTTCCAATCCGTACGTACACACTGGTCTCAGCGCTTCTGCCAATGGTCAAACATTTTCTGGAAGTCCTGTTCTTTGAGAGTATTTACCACCACCAGCGATGCTTCCTGAATCCTCTCTAGAGTGTCGAACCGATGGCCTTTCAACTTGAGTTTCAGTTTTGGGAATAGCGTGAAGTCACAAAGTGCCAAATCTGGTGAGTATGGTGGGTGGGATATAACCACCATTTGTTTTTTGCCAAAAAGGTCCTGGTGAGCAAGGACATCTGTCAGGGCGTGTTGTTATGATGCAGCAGCCAGTTCCTTGATGCCAATGATCAGGCCGTCATTGCCGCACATTTTCACGGAGCCATTGCAAAACATCACAGTAGTACGTGGAATTCACTGTTTGGTTAGGTGTGATGAATTCTTTGTGCACAATTCCCTTGGAATCAAAGAAAATGATGATCATGCTCTTCACTTTGCTCTTCACCTGTCTCGCTTTTTTGGGTCTTGGAGAGCCCAGGCTCTTCCACTGGATCGATTGTTGCTTTGTCTCTGGGTCATAACCGTAAATCCAGCTCTCGTCGGTAGTGATAACCCGTGACAAGAAGCTTGGATCATCAGATGTGGTCTGACGAAGGTCTGTGCACACTTCAACATGCTGTGCCTTCTAATTGGCAGTCAAGATCCTCGGCACAAATTTTGCAGCGACACGATGCATGCACAATTCATCAGACAACATTTGTTGACCTGTCCCATAACCGATACCCACTTCATCCGCAAGGTCTTGAATGGGTCGACTTCAATCTGCACGAACCAACTGTTGGAGTTTGGCAACAATGTCTGGCGTTGTGCGGCTAACGGGCCTTCCAGCATGAGCATCATCTTCAACATCTGTATGGCCGGCCCTGAACTGATCATGCCACTCAAACATACACATACAGCTCATCCTCTGTCCCCCAAACACTTGTTGAATCATTGCAAGGGTCTCCTTACCACTTTTCCCAAGATTCGTACAGAATTTGATACACACATGCTATTCTGTTTGTGGATCCATCGTAAAATCACCACACACCAAACACAGAGTATTAAGGAAATCACTGTGGACATGCAAAACATCCTCCCAGCTGACTTCCACTCCGCACACTGACTCATCAGATATGCAGCTCTCGCCACCTAGCGGTGCAAAGATCTACTACTCCTACTTTCCAGATGGCAGCACCAGTCCCAAAAATTTTGGATTCCATCCTGTACACCTTTTCTAATATTGATTTCCATGCTCGTAGATGGGTCCATTTCCATTTTTATTTGCACACAACAATTCCATTGTTATTTATGAATTTGCATACCACAATTTACAGTTCATTAGACTGCTTTGCCTTCTGTCGATCATCTTTTGCTGATTTATTCACAAATTTGACAGCTAGTTTCTTTTCCACCATCCACTTATCATGTTTATACGTAATCCTTTCATGTATTTGTGCATTTGTTTCTTGGCAAACTGCTCTGATTGACTTTTATTGCCATCTCTTGTGACACTTTAATTGCCAGGCTAAGTAGTTTGCATTTTCTCCTATGACTTTCAGTTTCTGTTTATCCAGTTTCTAAAATTTCATCTGTTTTCACGACTTTCCCAATTGATTTTTTTCTTTTATCATTTTTAGTGTCAACATAGATTGCCAACTCATTACCTCTTATTAACAATTACCATATGAATTTTTCTAATTGTTCTGACATTTTTCCTTTTTATCTTTTCCATCCTCTGCTTAATTAGTTTTTTGCCACTCTCACGATTTCTAACTCTCCAAACTGCCCTCTTTTACCATGATGCATCCCATCTCATATTACATCTGTTCTTTTCGAAAATGTGCCTTTGTACTATCAAAACTAAGGCCCCACATTCTGTTTCTCAAAACCTGCTTGTTCCTTGGGGTTACTCCAAAGGGCTTAACATTGAAAATCCCTGTTTCTGGATGCAATCCTACCCTACACCAGGCTCTTCTACAGTTTCAAATACAGCAATCTCTTGCTCTTACCCATCTAATCTGTGACCTATATGCCTCGTCAGCAGATTTCCACTCTACCAGACTTATCTCCTTCTACAAAATCCTGCAGTTATCTGCCCCTCGTGATTACCTGAATGGTATCATCTGCTAACCCAACTTCAAACTGCAACAACATGCCAGACTTCACCTCAAAAAGCTATCCCACCTTCTCATAAACTACCTGAACAGTGGTATTTCCCTTCCTGTACCTCTGCAACTCCCTAAACGGCCACACCATCAATCACCACTCCTCTCCTACAAACCGAGTTTGGCCAACCTCCTTAACATCCCACAGCCTTCACCACTGCTTCCCAAACCAAGAATAACCCGTAGAAACTGGGTAAACAGAAAGTGAATGTCATGGGAGAAAATGCAAACTACTTAACTTGACAGTTAAAGTGTCATAAGAGATGGCAATAAAAGTCAACCAGAGTGGTTTGCCAAAAAACAAACAAAGAAAAACATGAAAGAATTACGTATAAACAAGATAAGTGGATAGTGGAAAAGAAAATATCTGCAAATTTGCGAATAAATCAGCGAAAGATGATCGGGAGAAGGCCATGCAGTGTAATGAACCATAAATTGCGATGTGCAAATTCATATATAACAATGGAATTCTTATATGCAAATGAAAATGAAAACAGACCCATCTACAAGCATGGAAATCAGTACTAGAAAAGATGTAGGAACAAAATATTGATTAACCTTCATGAGACAGATAAATAAATAAACAAATGGATAATTACATAAGTTAGAGCACATCACTGGTGACTCAGTATTATCCTGGTTTGGAATGTGTCAATCAGCTATTTTGACAAGGCCACGACTTCCTAAAATCATTCCCTGAAATGAGATCCATTCTGCCTGAAATTTTGCCCACCACACCTAGAATTGCTTTCCGTCGCCCTCCCAATATTCTTGTCAGACCCTATTCTCTTTCTGCACCCATCTCCCTACCCTATAGCTCCTACCCCTATGACCGTCCCCACTGCATGACTTGCCCCATACACCCTCCTACCACCACCTATATTAGCCCTATAACTGACTAAACATATACTATCAAAGGGAAAGTCACCTGCGGAATGACACATCATATACCAGCTATTATTGAAACACTGTTCAGCCTTCTACATCCGCATGACTACCAACAAATTATCAACTGGATGAATGGCATAAGCAGAGGGTGTACACTGGCATCTCACAATATCCTGTTGCAGAGCATGTTCTACAGCATGACATTTGTGACCTCAGTGCCTGTTTTACCACACGAGCCATCTGGATTCTTCCCCCAGACATCAGTTTCTCAAAACTAGCACTACAACATGTCCCTGGTTCTCGCCACCCACCTGGCTTTAGTTTATGTTAATTTATTCTGTCTCAGCTTTTCTTCACTTTAACTACTCTTTGCTTCACTCCATTTCAGTTTCCTACATCTTTCATTGACTTTTGCATCTATTTTTCACTGCCCCCCTCCCACCTCTGTTATGTACAATGCGTTTAGCTTTTCACTCTTACTAACTTGTGCGCAATGTTTTAGTAGTAACCTCTGTCTTGCGTATTAGCCTGTCTTCAACCTGTAAACTCGCAGGTTTTCAAATCTCGTCCAATGCAGTCCCAAACAATCAGTCTTTTCTTTTCATCCAGTACGGTGTCTCCCTGACCCATGGTTCTGAGTGACTTTCCTGAAATCTATCCCTTTCCCTAGACCTCTCCAGTCATTTTATGTCACCCTACTTCCTTCCCCTTCAACCCTTCTGCCTGAAGAAGGAGCCACTGGCTCTGAAAGCTAGCCAATCACAACAGTCTCTTATGTTTGTGTTCTGCCACCGCTTGGTGAGTAGATTCTTTTATCCATCCAATTAAATAAACAACGGTTTTGTATTCTGGGTGATGTTGATAGGTTGCTTCTTCTATAGATAAATGAAAAGCAATTGCAAGGCAACACTATTAACAAGAACATCATTTGTGAGAAGGCGAGAATGATTTTCAATGACATCGTTAAGAAGACGCCATGATCACCAGTAGCTGAAGAAATGTTTACAGGAAGCTGTAGGTGGTTTGAGAAGTTTAAGATAAGAATCAGCATCCAATGCTTTGCAAGGTATGGCAAAGCAGCAAGTTCCAACAATGAGGCAGCAAAGAACTTCATCAGCGACTTCAAGATGCTCGTAGTTTGTGAGGGTTATCTGCCACTACAGATTTTTAATTGTGACGAGACAGGTCTATTCAGGAAAAAGATGCCGAAGCATATCTTTATAACAGCAGAGGAGAATGAACTGCCCAGTCACATACCAATGAAAGATAATCTCACACTGCTATTCTGTGCCAATTCAAGTGACAATTTGGAAATCAAACCACTGCTTGTTTACCATTCAGAAACTTCACGAGCTTTCAAGAATTTTAAGTCCACAAGAGCAGGTTAAATGTGATGTGGAGGTCCAGCAACAAGGCTTGGGTGACACCCAACCTTGTTTGTGAGTGGATCAATGAAGTCATTCATCCTTCGATGAAAAAACCATTTGCTTGAGATGAATCTGCCACTCCATGTCTTGTTTGTTATGGACAGCACTCCTGTCCATTCTGCTGGCCTACAGGACAACCTCCATGATGAATTTCAGTTTATCAAGATCCAATTTCTGACTCCCGAGGACCAGCAGATTATTTCTAACTTTAATCTCATTCTCAGAGAGTTTTGGAAATATTACTTCAACATTGTTAACTGCATGAAGATGATCGAAAAGGCATGGGAAGAGGTTACCAAGAGAACTTTCACTTCTTCTTGGAAGAAGCTTTGGCCAGAGTGCATTGTTGAATGTGACTCTGAGGCCTTTGAGTCAATACCTGTGGAGCCTGTAGTCAGCGAGATTGTGTCTTTGGCCAACAGCATAGGACTAGAAGTAGATCACAAAGATATCAATGAGCTTGTGGAAGATCACAACAAAGAAATAACTACCAAAGAGCTTATGGAGTTGCAGTGAGTTTCACAGCAGGAAGTTGTGGAAAGGAGTCTTTCAGAGGAGGAGGAGGTAACAGCAAAACAGCAATCTTCTGACACAATAAAAGAAATGATAAAAGCATGGGAATCTGTTGCGTTGCACATTAAAAATCATCATCCCAATAAAATGGTGGCTATGCACGCTACAAATTTATTTGACAATAATGTTGCACTTTCGCTAAGTGTTGAAGTGCTGGCAGAAACAAATAACTATAGATAGCATCCTAGGAAAAAGAATTACTTATGTCTCATGAATAATAATGTAGATAACACTGTATGTATAACTTTCTTTGAATAAATTGCATGAATAAGATAAAACTTTTAGTATCTTTTCTGCATGGAACACATTATCATATTTTACATTAATTTCTATGGGATAAACTATTTCACTTAACGAATGTTTCGCACTACAAGTACAATTCTGAAATGAATTATGCTTGCTATGTGAGGTTCCACTGTACTTGTGGAGTTCACAATGGTCCCCACGCTCTCTTGGCCAGGTGAAAGCTTGAAGTCCTCAAATGAATGCTCACCAGTCAATACACGTAAAACAAAATCAGCTCATGTGCATATTAAAGACACTTTGAATGTCAAAATTTTAACAGTAAATTGCTGAAGCACTCGTAACAAAGTTCCTGAATTTTCTGAACTCCGGGAAAACTGACATGTTCAAAATAAACTTGGAACCAAGAGCTGGATTAAAAATGAAGTAGAAAACTTCAAAACATTTACTGAGGCTTGGAAAGGATATAAAAAAGACGGGTTAGATGCCACAGGAGGGGGAGTGTTCATTGCCAATGACAAAAATATTGAGTCTATCGAGGTCAAAATTGCATCTGACTGCAAAGTTATCTGATCTTGAGTGACTGACCAAAATGAACTACAGTTAATCATTGGATGTTCTGCCAGTCATCTGAATTCCCAGTAATAGTGTAGAACCATTAAAAGAAAGTCTACACTCAGTACTGCAGAAGTAACCTAATCATGCAATATTAGTTGGAGGCAACTTTAACCAATCGAGTATAGTTTGAGACATCTATAGACTCCATTTACAGACATTCTTGTGAAGTAGTTCCATATGCATTTGACAAAGATTGTCTTGAGCAGCTAGTTTGACAACCTTCATGCAATGGAAGTATTTTATACTCTGTAATTACAAACAATGCTGACTTTATTGGTTACTAAAGTTAATAAATCCATCAAGAAGGCTATTTTTATAGAGAGTAGATAAGTAGATGTTAGCATCTTTCTTAGACAATGAGTGAACATCATTTAGTTCCACTATGATTAGATAGAGATATTATGGACAAGGTTTGAACCAAATGTGAATTGTGCTCTGGAAAGGTTTGTGATGAGTGAGTGGATTAAGGACAGAAAAGACGCATCGTTTAATAACAAAATTTGGAAAATGCTAAGGAAACAGAGATTTTTGCACTCATGGTACAAAAGAGAATGCACGAATGCTAACATGCAAAAGTTAATAGAAATTTGTGACAAGTGACATGTGAACCATACAACTTCCTCTCTCGTACGTTAATAAAAGATCTTGCCGAGAACCCAAGAAAGTTCTGAGACCACATAAAATCGCTATGTGTGTCAAAGTATTCCATCTACTCACTCACTGACCAGTCTGGTGTGGCAACAGAAGACAGCAAAACAAAAGCTGAAGTTTTAAATTTCACATTTAAAAAATTTTTCATGCAGGAGGATCATACATACATGCCTTTGTTTAATTATATTGTATTATATTTGCTTGACCATCATACAGACTCCCGCATGGAGGATATAGAAATAGTCATCCCTGGTGTTCAAAAGCAACGTAGCATTGAAAACAAATAAGTCACCACATCCAGATGGGATATGGTATCCCCAAATTCAGTTTTACAGAGAGTATTCTTCAGCACTGACCCCTTACTTAGCTCTTATTTATCTGAATCTCTCCTTTATAACAAAGTCCCAATTGACTGGAAAAAAAGCACAGGTGATTCTTATATACAAGAAGGGTAAAAGAACAGAGGCGAAAGGTTATATACCCAAATCGTTAACATCAATTTGCTGAAGAATTCTTGAGCATATTCTAAATTCAAAAATAATACATTTCTTTGACATATGACAGATTTTGTCCATAAATCAGAATGGATTTAGAAACCACTGGCTGTATGTTCAGACTGCCCTTTGTTCACAAAATATTCTGTGGAGTGTGAATGAGGGGTAACAGTCAGATTCCACATCCCCAGATTTCTGGAAAGCATTTGACACAGTACCCCACTGCACTCTGTTAACAAAGCTCCAAGCACATGGAATAAGTTCCCAGATATGTGAATGGCTTAAAGACTTTTATAAGTAATAGAACCAAGCACAACTCTTGTTCTCTATACACATAAATGATTTGATGAATTTGGTGATCAGAGATATGCAACTGGTTGCTGATGATGCTTTAGTGTCCAAAAAAAAAATCTTCAGGATGACTTCGATAGAACTTCTCTTTCGTGTGACGTATGGCAGCTTCTTCTAAATGCAGAAAAATGTAAGATGACAGCTTCCTCTAAATGCAGAAAAATTTAAATTAATGTAGAGGAGTAGGAGAAACAGTTATGTAATAATGTTTGAATGAAGTATAACTGATGTGTTGCTTGACACAGTCACATCAATTAAACATCTATGCGTAACATTGCAAAAAAATATGAGATGTAGTGAGCATGTAAGGTTGTTACTAGGTAAGGTTTCAGTTTATTTGTAGTATTTTAGGAAAGTGTAACTCACCTATAAAGGAGACCACATATAGAACACTGCTTTGACCTGTTCTTGTGTACTGCTGAAGTGGTTGGAATCCAGTGAGGTTGGATGAAGCGAAGACACTGAAGCAATTTAGAGGTGCACTGCTGGATTTGTTACTGGTAGGTTCCATCAACATGTGAATACTATGGAGATACTTCATGAACTCAAATGGGAATCCCTGGAGGGAAGGTAATGTTCTCTTTGAGACCCAATACTGAGAAAACTTGGAGAACTGGAATTTGCGACTGAATGCAGAATGATTATACTGCTGCCACTGTACATTTTGTGTACGGACTACAAAGAGAAATAAGAGTAATTAGGGCTTCTACTGAGGTATATAGACACTCTTATTCCCTTACTCCATTACTCCATTTGTGAGCAGAACAGGAAAGCAAATGACTAATAGTGGTACGAGGTACTCTTGGCCTCATACACATTATGGTGGCTTGTGGAGTATGTACATAGATATAGGTACAGCTACTGAAAGAGTTCAAATGTCATTTGAAAAGTGGCTCTGTAGTAAACTTCAGTTGTTACTTACTATTAATCCTTCTAATCCCCATCTCCTGAGTTATTTCCCTCTCTCTGTCTCATACATGCACACAAACACACACTGTATTATATTATTACCAGCAAACATTTACACAAGTTTAAACTTACAAAGTGGGCAGGGTGCAAAAAAAATCACTCAACAAACTTATGAAATGCTCCTTGTATGAAAATAAACTTGATCATGTTAGCATCTACAGGACACACATTATATACATTAGAAAACTTAGGATAAACAAACATAGATATATCACTCCTAGTAAAAAGGGAAAGAATGGTGTACTGCCTCCACACTAAAAATCTCAACCAAATCTGCCATAATTCTTTCAGGAAACTGCTGAAGTTATTTTAGCGACTTTGGAGGACTCGGTAAAACTGACGACATATTACTTTGTTAAGACCTCTGAAATATAATGAGCAAAATAATACTTAGCCTTTGTTTATGTTTGTATTATCATATAAAGGGGCAAACAAGTTGCTGGCACCAGCATATGAATAACTCTATCTGAATGTTCTTTTGATTTACTGAACATCCAATCACTAGAGTTATATTTCTTAAAAATACTTGATCAGACAGCAAGCTTTTTGGAGAATATAGATGAACTACTTACCCACTGGTCATCTGTTCGTATTCTGCTAATGCGAGCTGGTAAATAACTATCTACATCAGAATAGTAATCCAATTTGTTTTGTTCTTTAGGTTCTCCCAGAGCAACCTGTGCCTGAAGTCCTGCCAGCTGCAGAGCTACTTTTTCACTGACTGGAAAGTCATCACACTGAAAGAAAAATGAAGTCGCAGTGAATTTCCAATTTTGAAATCAAACTTGGATTGTCTCATAATGTCACTCCTTCTCCTTAGTTATATTTAAATAGAAATAATTGAGTGAGGGAACCTCATATTTGATTTGCATTTAAAAATCAGTTGGTTTAAGTGTTTATCCCGTCATCCAGATTTACATGTTCTGTAGTTTCCTTCAGTTGCTTAAGGTGAACTGAGTGTTTATTTCTTTGAAAAAGAAACAGTTGCTTTCCTTCACCATCCTTGTACAAACAAGGCACGTGCTGATTCCCTATTGACATTGATGGAATGATAAACCACAATTTTTTATTAGAATCATTTTTATTACAAATCACTACTTCTGTCAAGGATGAATCACATTTTCCTACAACTAGATTTATGTGGTCTTTCTCCTGTAGGTCACTCCAGACAGTTAATCACAGTTCTACAGTTGTTGCTGTTTCTAGTGATTAATTTCCAATATTGTAATAAAATATTAATGGCTCTCTCCTCCTGCTTAAGTGTAATACATCACATTTATTTACATCCAGGGTTAGCACACTACTTTACTGATAGTCTTTGTTGTTGTACTGGAGTTGCACCGATAAATGGCTCATGGTGCAAGTTTAAAGAATGGATTCCACAAACCAGCATCCAGTTTTAGTCTCCTGTGTGGACTCAAAAGAACCTAATGTCTGACCCAAATAGGAAACTGAAAAAATTTGACCCTTTTTAAAGGAAAGTATATTTAGGGATTGAAATGGCAATGAAAGCAGTGAAAATAATTCTAGTAATTGTTCAGAAAGTGTTGAACATAGTAAAATTTTAGATTTTATGTAACTGAAAGATGGCTCACAACAAAATATGATAACATAACAAACTGAAATGTTTCTTTCACTTGTCTTTAGAGTTTCAATGGTGTTGCACAAAATAATGCTCATAGCCACAGCCAGAATCCATGCACTCTAGGTGATCAGCAGTACACAATACAAATTACGTGACATACTGCTCTGCAGATGTAGTCAGAGATGTTTACTGGTGGACCCAGGCTAATTCTCTGCACTGCCATACTACACAGTCAAAATACGAGTTGCCAGCCATGCTTTAAGCTGTGAGACGGAGTTAACTTCCCACTACTCCACAGGCAATAGTTAATTCTCCCTGTAGCAATCAAGTCACTTTAAGAAAGGTCCCAAGATCCGACCACTGGACAGGAATGTGTATAGCTCTAAAAGTTCATACACTGCCTCCACCTGGTTTCTAGCAACTACTGTCTATAGCCTCCACATCAACAAAACAGGGATACAGTTCAAAGTCAATAGGAGAAAAGTCACTCAAAAACATCCCAGAAAAATTCCAAACAAACATAATTTATTGGCTTCAATGAAAACCTTGGCAACTCCATCTCATTCAGAAAACACTGTTGCCTAGCTAGTTACTTGTCCCCACAATGTATTTGAGGTCTCTGCATATTTAGTGTCTGCATACTCGTTAATAGTAAATCTTGGCAAGAATACCAAAATGGTTCAACCTGAGATCTATGCCCCCCATATGGGAACGCATTTTCAAAATCTATCAAGTTTCCTTTCTGGAAGAAATAACTCAGGTGACCATGAAGAATTCATATCTCCTGACTTCTGTAATACACTATGAAAAAACAACTTCCACCCCAGAAAGTACAATACTTCTACTCTCCATGAGAAGTGCATTTGAGTTTTCTCAAGTTCAGGAGCTCTAAGCATTTCAAAAGATTATTTGATTTTTACATTTTCCAGTCAATTACAGTCAGGTGCAGAATAGATGCATTTCACAGTCATTTTCTTCTCTCACTTACAGCACTTCTGGAAGGTGTTGCTTCCTGACAGGGCTTTCACAAGTTTCTCTGCAATGAGATTTAAAAAAAAAAAACCACTGGGTGTCATAGGAAAATTTCTCACCCTTAAAATCAGCCTAGTTGGCTCTGACCACAACCCATTTATGGGGATTTGGGAGAGAGTGGCCTCTCATTTTCTGGAGCGGTGGGGAGGTAAGAGGCACAACCAGGAAATTATATGTTACAAAACATGCTGATGTTGCACCATAATGTGTGGCTGACTAGGCAAAGTGATGTTCAAGATTATTTCTTGACTATGCAACTGTATCTGTAGCTAACAATCTTAAGAGTCACACTTCAGCATCTTATCTGAAATATATTTTGTTGTTATATGATGCCTGTCACGGAATGCTAAATAACTCCATGTTGCTAGGAAATTTCTCATAGTGATAGCATTTGACTGAACTACAAAGAAAATGTATTCTTATGCGGTCAAATATTAACTGAGGATTCCACTAATTCAAACAATGCAATAGTATTTTTTGTTGTTAACTTTTGGTGAGCTGAAAGTATACTGCGCTCAATGCAGTCATGAAAATTTTCTGTTCAAAATAACTGCTTTAAAAGAAAAATAACTGAGACACCATTTTCACTGAAATAATGTCATTGTGATGATTCACATCTCCAGGTACTTGTGGTTCGCTACTGAATCTTCACAAACACAACAGTGATAAACTGGGGACAACTGCTTGATAAGTTTCAAGGACTACATGTTCAATCCAAAATTATCTGCACTGATGAAAAACTTATGAAATTTAGGGCACACTATCACATATCCAACATAATCCACCAAATAAATCCAAATCTGGAATCAATATACACAGGGTGACCTCACAGTGCATACAGAAATGTCACCTGCAAGAAGTGCAGGTAATCTGCTTAGAGAAGTAGAGTCAATAAGTAAAGCCAAAGCTTTTCATTTACAACAACAACCTTCAGAAGCTGCAGCTGCATACAGATGTCGGAACAAGCATCTGTGCAGGGGACATTGTGGTTCATACTGACAACGGAAAATTATGTCATATTCACTCAATGACTCTTGCAGAGTAACCCTGCAGGCCAAACCCGGAGGAAGTATGGTAATAAACCTCTTTCACTTTGTCACTATTGAAACTTCTTGCACATTTTGTGACCACTGTGCTCCATTTAAATAAAGCATTTCCATAAAATCTTTTTAAAGTGATTATTTTGTTTATGAATTAGTTAGTTTTATGTTTTTCTAATTTCTTGTCCATGAAAGATGGGAAAATAGCAACAGCTTTGTCAATATGGGTTTGCATGAAAAATAGTGCACAATTTTTATGTTCCTTTCATGTTACTTGATTTTTTGTACACATCACGAAGCATCCTGTATATAGTGTGCTCTTCAAATAATGGTTACTGGTACAATTTCAAAACATATGCTTGTAAGGGTAAAGAAAATAACAAAACAGGTGTCATAAAGTTTACAGAAATATAAGAATGACACGCACTTCTTGTCAGCTCTTCACGACGTCCCTGTTGTAGAACAGTAGTAGATGGCCCATCTCATGTTCAGTAGATAGACCTCTTTCAGCACAAGGCTCTCAATAACTTGACTCTGAGGCCAGGTGGTAGCAGAGCCTCCAGTGCAAATAGTGTGCAGTAAAATTCCCACAGAGAAGAAAGATAGATCATATTGTGTGACATGGTTAGTGAAAGCCTCTTTGTCAGCTAGTTCACGGGAGAGGGGGATTGAGAGTGGAATGTTAATGTGCTCTTCGGTCTGAAGACTGGTTTTATGCAGGTCTCCATGGCACTCTGTCCTATGCAAGTCTCTTCATCTCTGAATAACTTCTACAACCTACAGCCATTTTAATCTGCTTGATGTGTTCATTCCTTGTCTCCATCTACAATTTTTAGCCCCCCCTCCCCCAAAAGTTCTTCATTACCAAACTAATAATTGCTTCACACCTCAGCATCTGTATGATATGACCTATCAACTGCTACCTTCTTTTAGTTAAGCTGCACAATAAATTTCTTTTTTCTCCAATGTGTTTCAGTACTTCCTCATTAGTTTATTCAACCCACCCATCTAACCTTCGGCATTCTCCTACAGAAAAACATTTCAAAAGCTTCTGTTCTCTCTTTGTCTGAGCTGTCCATCACATACATGTTATTGCCAGGCAGATATCTTCAAAACAGACTTCTTCACGCTTCCATTTGTATTAGCAGATAAAAAAATTCTCCTTTTCAGGAAAGATTTTCTTGCTATAGCCAGTCTCCATTTTATATTCTCTCTATTTCAGCCATAATCAGTCATTTTGCTACCTAAATGGCAAGATTACTAATATAATTCCTTCAGCATGAGATGATTTAATCTGACTACAAGCCATTATTCTTGTTTTACGTTTGTTGTGGTTCACCACTTTGACTATTATAACTGCAGTATGGTTTCTGCACAAGTTATAGATAACCTTCTGCTCCCAGTATTTTACCCATGCTGTCTTTAGATTTTCAAAGAGTGTATTCTAGTTAACAATGTCAAAAGTTTTCTCTAAATCTAAAAATTTTATAAATGTTGTTTTTTCTTTCTTTAATGTACCTTCTAAGATAAGTCATATGGTCAGTATCACCTCACTTGTTTCGGTATTTCTCCTGAACCCAAACTTATCTGACAACTGTCAAAGCTGTTGCCATGCATTTGGAGTGAACATATCAAATAAACAGAAGTCACCTAATCTGTGTGCCCCAATGTTCGAATATTTCCATTTGTTTCTCGCATCGGAGCCTGAAGATGATGCCAATGAAGTGTTGAAACTGGGTGCTTAAATAATAAAAGTTTTAGGAAGAATTACAACTGTACTGTTGGTATCATTTTTCTAAGAGGAACCTTAGCAAGGGCTATGGTTCATGTGAGAAGTGGAAGATAAAAGAGAACATAAAGCAGCCCTATGATGTACTGATGTACATACACTGTAACCAGCACGTTTGTCAACTGGTGTTTCTAAGGAGATTAAGGATTGGCCAGCATCATCTATATATACAGCGATTTCTCCTTCAGATCCTCCCCCCCCCCCCCCCCTCTCTCTCTCTCAATCAAGGTTGTTCTTTCTGTGCTCCTATCTCTCCATCAACCTGTGGACATTATGACAGAAGGGGTGTTGTTGGAGGGACTTTCTGGTTCCTTCAGGAACATTTAAATTTGCATTTCATTTGTAGTTTCATTTTGATATCATACCCCTGGTTGAATGTAAATAATGGTAGGAGTATCTGTAACGACTAGCTATGTAACTGATGTGATGAGTTGTCGATAGGCACGTAAACAAGACAAATTATTCTTCTGAAGAAGTATTCACCCCTCACTGTAATTTCCTGAGCCTTTTTTTTCCCTCTCTTAACTCTTCATCATTGGAGGTAGTGATGACTACAAACAGTACACTGGATTAGGGTTGTATAGTCTCACTTTCAAGTTGAACACAACTGTTATACACCCTGCCAATGTTGGAAACCTGAAGATCAGTACAAATGCAGCTGTATTGTCCCTGACAAATGTTGGAGAGCAGAAGATCAGTACAAATGTAGTTGACTCGTTTAGTCTAATCTTCGTTCATTTCTTTATTCTTTCGACTCTTGTCATGTCACCATCATAATCCTTGTTCCAGTTTCTGGATATTCAAATGCACTAGATCCCTACACAACATGGAACCCCTTGTTAGAATTGATGCTGCTGTGTAATAGTCACGACTGGGCACTCATTAAGTACCTTTGTCTGATGTTTATCTTTAGCTCAATGTGAAATAGCTGTTTCCATCAAACATATGCCATTCCTCAAGTACCTCACAGATTTTAAGTGAGCATTGAGAGCTTCAAACTTCCTGGCAGATTAAAACTGTGTGCCAGACTGAGACTTGAACTCGGGACCTTTGCCTTTTGCAGGCAAGTGCTCTAGAAGGTAGGAAACAAGGTACTGGCAGAAGTGAGATTGTGAGGATGGGGTGTGAGTTGTGCTTGGGTAGCTCAGACGGTAGAGCACATGCCCACAAAAGGCAAAGGTCCTGAGTTCGAGTCTCGGTCTGGCACACAGTTTTAATCTGCCAGGAAGTTTCATATCAGCACACACTCCGCTGTAGAGTGAAAATCTCATTCTGCATTGAGAACTTTATTATGCATAAAAAGTTAGTACACTTTCTGAGACACTTAAAGTGCCCTGTTGATCCTCAGAGCTTCTTTCCGAGCTGAATCTCTGCTCCCAGATGGTACCACCCATCTCATTGGGGGTCCATTGGTGAAGAACTGCAAACCTTGTTGTTCTCATGAGCAGGTAGTGAAATAAAGGTCAAGATACCTGGATTCTTATTTTATTTGAAATAAACTCATCCAAAAGTGCTGCAACAAGACCCTAGAGGTTGCCACTAAGAACTGTTTTGCCTCAACAGCTATAGGCCCCGTCAGCAAATAGTACACCTTGAAGCTGAAGTTTTTCGATCCAGTTGGTTAACCACAAATCCCCATTCCCAATAACACAAAATGTTCTACTGGTGCACTGAATGGTGGTCACTGAATCATGCACAGAACTTATGGTTACAGAAAACTGCCATCAGTGCTGACCCAGTCCCCTGCTCAGGGGCTTCAGGTTGACTAACAACCAGAAATATAGACAGATTTGATATGCATGAGTAGCCCATCATTTGGTGAAATCCAAGAAGTATGTGTGGTTTATAAGATACAATGGACATAGCAAGCATTACTCCCTGGATAAATCAGAGAAGCAAAGAATTCGAAAATGTGCTGATCAAGCAATGGTGTGTATTTTCAAACTATGAGAAGCAGATAATTTTTTTTTTTTATCTTACTTCTAGATTAAATCTCAACAAAGATTTTCTAAGACACCTTATCAAATAAAAGTTTCACAATAACAAACCCCACAAGGGGAAATATGGTAAATGTCATTTTGTGATTAACAAAATGCACTGTAAATGTCTGTAACAGTCCTTTGTTTCTAGTAACACAGTAGAATCACGATGTCAGTCTGATACTATATCCACCTAACCTGAACAAGATGGTGTAAGAAAGAGTGACTGCTCTCTTAACACTGAAAACTTATTGCAAAAATTCAGAGGTGCCATCTATTGAACTTTGGCGGAAACCACACATGGTTACCAAAACTTGCCATGGCCTTCCTGTGCTATGGCCTATGTTGCTAGAGCTTTACTGTACAATTTGGCCTTAATGATTAAGTGTGCTAATTTGTTAGAGCCATATCCCACATGCTCATTGGTGAGCTTCTGTGGATCATCACCAACATACTAATACCAACTCCCTTGTGAGGCAAACACTATCAGCTGCTAGAAAATGTGTTGGGGCTTTTGAGTTTCTTAACAACTCATTAAATTTTTTGTTACTTGTATTCAAATAGAGTGGCATCATTCCAGATCTACTGAATAGCTCGAGAGCCTTAAGGAAGAGAGGTAGCTCAAAGCCATTGGTGGGTTGTTCAATTTTCATCAGCATTTTATGTGCAATCATATCTTTACTACGCCATGGTACGACTCCCTGAAAAAAGTAACTTCTTAGCTAGGATGAAGGAATGCCACATGGCATCTGAGAGGTAAAAAAAAAAACAAAAAAAAAAAACACCTTAACAGCACACTTTTTAGTCACACTGACTTGTTGAAAATGCTCCATTTTGAAAGTGTTAAAAATTGGTACAGAGTTAGATCCAATTATTACAACTGGAGGAAGGAGCAGATCAAGAGGAGGTGCATCAAGTACTGACATTCATGAGTAGATTCTGTTTTTAAAAATGTTACATTTCAAAGCAGTAAGCAATGATTATTATATCTGGGTTTCAGAAATTTGAGCATTATTTCGTTGGATACTCGGTTGTAGTACTAACTGATAACATTTCAAGAAATGAGCTGTTTGAAACACTACACTGCAGACTTGTAATGCAAGACAGACTTCCAACGTGCACTGAAAAGATAATTTGTTATTAGATGATCTCAGGTGATGAAGACCAATCACATGACAATATGTATAGCCAGATAATTATGTTTAAAGTTAGATATAGTGGGAATTAGTGAAGTTCGGTGGCAGGAGGAACAAGACTTCTGGTCAGGTGACTACAGGGTTATAAACACAAAATCAAATAGGGGTAATGCAGGAGTAGGTTTAATAACGAATAGGAAAATAGGAATGCGGGTAAGCTACTACAAACAGCATAGTGAATGCATTATTGTGGCCAAGATAGATATGAAGCCCACACCTACTACAGTAGTACAAGTTTATATGCCAACTAGCTCTGCAGATGATGAAGAAATGTACGATGAAATAAAAGAAATTATTCAGATAGTGAAGGGAGACGAAAATTTAATAGTAATGGGTGACTGGAATTCGAGTATAGGAAAAGGGAGAGAAGGAAACATAGTAGGTGAATATGGATTGGGGCTAAGAAATGAAAGAGGAAGCCGCCTAGTAGAATTTTGCACAGAGCACAACTTAATCATAGCTAACACTTGGTTTAAGAATCATGAAAGAAGGTTGTATACGTGGAAGAACCCTGGAGATACTAAAAGGTATCAGATAGATTATATAATGGTAAGACAGAGATTTAGGAACCAGGTTTTAAGTTGTAAGCCCTTTCCAGGGGCAGATGTGGACTCTGACCACAATCTATTGGTTATGACCTGTAGATTAAAACTGAAGAAACTGCAAAAATGTGGGAAATTAAGGAGACGGGACCTGGATAAACTGAAAGAACCAGAGGTTGTACAGAGTTTCAGAGAGAGCATAAGGGAACGATTGACAGGAATAGGGGAAGGAAATACAGTGGAAGAAGAATGGGTAGCTCTGAGGGATGTAGTAGTGAAGGCAGCAGAGGATAAAGTAGGTACAAAGACGAGGGCTGCTAGAAATCCTTGGGTAACAGAAGAAATATTGAATTTAATTGATGAAAGGAGAAAATGTAAAAATGCAGTAAGTGAAGCAGGCAAAAGGGAATACAAACGTCTCAAAAATGAGATTGACAGGAGGTGCAAAATGGCTAAACAGGGATGGATAGAGGACAAATGTAAGGATGTAGAGGCTTATCTCACTAGGGGTAAGATGGATACTGCCTACAGGAAGATTAAAGAGACCTTTGGAGAGAAGAGAACCACGTGTATGAATATCAAGAGCTCAGATGGCAGCCCAGTTCTAAGCAGAGAAGGGAGGGCAGAAAGGTGGAAGGAGTATATAGAAGGTTTATACAAGGGCGATGTACTTGAGGACAATATTGTGGAAATAGAGGAGGATGTAGATGAAGACGAGATGGGAGATACGATACTGCGTGAAGAGTTTGACAGAGCACTGAAAGACCTGAGTCGAAACAAGGCCCCCGGAGTAGACAACATTCCATTAGAACTACTGACGGCCTTGGGAGAGCCAGTCATGACAAAACTCTACCAGCTGGTGAGCAAGATGTATGAGACAGGCGAAATACCCTCAGACTTCAAGAAGAATATAATAATTCCAATTCCAAAGAAAGCAGGTGCTGACAGATGTGAAAATTACCGAACTATCAGTTTAATAAGCCACGGCTGCAAAATACTAACGCGAATTCTTTACAGACGAATGGAAAAACTGGTAGATGCAGACCTCGGGGAGGATCAGTTTGGATTTCGTCGAAATGTTGGAACACGTGAGGCAATACTGACCTTACGACTTATCTTAGAAGAAAGATTAAGAAAAGGCAAACCTACGTTTCTAGCATTTGTAGACTTAGAGAAAGCTTTTGACAATGTTGACTGGAATACTCTTTTTCAAATTCTAAAGGTGGCACGGGTAAAATACAGGGAGCGAAAGGCTATTTATAATTTGTACAGAAACCAGATGGCAGTAATAAGAGTCGAGGGGCATGAAAGGGAAGCAGTGGTTGGGAAAGGAGTGAGACAGGGTTGTAGCCTCTCCCCGATGTTATTCAATCTGTATATTGAGCAAGCAGTAAAGGAAACAAAAGAAAAATTTGGAGTAGGTATTAAAATTCATGGACACGAAGTAAAAACTTTGAGGTTCGCCGATGACATTGTAATTCTGTCAGAGACGGCAAAGGACTTGGAAGAGCAGTTGAACGGAATGGACAGTGTCTTGAAAGGAGGATATAAGATGAACATTAACAAAAGCAAAACGAGGATAATGGAATGTAGTCAAATTAAATCGGGTGATGCTGAGGGAATTAGATTAGGAAATGAGACACTTAAAGTAGTAAAGGAGTTTTGCTATTTAGGAAGTAAAATAACTGATGATGGTTGAAGTAGAGAGGATATAAAATGTAGACTGGCAATGGCAAGGAAGGCGTTTCTGAAGAAGAGAAATTTGTTAACATCGAATATAGATTTATGTATCAGGAAGTCGTTTCTGAAAGTATTTGTTTGGTGTGTAGCCATGTATGGAAGTGAAACATGGACGATAAATAGTTTGGACAAGAAGAGAATAGAAGCTTTCAAAATGTGGTGCTACAGAAGAATACTGAAGATAAGGTGGATAGATCACGTAACTAATGAGGAGGTATTGAATAGGATTGGGGAGAAGAGAAGTTTGTGGCACAACTTGACTAGAAGAAGGGATCGGTTGGTAGGACATGTTTTGAGGCATCAAGGGATCACAAATTTAGCATTGGAGGGCAGCGTGGAGGGTAAAAATCGTAGAGGGAGACCGAGAGATGAGTACACTAAGCAGATTCAGAAGGATGTAGGCTGCAGTAGGTACTGGGAGATGAAGCAGCTTGCACAGGATAGAGTAGCATGGAGAGCTGCATCAAACCAGTCTCAGGACTGAAGACAACAACAACAACAATGGAAAATCCAGGATGGAATGCCACAATATTCTGAAAAGTATAGATTGCTATCCTCCATACACTGATACGGTGGAGATGTTGAGTCACAGACAGACACAACCAAAAGAACTGCTAAACAAGTAAGCTTTCAGCCAAAAGGCCTTCTGAAGTAGACAAAGCGCGTGCGCGCACACATACGCACACATACATACACACACACACACACACACACACACAGATATATATATATATTAAAAACAAAGATTCCAAGACTTACCAGGCGGGAAAGCGCCGGCAGACAGGCACATGAACAAAACACACAATATATATATATATATATATATATATATATATATATATATATATATATATATATATGTCTGCTTGTATCTGTGTATGTGCGGGTGGATGTGTGTGTGTGTGTGTGTGTGTGTGCAAGTGTACACCTGTCCTTTTTTTCCCCAAGGGAAGTCTTTCCGCTCCCGGGATTGGAATGACTCCTTACCCTCTCCCTTAAAACCCACATCCTTTCATTTTTCCCTCTCCTTCCCTCTTTCCTGACGAAGCAACTGCCAGTTGCGAAAGCTCGTAATTCTGTGTGTGTGTTTGTGTGTTTTGTTCATGTGCCTGTCTGCCGGCGCTTTCCCGCTTGGTAAGTCTTGGAATCTTTGTTTTTAATATATTTTTAATATATATTTTTAATATATTTTTCCCATGTGGAAGTCTCTTTCTGTTGTTTTCCTCTCCTTCCCTCTTTCCTGAAGAAGCAACCATCGGTTGCGGAAGCTAGTAATTCTGCGTGTGTGTTTGTGTGTTTTGTTCATTGTGCCTGTCTGCCGGCGCTTTTCCGCTTGGTAAGTCTTGGAATCTTTGTTTTTAATATATTTTTCCCATGTGGAAGTTTCTTTCTATTTTATTTACATCATCATTAATTTGAACCCAACAATTATGTTTGTTATTGTCTCTGTTGCATTTCGAAATCTTCTCTATCATCTTACTTTCTCTTTTTGTTTGTACAAGTAGTTTCACTTTGTATTCATCTTCCTTTTTTCCATAATCTACCATACATTTTATCCTGCCTAATTATACTCAATAATACGTAATTTACTTCCAAACCATAACCTAAAAATTTTTAATGCTTTCAACATAACCGCTGCTATAAAATCCACTGTTCCAAGTTTACAAACATTTCGTTTAAACTCGTGAATACTATTTCACAGCTTCAGTTCCTTTCACCCATTAAACAACCATCTCAGTTATTTCCAACAACTTTCGTTTTATTTCCATTCCCGTTTTTCCCACATAACCGATCATTTTTTAGCAGCTTCCCACAGGTTTAAACGTTATTATTTCTTCATCAAACAATTGTTAGCCTCGTTCTCATAGCCCGCCAGTACACAACCAGTCCTTTGAATACATTTACACACATATTTTTCGAGATTTTATTCGAAAAATGTTTTCGAATTTTATTTTTTCGAAAAAATTTTTTCGAAAATTTTTTTCTTGTTCTTTAGAAACTTTTTTCGAAAAATTTTTTTCGAAATGTTCTTCAATTTCCCCACCCTTTAACATGATCTGGAGACAACATAACCACCTAATCTTTGCACCCATTGTTGTTCACCAACCTAAGTTCAGCACAGGATTACCTGTCCTTTTTTCCCCCTAAGGGAAGTCTTTCCGCTCCCGGGATTAGAATGACCCCTTAGCCTCTCCCTTAAAACCCACATCCTTTCGTCTTTCCCTCTCCTTCCCTCTTTCCTGAAGAAGCAACCATCGGTTGCGAAAGCTAGTAATTCTGCGTGTGTGTTTGTGTGTTTTGTTCATTGTGCCTGTCTGCCGGCGCTTTCCCGTTTGGTAAGTCTTGGAATCTTTGTTTTTAATATATTTTTCCCATGTGGAAGTTTCTTTCTATTTTTATATATTATAGCTTCCGCAAGAAATGTCTGCTTGTGTCTGTGTATGTATGTATGTATGTATGTATGGATGGATGGACGGATGGATGGATATGTGTGTGTGTGTGTGTGTGTGTGTGTGTGTGTGTGTGTGTGTGTGTGCGCGCGAGTATATACCTATCCTTTTTTCCCCCTAAGGTAAGTCTTTCTGCTCCCGGGATTGGAATGACTCCTTACCCTCTCCCTTAAAACCCACATCCTTTCATCTTTCCTTCTCCTTCCCTCTTTCCTGATGAGGCAACCGCAGGTTGCGAAAGCTCGAAATTGTGTGTGTGTGTGTGTGTGTGTGTGTGTGTGTGTGTGTGTGTGCGAGTATACACCTGTCCTTTTTTTCCCCCTAAGGGAAGTCTTTCCGCTCCCGGGATTGGAATGACTCCTTACCCTCTCCCTTAAAACCCACATCCTTTCGTCTTTCCCTCTCCTTCCTGAAGAAGCAACCATAGATGATGTGACTTACCAAACAAAAGCGCTGGCACGTCAATAGACACACAAACACAAACATACACACAAAATTCTAGCTTTCGCAACCAACGGTTGCTTCTTCAGGAAAGAGGGAAGGAGAGGGAAAGACAAAAGGATGTGGGTTTTAAGCGAGAGGGTAAGGAGTCATTCCAATCCCGGGAGCGGAAAGACTTACCTTAGGCATATCACATGACTGCTTTCACAGTAGCCCCACCTTTGATACGATAGGTAATGCTTGTGATGGGACTGGAGTAGGTGGTGGTGGAAGGATGAATGGGCAGGTCTTGCATCTAGGTCTATTGCAGAGATATGGGTCATGAGGCAAGAGGTTGGGAGCAGGGGTGGAGCAAGGATTGATGAGGATATTGTGTAAGTTCAGCAGGCAGTTGTATACCATTGTAGGAGAGGTGGGAAAGATAGTGGGTAGGATATTCCTCATTTCAGAGCATGATGAGAGGTAGTAGAAACCAAGGCAGAGAATGTGATTCAGTTGCTTTAGTCCTGGATGGTACTGAGTCATGAAAAGAATGTTCCTTCGTGCCCAGGCATTTAGACTTCAGGAAGTTGTGGGTAAATGGAAAGATAAGGCACAGAATATCTGTTTCTGTACAAGGTTGGGAGGGTAATTTTGGTGTTTGAATGCTTCAGTTAGATCTCTGGTTTATTTTATGAGGGAATCCTTGTCACTACAGATGCAACAGCCATGGGTGGTTGGGCTTTATGGAAGGGACTTCTTTGTAGGGAATGGATGGCGGCTGTCAAAGCGGAGTATTGCTGGTGATTGATAAGTTTGATATGGATGGGCGTACTGATGAAGCCATCATTGGGGTGGAGGTAAACATCAAGGGAAGTGGCTTGTTGGGTTCAGGAGGACCAGGTGAAGTGAATGGGGGAGAAGGCGTTGAGGTTCCAGAGGAATGAGGATAAGGCCTGCTGACATTCAGTCCAGGACACAAAGATGTTATCAATCAGTCTGAGCCAGGTGAGGGGTTTGGGATTCTGGGTGGATAGGAAGGGTTTGTCTAGATGGCCCATAAATAAGTTGACATAGAATGGTGTCATGGGGATGCCCATTGCCATATCAGGGATTTGTTTGTATGTGATGACTTCAATGGTGAAGTAATTGTGCATGATGATATATTTGGTCATGGTGACCAGGAAGGAGGATGTAGATCAGGAATCAATTGGGCATTGGGAAAGGTATTGTTCCATAGTGGCAAGGCCATGGGCATTAGGAATGATAGAGTAAAGGAAGCAGCATCAATAGTTATGAGCAGGGCGCCATGCGGTAAAGGAACAGGAACTGTGGAGTCATTGGGGGAAATGGTTAGTGTCTTTTATATAGGAGGGTAGGTTTTGAATAACAAACTGAAGGTGTTGGTCTACAAAAGTAGAGATTCTCTCAGTGGGACAGGAAGTGTGTAGCGGAGAGGTGGGAGGGGTGGGGGGTGGGGGGGATGTGGGTAGGGGTGAGAGGAGTGTTAGGGGTGAGGGGAGAGAGAGAGAGAGAAAGAGAGAGAGAGAAAGAGAGAGAGAGAGAGAGAGAGAGAGAAAAAGAGAGAGACAGAGAGAGAGACAGAGACAGAGAGAGAGAGAGAGAGAGAGAGAGAGAGAGAGAGAGAGAGACTCAGGGGAGAAGTTTGGGGATGGGCCTAAGGATTTGAGGAGAGTTGGAGATCCTGTTGGATTTCTGGAATGGGGTCACTGTGGCAGGATTTTTAGGTGGACAAATCTGACAACTGGCAGATTCTTTCCATCAGGCAATCGTTGAAGTTCAAAACCACAGTGGTAGTGTCTTTGTAAGCAGGTAGGATTATAAGGTGGGGATCAGTTTTTAGGTGGTGGATTGTAGTTCTTTCTGTGGATGTAAAGTTAACTTGAATGTTGAGAGATCTGGGGAATGATGGTGAGGCAGATTTTTAGGTTAAGAAATTCTGGAATGTTAACAGAGGGTGATTTGGGGGGATGAGCAGTGGGGATGGAACATGGTTAGGTGGAGGAGTGAATTGAGTCAGGCAGGGGTTCAACATTGGTACTGAGTTGAGTGTGATTTGTATGGTTGGTGGCAAAAAAGTGTTTCCACTTTAGGGACTAGGAGTAGGAGAGAAGGTCTTTAACAAGTCCAGCATGATTGAATTTGGGAGAGGGACAAAAGGTAAGGCTTTTGGAGAGGACTGATACTTCTGTGGGACTAAGGCTTTTTTTAGGAAAGGTTCATTACTGTGTTCAAGATCTATTTACTTGATTCTGTGTGATGGTGGCAGGGAATTTTGAAGAGTACAGTCAATGTAGTAGATCTGCAAGGTAGGGTTTGTGGAATGTGGGTGAGGTCTGGAGGCTATTCTAGAGGTGGTGGCTAGTGGTAGTCCAAGGCAGAGTAGGTGGTTAACAGGTTGGAGAGGTTTTTGAGGTGACTGTCTTGCTGCTCTAGTTCTTGGAAGGCAAGTATATAATAATGAGAGATGGGATACAAGAATTTGGGATTTAAGAGCAAACGAATTTTACGGATGAAGATTAACAACTGACAGAACCTAAACAGCAGGAGGCCATTGTGGAAGGAGGGGCCGAAGCTGAAAGTGGGCAATTTGGTTGTAAGGCCATTTGGGGGAATTCAATGAGTCAGGCAACAATGCAGGAGCAGTATGTGGGACTAGATTCTGGCTAGGGATGAGGAAACTTTTCTGTAATGGCACAGATGGAAGGCACAAGGATCCATAGTGGAGGATAAAAATGTGTAAAAATACCAAAGCAACATAGAAATGCATACAAAAAAACCTCACATAAAAATGCATGAGAAAATCACAAAAAGGTCAGAATGGATTAAGTATGGAGAAAAGATGAGACCTGAGGCTGCCACCCATTCCTTATCAAGATGTCACTTCCATACAGCCTAGAGATGCATACCCATTGCATCTGTAATAACAAGCAGTCCCTCTCAAAATATACCAAGGGTCTCATGAAAGCCTTCACAGACTGAAATTACCCTTCCAACCTTGTAGAGAAACAGATCTCCCATGTCTTATCTCTCCAGTTCCCCATCACCTCCCAAAGTCCCAACATCTGGCTACAAAGAAGCATTCCCCCATGACTCAGCAACAACCAGGACTTGAGCAACTGAATCACATTCTCCATCAGGGTTTTGACTATCTCCTGTCGTGATCTGAAATGAGGAATAGCCTACACACTATCTTTCCCACCCCTCTCACAGTAGTATTCCACCACCCACCGAACCTACACAATATCCTCATACATCCCTACTCCACCCCTGCCCAAAACCCATTGCCTCATGGCTCATATAGCTGCAATAGACCTACATGCAAGAGCTGTTCCATACACCCTCCCACCACTACATTCCCGTAACTTCCCCTGTCCTACTCAACCTTTCTTTCCCCACTGTCCTTCACCTGTCTATCCCTATTCCTACTTCCATTACAGCATTACACAGCCTTCTATTCCACCAGTGCACCCACAGTTACTTCTCTCCTTTACCACCACTCCCCCCTACCCCCATGTCCTGCCTAATAAACTGCTCCTAGCTGCCCTACCCTGTCTCCATCATATTCCTGTATGCTCCCACAAACAGCACTTTACTGCCCCCACCCCAATTCCTTGTCGCATCCTCCTCCTTGCCCTCACCACAAAGATTCCTTCTCCCATCATGCGTAGTTGCTTGCAGGCCAGCCTAGGCGGCCAGAGACACTGTTCACGCGTGTGTGAATTGTACTTGCATGAATATCTGGTGTGTGTGTGTGTGTGTGTGTGTGTGTGTGTGTGTACACTTTCAGCAAAGGACTTTTGGTCGAAAGCTTACTGGTTAAGCAATCTTTTTGTTGTATCTGTCTGCAACTCAACACCTTTTCTATGTGATGAGTAGCGATCTACCCTTTTCATAATATCATTATTATAATTATATTGTTTTCTATGATGCTACCTTCTTTGTTAATTGCATTAAAAAAGGCTCTGACCTTAACAACACTGTAGACAGCTTGCGCATAAAGCATATTCAACTCCACAGGGTCTTGTGATAGTTCACGAGTTGTTCTGAACAACCGTCTCTTGAAAACAAAACGATTCTCTCCACTTCCGAGTGTAGTACTGTTGCCTCGCCGACTCAGGGTAGCGAAACTTCCACCTTTACTCTGTTTCCTGAAATAAAACACGTATATAGACATAAAATGAGCTTTCTGTAGCAAAGCTGTCTTTCGATCACAATAACTTACACATACTCTCATTTTAAAGCATATGAATTCATGAACGAAAAGGGATAAACAAAAAAGAATGGAAGTTTGAAAACAACAGCTATGGGACAATTCTGTGCCAGTACTCTGGAGAAGAATGCAAGTTTGTAATCTTAAATTCAACATTAATCTCTCATTTATGTCTGCTTATTTACTGCTCAACATTTCAGCTGTAGGATAACTATAATTTATATTCTAAAGAGAAGTACAGTTTCAAATATTAACTTCTGGTAGGGGAAAAAAATTACTAACATCTCCCAAGCAGCAATGACATCATAGAGGAAGTCATGGGCACGGACATGTTCCTCTCCATCTGGTCTACTCTGATAGATGGCCCAACCTTCCAGGTTTCTCAGACCAAGCTTTTCTGCTAGCTTTGCAGCTGCATCACTTGCTGTGTCAGTTGGATGTACATCAATTGCTTTTGTACGCCCATCCAAGAAGAAAAACCTACATACTATTGTTCCAAGTCGACGCATTGCCTGCAGAAAAAATTCTCAGCTTATCACTTTTTTAAACATAAAAATCATTTTAAATGTTAGCATAAATTATTATGATTATATTTATTGTAAATCCATACATAATATCATGAGATACAATCAACAAATGAAAAATGATAAACAACACTCTGAAAAAGAGAAAAGAGAGAGAGAAACAGACATTATGAATGTCAGCAGATGTAAAATTCCTCAAGAAGTATCACGAAGAAGGAGAATCTGACGCACAAACTTGCTGTTACAAAGATTCCATTATTGCTGGAGGTTCTGTATTTGGCAGCACAAGAGATAACAATGACAACAAGTTCTTCTGTTCAGAAATTTAAGATTGAATGTTCTCTTCATGTTGCCAATGAAAGGTGGACTATGAACTGCAATACTCATTAGAAACAACATTACTGTGTCATCATCATCTACACAATTGTAATATTATTACATATCTTTCATTTACTTAATGGGTAAACTTATTTAAACTGACATATAATATTCAAACATGTTGTTATAAATTCCACAAGTGCTAGTCCTGAAAGTTATGCAGAACTTCTGTGAGGTCTGTAAGACAGGGGATAAGGTACTGGTGAAAGTACCGTATGGGCATTTCATAGGTTGTGTTTGGATAGCTCGTTGGTAGTGCATTTGCCCACAAAAGGTAAAGATCCCAGGTTTGAGTCCCAGTCTGGCACACAGTTTTAATCTGCAGGAAGTTTTGTGCATATTATGTTGGTGGTAAAGGCTGGTGCCTCCTGCAGATGTTGAAATAGAGGTTCAAATGGAGAGATGCATAGCAAGAATTTGAATAATAATAGTGGACACACACATCAAAAAATATCCTGAATGTTTAAAAACGCAAAATTTTTGTCCCTTGAAGAATCCAGAACAATTAAATGTAGGTATGAGGCTTAACCTTAAGCTGAGAAGTCCAAGGTTTGAAAAATGTTTTGCATGTTCAAAAGAAGAGACAATTACATTTCCAATACTCAAGGCAATACACCACCTTTTAATAACACAAGATAATCCTTTCAGACATAAAAAATCTCTGCAGTTTTCTCTGCCATGTTTCTAGCAATCAACAACATGGTTTTGATGCTAAACAGATATACAAAATATTGAAGAGGCCCAAAACCAACTTCACTAAGACTGATGTCTCCACTCTATTTGATTCCACCAGATGATTCTATCCACAGTGCCTTTATTATGGTGCAATGAACAATTTCATTGAGGAACTGTGTACTGACATGATATTGGGCTGTAAACCATATAAAAGAAATTGAGAAACTCCATATCACTTAATACTTGCAGTCACTATGCTAACGCAACACAATTGCTCTTCTTCAGAACAGTTGCACTGTCACAAGTCTCACACAACCGTGGGACAATCATGGTGTTCTGCGAGAGGTGCACATGTGTGTCCCTGATTGCATATATAATATGTTTAGAGTGTAAAAATGAATAGGTTTTTAGGCAGGAAATAAGTAAATGGCATGGTATTGTAAGAAATTGTTGCAATATCTGCAAACAATTATATAAACTCAATGCTTAATGTAAACACTGAAAGTTCTAAGCACAAGAAAGCATAACATACTTTGCATAACTGGGCATAAAGTTCTGTTACTCTTTGAGTATTGCATCAGGTATAAAGCTATATCATCAGTCATACATTAGCAACCACAAGTGTGAAACAACACAAAAAATGACATGCTACTTCTTACCTAGAAAAACATGATTAAAGCACATCTACAAATATCAAAGAAACTCTAATTTATGTATGTTAGTAGCTTTTCATCCTGTATAAGTATATAAACTATTGTATGAACAGCTGCAGAGAAGAATGTCTGGTTTGTGGGCAGCTACAAAAATGAGATGATAAACTATCACACACATATATATAAATGTATGAATGCATGTATGTTCCATATCTTCTCCTAAACCACTGGATTGATTTAAACCAAATTTGGTACACAAACTACTTATTATTTGGGAAGAAGTTCTGCGGGAGTAAGAACCACCTGGTTCCCATAGTGGTGCAAATGGGGGTGAAATGATTGGTAACCCCCAACATCTAGAATGCCCTACACAAGTGGCAAGGTGCAGATGGGCACACTCAGGCAGAGAAAGAGGGGAGGAGGAGATGGACAGTGAAAGATTGTGGATAAGATGAACAATGAAAGGGGGTGGATGAGATGCACTGGGAAAGTGGTATGGGGAGGAGCAGATGCAAAGACAGAGAGTCAGGAGGAAGAGATGGGCAGAGAGGGAGCGGAGGAAGGGGTAGACAGAGAGAGGAGGAGGAGGAGATGGTCATAGAAGGGGGGGGAGGGGATTATGAGACGGGGAGAAGGAGGAGGCGATCATCACAGAGAGTGGAATGAGGAGATGGTCAGAGGGAGGGGGAAGAGTAAAAGGCTAGTAGCTCTATATTAACTAACCTTTGTATGTATGTCTATTTGGTATCTATTTTTCTTCAGTGGGTAAGTGGTTTCCTATTCACAATTTTTTAAGGCATAATCATATTTGTCACTTTCTGTTATGAACAAATACAAACTGATAACTCTTACCTGTCAATGTTAGAGATCTTTAAGATGAAAAGAGGAACATAAATATTATTCAGACTTATGAATAACAATATAATTGAAAAGTTTATTACTTCAGTTATTAGAAGCAACTTACAGCTATTTCCACTGCAGATGGTGGATATTGACGACATGATACTTTCGTATTCTTGCAGTTATCTAAGCACCACTGAACATATTGGCGAAGTTTCCCTTCTAAGGCAAGATTTTTCTTTAGGAAGCACACAAAATACTGAAAGTAAATAATTTGAACATTAGTTACTGTCTTGCATTCAGACCCAGTGAAGGCAAAAATAAAGTAACAACCATGCAGTCCATAAATGAAAAGCCTTTATTGTAAATAATGTGTTTGATAAAAATAATCTGAAATAGCATATGTTACTTAGTACCTTGAAAAGAAGTTTACTTGGAGGAAAGGACACAATACATAAACACAGCAAGAGCCACACCCGTTCAGTTGATTCAGAATTTGGATTATTTGTAGCTTGGCGAATACACTGGACAAATATCTCATCCCGAAGCTCTTCACGTTCAATACCATAGCCAACAATAGATTGTATTGTCTGCAGCTCAGCATCAGCTTTCAGTTCTCCACGAATGTATTTGCACAGGTCCTTAGAAAATGAGAAAATTATCTGTTACATACAGCCCAACAGGAGGACTTTCTGATTAAAAATTACACCAGTAAAAATATTTTACTGGTTTAACTTAAGTCAGACAATTTGATAGAAGTAAGAAAGAAACTTGACACTTTCGTGTTCAACAATAATGCTTAATGAATAATAATAAATGGGAAATTATATCTTTGTTGTTTAATAACAGTTGAAAATGTGTGCCAGTTTGGATCTCACTTGTCGATACCAGTGAAGTTGCAGAAAAGTGTGAATAAGAGAGGGCAAGCACTAAGAACCTAAATTTGTCCCATTGTGTACTAGTTGCAACCTGGCAATGCTAATTTCCCCCATTTGTAGCTATCATGGACAAAGTACATTTAGTTAATTGTCCATCTGTATAAAATTATTTCAAGACACCACTAAATTAACAATTATAAAATGGAAATGACAGCAATAATAGTAAAAACAAATAGTAGAAAGCTCAGATTGGAATATCAACAATATTATAAAAAGGATAGATTACTACTCAATGTGAAGGTGACACACTGAATTGCAGACAGGCACGATGAAAAGACTATTACATATAAGCTTTCGGCCAAAGCCTTCTTCAGAAAAGAAGAAGACTTTGACCAAAAGCTGAAATGTAATAGTCTTTTCACTGTGCTTGTCTGTAACTTAATGTCTTATCTTCACTGTGAGTAGAGCTATATCCTTTCAGTAATAACAGTATGTGGTCTAGTGGGGAAGACTTCTGGTATAAGGAGACATTCTGCCCACTGCCTTGTCAAAGAAGGCAGAGGCGTAGACAGAGGTTCAGGGCAATCACTTGCCATTGGGGTTCCTAAAAGCAGAAGAATTAGCAATGATCAATGGCACAAGGATGTACAAGGGAGTGGTAACCCCTGCATTAAAGATACATAATGTGTATCCACAGCACTTGTGTCCTGCAACTGAAGACAGTATCTTGATGATAGCTAACTCTCTCTGATAATGCCTTCCTCCCCAGGAGAAGACTGCCAAGATTTAACCACGAGAAAGAGATTGTATAATCAGTGAAAGATAACATTCAACAGGTCAGAGGGTGGAATGTCCAGTTTGAGCATGATTGGGGAGCTAGAAAAAGGGAAATGAAAAGGCTCAGCTAGATACAGTCAAGGTCAGTGAAGCAAAATGGAAACAAGATAAGGGTTTCTAGTCAGATGAATGTAGGGTAATACCAACAGCAGCAGAAAATGGTACAACAGAGGTAGGATTCATTATGAATATTATGCATACCAGATAGCAGCTAAGCAAAGCTACTTGATCTACAAATATCTATTGCAAATAATGTGTTAACCAAAATGTGTAATGTAATGTTATTGTTGTTGTGGGCTCCAGTCCAGATACTGGTCTGATGAAACTCTCCACGTTACTCTATCCTGTGCAAAGTTCTTCATCTCCGAGTAACTACTACAATCTACAGCCCTCTGAATCTGTTTAGTGTACTCATGCCTTGGTCTCAGTCTACGACTTCCCCCCCCCCCCCCCCCCCTCCACACACACACACACAAACACTTCCCTCCAATATTAAATTGATGATCCCTTGATGCCTCAGAACGTGTCCTACCAACCGATCCTCTCTTCTAGTCAAGTTGTGCCACAAATTCCTCTTCTCCCCAATTCTATTCAGTAACTCCCCATTAGTTACATGATCGACTCATCTTATCTTCATCATTCTTCTGTAGCACCACATTTAGAAAGCTTCTATTCTCTTCTTGTCCAAACTATTTATCATCCATGTTTCACTTCCATACATGACTACACTCCATACAAATACTTTCAGAAAAGACTTCTGAGATTTAAATCTAAACTCAATGTTAACAAAATACTCTTCTTCAGAAACGCTTTCCTTGCCATTGACAGTCTACATTTTATATCCTCTATACTTCAACCATCATCAGTGATTTTGATCCCCAAATAGCTACTTCTTTAAGTGTCTCATTTCCTAATCTAATACCCGCATCATCACCTGATTTAATTCAACTGCATTCCATTATCCTTGTTTAGCTTTTGTTGATGTTCATCTTATATCCTCCTTTCAAGACACAGTCCATTTCATTCAACTGCTCTTCCAGGTCCTTCGCTGTCTCTGACAGAATTACAAACCTCAAAATTTTTATTTCTTCTCCATGGATTTTAATTCCTACTCCAATTTTTTGTTTTGTTTTTGTTTCCTTCTCTGCTTGCTCAATATACAGACTGAATAACATCGGAGATTGACTACAACCCTTCTGAACCACTGCTTCCCTTTTGTGACCCTTGACTCTTATAACTATCATCTGATTTCTGTACAAATTGTAAATAGCCCTTCACTCCCAGTATTCCAGTCAACATTGTCAAAAGCTTTCTCTAAGTCTACAAATGCTAGAAACATATGTTTGCCTTTGCTTATTGTATCTTCTAAGATGAGTCACAAAGTCAGTATTTCTTCACGTGTTCCAACATTTCTATTAAATCCAAATTGATCTTTCCTGAGGTCAGCTTCCCAGTTTTTCCATTTGTCTGTAAGGAATTAGTGTTAGTATTTTACAGCCATGATTTATTAAACTGATAGTTCAGTACTTTTCACACCTGTCAATACTTGCTTTCATTGGAATTGGAATTAATATATTCTTTTTGAAGTCTGATGGTATTTCACCTGTCTCATACATCTTGCTTACGAGATGATAGAGTTGTCATGGCTGTCTCTCCCAAGGTTATCAGTAATTCTAAAGGAATGTTCGTCTACTTCCGGGGCCTTGTTTCCACTTACATCTTTCAGTGCTCTGTCAAATTCTTCTCGCAGTATCATATCTCCAATCTCATCATCATCCACATCCTTTTTCATTTCACTATTATTGCCCTCAAGCACATTGCCCTTGTATAGACCCTCTATAAACTCCTTCCACCTTTCTGCCTTCCATTATTTGCTTACAACTGATTTTCCATCTGAGCTCTTGCTATTCATAGAAGTGGTTCTCTTTTCTCCAAAGGTCTCTCTAATTTTTCGGTAAGCAGTATCTATCTTACCCCTAGCAATATATGACTCTACATACTTACATTTGTCATCTAACCATCCCTGCTTAGCCATTTTGCACTTCCTTTCGATCTCAGTTTTGAAACGTTTGTATTCCATTTTGCCTGCTTTATTTACTGCATTTTTATATTTTTTCCTTTCATCAATTAAATTCAATATCTCTTCTGTTACCCAAGGATTTCTACTATTTTTACCCACATGATCCTCTGCTGCCTTCACTATTTCATCTCACAAAGTTACTCATTCTTTTTCTGCTGTATTTCTTTCCCCCATCCTTGTCAATCATTCCATAATGCTCTCTCTGAATCTCTCTACAACCTTTGGCTCTTTCAGTTTATCCACGTCCCATCTCCTTAAATTTCCACCTTTTTCCAGTTTCTTGAGTTTTGATATAAAATTCATAACCAATAGATTGTGGTCGAACCCACATCTGCCCCTTGAAAGTCTTACAATATAAAACCTGGTTCCTTAATCTCTATCTTACCATTATATAATCTATCTGAAACCTTCCAGTGTCTCCAGGAATCTTCAATGTATACAACCTTCTTTCACAATTCTTAAACCAAGTGTTACCTATGATTAAGTTATGTTCTGTGCAAAATTCTACCAGGTGGCTTCTTCTTTCATTCCCTACCCACATTCCATATTCACCTACTACTTTTCTTTCTCTCCCTTTTCCTACTATTGAATTTGAGTCCCCCATGACTATTGAATTTTCATCTCTCTTCACTATCTGAATAATTTCTTTTATCTCATCATAAGTTTCTTCAATCTCTTCATCATCTGCAGAGCTAGCAGACATATAAACTTGTACTACGGTGGTAGGTGTGGACTTCATGTCTATCTTGACTACAGTAGTGCATTCATTATGCTGTTCGTAGAAGCTTACCCGCACTTGTATTTTTTTTATTCATTATTCAACCTACTCCTGCATTACCCCGATTTGATTTCGTATTTATAACCCTGTGTTCACCTGACCAGCAGTCTTGTTCCTCCCACCACTGTCCTTCACTAATTCCCACTATATCTAGCTTTAACCTATCCATTTCTATTTTTTAAATTTTCTAACCTATCTGCCTGATTAAGGGAGCTGACATTCCACACTCCGATCCGTAGAACGCCCGTTTTCTTTCTCCTGATAACGACATCCTCCTGAGTAGTCCCCACCTGGCGATCTGAACCGGGGATTATTTTACCTCCAGAACATTTTACCCAAGAGGACATCATCATCATTTAACCATACAGTACAGCTGCATGTCCCAGGGATAAATTATGGCTATAGTTTCCCCTTGCTATCAGCTGTTTGCAGTACCAGCACAGCAAGGCTGTTTTGGTTAATGTTACAAGGCCAGATCAGTCAATCATCCAGACTGTTGCCCCTGCAACTACTGAAAGACTGCTGCCCCTTTTCAGGAATCACAAGTTTGTCTGGCCTCTCAACAGATACCCCTCCATTGTGGTTGCACCTATCACTGAGGCATGCAAGCCTCCCCACCAACGGCAAGGTCCATGGTTCATGGGAGGAGGCATAATGTAATATGTTTACTCATTTTGACATTAGTGAATAGCAGGAATGTAACTGTATAGCTAGTAACACATTTTACAATGACAATGCAAATTAAAATCATAAATTTTTTGCTGAAATATTATTTACTGTTCACAAATTGCACAAAGCTGAATCACTTTTTATCATAATCTCTACCACAAAAATGTAAATTCACCAACTACATTTGATACCTTAGATATTAGATACCACAGATATGAGACATCTTAGATATCAGACACCATAATTTCTAGTTACTATTCATATCTTCACTAACAAGCAACAGAGAGCTTATTTCCAAACACTTTTGAAGATAGCTTCTAATCCATCACAATGGGAACATTTGAACTGCCATAACACAGTAATTTTTCAATAACAGTTAATGCAAGGTTATTCATCACTCTAAATACAAACATCTTACATAATATGCAATCACTTGTGATACTACTTTCATTTGTAATATGCAAAAATATAAGCACTTACCCGAAAAATTACACATGCAACACTGACATTATCTGGATCATACATATGTATGTGTGAGTTAGGAATGCTGGAGCCACGATAATATGTCACCATCTCATATTTTGGCATCACCTCAACAGGTTTATTTTTGCGAGTAAGTGTGGCCATAATTGTACCTGTGAAAATGATACATAGCTACCATCAACCACTTAAAGAAAGATAATGTTATGTACATTCCAACAACACAAATAGAAATTATTTGGTATCAAAAGCAGTACCATTAAAAATAAGTTTGTAACAAATATTTGATATTTTGACCATTTTAGTTCTACGTAAAACCAGAAGAAACATAAAAGTGTCTCTCAGAAGGCTGTAATAATAAATAATCTACAAGATCACAAACATTTCAGATAAATTACAATGTGCATGAGAGAGACTGGAATCAATGACACTGCACTAAACAGAATATTTCATGCTTTGGTTTTTATGGGATTCTCAGTCATCACTTCTAAATTTAAGGTAAAGTAGACACACACAAACACAAACACACACACACACCCCTACAATCATTATTATGGATTCTCACTCATGTTGCCCCACTCTTATTCTAAAATTGGGAGTCTTGCAAGACTTGCATGTTTCATCCACAATTCTTTTTCTACCTTTTGCCACATGAAAGAACCTCTAGATCCAAAATCAGGTATTTATATAGTTTTCTACTTGTGTCTATCAATATGAATATCAAACATCCTACTTTTAAATGTGCCTGTATGTTGTTCAATGGCTCCTATATGTAGTGAGTAGCAATACATCCATATCATATTGTTATTCCGTCCTGGACTTTACATTGTTTTTTTTCTGATCACCAGTCTTAAGACTTGTTTGAAATGACCTGCCATGGATTTCTCTCCTGTGACAACTTCTTCATCTTTGAGTAGAACTTGCACCGTATGTTCTTAATTATTTGATGAATGAATTCCAATCTACAACTCTTTCTAGTAGCAATGAAGTTATTTCCTGATATTTTAACACATGTCCTATCATCCTGCCCCTTCTTCTTGTCAGTTTTTCCCATAGAGAACCTCCTCAATCCTTACCTTTTCAATCCACCTAACTTTCAACATTCTTTTGTAGCACCAAAGCTCAAAGGCCTCAATTCTTCCTGGTTTTCTCATCATCTACAATTCACTATCATACACAGCTGTGCTCCATATGTACATTCTCAGAAATTTCTTCCCCAAATTAAGGCTTATATTGTACATTCCCTGTCTGTTCCTATAGGTTATGCATATTTTTCTTACAATTCGAACATCATACACCATTTTACATTACTGAATCTTCTCCAGGACAACAAATGCTATGAACATGTCTTGATTTCTCTGCAGTCTTATTTCCATTATCAAGTGCATCAGCACTGCCTTTCTGGTGCCTTTATCTTTCCTAAAACCAAACTGGCTCTCATCTAACAGAGCTTTTATTTTATTTTCCATTCTTCTGTATATAATTCTTGTCAGTAAATTGGCTGCATGAGCTGTTATGCTGATTGTGTCATAATTCTCAGACGTACCTGCTTTTGGTATCTTCAGAATTGTGTAGATGATATTTTTCCAAAAGTCTGATGGTATGTCACCTCCCTTATAGATTTTACACTCATCTTGAATAGTCCTTCGGTTGCCACTCTCTCCAATGATGTTTTAGACATTCTGATGGAATGATATCTACCTCTTCTACCTTATGTGACTTCAAGTTTTTCAAAGCTTCAACTGAGGTATTCCTTACCACAGAATCCACATCTTTAGCACACTTCAAATGCATCTCAACATTCCTCGGTTTTTCTATATCCCCACTTCCTCCCACCAAACCCATATTTTTCTGTAACCTTTTCTCTTACAGTTGCTCCTACAACCACATTCCAGTCTGCATGAGTATCAGATTTTCACATCCTTTACATACTGAATTACACAGTTCAGTATCCTTATACACTTTCCCCATTTCTTCGTCTTCTGCTTGCGATATCTGCATGTATAACTGAACTATTGTCAGCACTGATTTGCTGTTGAATCTGATGAAAACAATCCTGTCACTGAACTGGTCACAGTAATTAACTCAATTAACTCCCTGCGCTATCTTTCCTATTCATAACAAATCCTACTCCCATTATACAATTGTCTGCTGCTCTTGATATTACCCAATATTCATCTAACCAGAAATCCTTATCTTCTTTCCATTTCAATTCACTATTCACTGTCCCCCCCTCCCCCCCAACCTTACCTAGGTTGAGCCTTTGCATTTTCCTCTTCTGTTTTTTAGCTTTCCTATCATATCCAATTTTCTAATGTTCCACTCTCCAACTCTTAGAATGTTATCCTTTTGTTGGTTATTCCATATTTTTTTCAGGGTTCAGCAGTTCGTTTCTGGAGATCCAGATGGGGGACTAACCTAGAATATTTTGCCAATGGAGAGATCATCATTATATTGTTTTCAATTACAGTCCACATGCCTGTGGATACACATTATGTGTCTGTTAGGGCAGTGGTTTCGATTGCCTTCTGCATTTGCATGCTGTTGATCATTACCAATTCTTCAACATTTTAATGGGTTGTTTCCCATCCCAAGTGTAAGGAAGTGCCCTGAGCTCTTTCCACTCCTCTGCTCTCTTTGACAAGACTGTTGGCAGAACAAGGGTGACTTCTTACACTCGAAGGCTTCAGACATCATTGCCAATAATTTTTGTTCAAAACGTAAGGAGTGGCCAGGTTCAAATACAGGACCTATGACATTTTCATTACTAATCAAAGATGCTAACCCTAGACCACGGCCTGATTTCTATTTGTGCCTATATCTAATACTACACAGTGGTTGCAATAAGTCCTTTCAGCCAACAGCAAGACAGCAAAATAAGGGGTATAATGATGAGAACGTGCACAAGTGGAAATGGAAGAAAGATTAGGGTTTACTGTCTTGTCAATAACAATATCAGAAGCAACAGACCACAAAGTCAGAATGGCCTGGGATGGGGGAAGAAATCAACCACAGCCTTTGCAAATGAACCAATCTGGTATTCATCTTAATTGCTTCAGGGAAATCAGGTGAGTTTAATGCTACAATAAGAAAGAACTAAGGAGAAGAAAAACTAAAACTGGCATCTCTATGGGAAAAAACCTGTATTTAAAGCAAAAATAAAACATTTTCATGGTATACAATGATTTCTTAAGGATGTGTATACCTATCCATCTATTTATTTAGATTTCTATTTCTTCCTGGCCTCATCTGGTGTTATTATAGGATTATAATGTTATTCTGGATTTGGCAATGTCAGTGGTAGAGGATGGCTAGATGCCTTTCCTGTTGCCACCTCCTCCCCCAACTGCCATCCCCACTCCCCAATGAAATGTGTGTACCCAGCCTCTGTGTGTCTAGCATTACCCTTTGTGAAAATGAGAAATATTTTCAAAATTTTCGTGCATTGCATAACTGAGGATGCTCGCAGGTACCAGTCTAGTATTAACCTAGTCATGTGTGGGAAACCATCAAAAAACACATCCAGTCTAGCTGGCACCCTGGGCCTCATCATTAATCCACCAGGCAGATTCGACCTGGGGCTGGTGCACCTCCCCAGATCCCAGAAGCAACATGCTAATGCCTGTGTCTATTCGGACGGGTCTGTGTTTATTTATTAAAAGTCACTTATTGAATATGGCTCATAAGACATTAATGTTATCATGACTACCTGTTCTATGCTTTCATAAATGAGTGTTGTGTGGGTTTTATATAAACTTGTGAACTCTGAATGACAACAAAAAAAGTTGAAAATTGTAGTCATTTTGCAGATAAATGGGTGGATGTAACTTGTATTTGGCTATGGACAGAAGCTGTGGTATCCAATGCTTTCATATTTTGTGATACGAGTTCAGCAAACAAAATATAAGACATTAAATAGACTCTAAAAGTTATTAAGTCATTGATTACGTTCTTTAATAAATATACATCATTCTTTGGTAATATTTACCTTCAGGAGGTGAAATGGCAATAAACAAACACAAAAGTAAAAGTGATGACATTATTCTAGCTTTCACTATTCATTCCTTCCTGGAGGAGGGGGGGTGGGGGAAGAGACACGAGTATAGGAACTTCCTTTCATTCTGGGTTCTGAATGACTTGCCTTTCTTTTTTTAAATCTTCTCTATTCTATCCCTCTCTCCTCTTTGAAGAAGGAACTCATATTGAAAAAGCTAAAATATTGTCATCACATTAAATTTTTCTTTTACTTTTTTTATATTTTGCACAACACAATCACATGCGTGAGCATTTTACAATATCTTAAATAGTTTTCACTAGCCAGTGGTCGTTTACAGACTATAATTGATAACAAGAAAAGACAAAGAATCATTGTAGAACCTACAAAATGCCTCTCCTCTTTCTAACTATAGACAATCTGAAGAGAGACCATTGTTTGGTCTACACTGGTTATGGTATTGTGAAATGTTCAAGTGATGTTTGATATTAAATACAAAAAATTAAGTCTGAAGTTATTACAGAAAACAAATGAATTCATGAATTGCATAAATGCTATTGTTCAAGCCGGGTGGAATGATACATGGCTATGACTAAAATCACAATTTTTTTCCTAAGGATCATACATAATAAGCAAGGCCCATGGGCTTAGTGGGTAAATATTTATAGTGAAATCATCAGTATTTAGACATTTTTCTGTCACTTATTGCCTCTTTCACCTCTGGCAATGATTTTTATATATGAAAGGATGCCAATATGTATGATGGTTTGGAATCCTTTTTAACTGTAGAACAATAGGGCCATCGAGAACTGAGTAAGTAAGTCAGTTGGGAGAGAGAGACTAACATAACCCAATGTTGATCAAATATAAACTGAGAAAGGTAAGTAGGAGTTTATCAGAAAGATCAGACTGCTTAAGTTTGCAATATCTCTTGATGTAAAAATGGTTGATAGTTCTGTGTGCGTGTAACATTAATGCTCTGTATGAGTGCATTTGTATCATTTACAATTTTTAATACAGTTCTGCAGCTCATAATTAAGTAAACAGTCCCTTAAGTTGAGTTGACATTTTTCAGAACATTCATATGAGTCTCATAGCAACTTATGTGTACTTTTTCTTGGCAGCTGATTGCTGTGGCATGTAGATTCACTCAGTGAAGCAGCATCTTTGTTTGCATTTCAATGTGTGCCTCACATTCTTGCATTTTTTTTTTTTTCATTTCTCTGCTCTGTTAGTTGCACAGTTAGACTGGGCATCAGTACAGTGGTCTAGTCACTGAGGATAAATTCCCTTTCTTTCCATTACATTGGTTGTTCAACATATTACACATTTGAAGCATCACTTTTCTTAAAGATAAGGTAATGTCAACATTTGCTTATTGAAGTTTTACTTCTTCAACACTGTAACAATAGTCAAAAGTCCAGTCAGGTGTTATAACTCCAGAAAAATGACAAGACAATATATTTTAATTACAAAACAACAGTAGTAGTCACACACCAGTAAAAGAGCAGGGGTCACCTCTGGTTTAAAAACAAGAAAACTCTCCTCCAATTCCAGAGTGTGACTGTTGTTAATACTGATTGATGGAACTTCAGATAGTGTGTGATAGTATAGGGAAGGTGATCTGAAGACAGGAAGGATAAAGGAATTGGGACCGACATCTGGCAAGCACATCATGGTTGAAAGAAAGTAGACACAGACAAAAAAATTAAAGTGATAGGAAATATGTTCCCCAACTCTTTCTGGAAAGCACACTCTCAAAATATGAACATTAAACCTCTCCATGACGCACAATGTATCTCTGCCACTACATCTGTCAACTTTGTGCCATTACAAATGATGTGTTGATTTCTTTATGCAAGAATGTCCTGAAGCCAGTCACAAATACAGTCAGATACTCAGTAAGCTCATATTTTGTTGAGCATAAGACGTGCAGAACTTTGTTGAATGCCTTCCTGTCTATGGTGCTCTGGATCTCATGGATGAACAGAGCAAGCTGAGTTTCACAAGGTTCCTATTTGCAGAATCCATGTTTATTTTTACAAATGAGTTTTCTGTTCTTCAAAAACCTTACAAAACATTAGCATAACATGTTACATAATTGTACAGTGCAAATGGAATTTAGATGAAGAAGAAATCAAATTAAATCTGTAATTTAAAAAAAACCCAAATACAATTAGAAAATGGCAGTTGTGGCCACATATACAGAATGAATAATAGGCATGCAAATAAAATTCTCAACTAAAATTTATCTATGAAGAATTGCAAAAACTGGCAATGGAATTTCATGTAATCCTGAAGTGAAATGGTAGATATAAATTTTTGGATGTGAAGTCCACCAGTTATGCAAAACGTTGTCTTGCATAACTGGCGGACCTCACATCCAAAAATTTTAACTGCAAACACAGCCAATACAAGGAGCTGCAAATCAAAAAGATGGGTAGATATGAAGTTTTCAAGGCAGAATAAGATTTAGAACCATAATTGTTGTTGTTGTTGTTGTTGTTGTTCTTGTCTTCAGTCCTGAGACTGGTTTAATGCAGCTCTCCATGCTACTCTGTCCTGTGCAAGCTTCTTCATCTCCCAGTACCTACTGCAACCTACATCCTTCTGAATCTGCTTAGTGTATTCATCTCTTGGTCTACCTCTACGATTTTTACCCTCCACACTGCCCTCCAATGCTAAATTTGTGATCCCTTGATGCCTCAGGACATGTTCTACCAACCGATCCCTTCTTCTAGTCAAGTTGTGCCACAAACTTCTCTTCTTCTCAATCCTATTCAATACCTGCTCATTAGTTACGTGATCTATCCACCTTATCTTCAGTATTCTTCTGTAGCATCACATTTCGAAAGCTTCTATTCTCTTCTTGTCCAAACTAGTTATCGTCCATGTTTCACTTCCATACATGGCTACACTCAATACAAATACTTTCAGAAACGACTTCCTGACACTTAAATCTATATTCGATGTTAACAAATTTCTCTTTTTCAGAAACGCTTTCCTTGGCATTGCCAGTCTACATTTTATATCCTCTCTACTTCGACCATCATCAGTTATTTTACTTCCTAAATAGCAAAACTCCTTTACTACTTTAAGTGTCTCATTTCCTAATCTAATTCCCTCAGCATCACCCAATTTAATTTGACTACATTCCATTATCCTCGTTTTGCTTTTGTTGATGTTCATCTTATATCCTCCTTTCAAGACACTGTCCATTCCGTTCAACTGCTCTTCCAGGTCCTTTGCTGTCTCTGACAGAATTACAATGTCATCGGCGAACCTCAAAGTTTTTACTTCTTCTCCATGAATTTTAATACCTAATCTGAATTTTTCTTTTGTTTCCTTTACTGCTGGCTCAATATACAGATTGAATAACATCGGGGAGAGGCTACAACCCTGTCTTACTCCCTTCCCAACAACTGCTTCCCTTTCATGCCCCTCGCCTCTTATAACTGCCATCTAGTTTCTGTACAAATTGTAAATAGCCTTTTGCTCCCTGTATTTTACCCCTGACACCTTCAGAATTTGAAAGAGAGTATTCCAGTCAACATTGTCAAAAGCTTTCTCCAAATCTACAAATGCTAGAAACGTAGGTTTGCCTGTTCTTAATCTTTCTTCTAAGATACGTCATAAGGTCAGTATTGCCTCACGTGTTCCAACATTTCTACGGAATCCAAACTGATCCTCCTCGAGGTCCGCATCTACCAGTTTTTCCATTCATCTGTAAAGAATTCACGTTAGTATTTTGCAGCTGTGACTTATTAAACTGATAGTTCGGTAATTTTCACATCTGTCAGCACCTGCTTTCTTTGGAATTGGAATTATTATATTCTTCTTGAAGTCTGAGGGTATTTCGCCTGTCTCATGCATCTTGCTCACCAGCTGGTAGAGTTTTATCATGATTGGCTCTCCCAAGGCAGTCAGTAGTTCTAATGGAATGTTGTCTACTCCCGGGGCCTTGTTTCGACTCAGGTCTTTCAGTGCTCTGTCAAACTCTTCACGCAGTATTGTATCACCCATTCCGTCTTCATCTACATCCTCTTCCATTTCCATAATATTGTCCTCAAGTACATCGCCCTTGTATAGACCCTCTATATACTCCTTCCACCTCTCTGCCTTCCCTTCTTTGCTTAGAACTGGGTTTCCATCTGAGCTCTTGATTTTCATACAAGTGGTTCTCTTCTCTCCAAAGGTCTCTTTAATTTTCCTGTAGGCAGTATCTATCTTACCCCTAGTGAGATAAGCCTCTACATCCTTACATTTGTCCTCTAGCCATCCCTGCATAGCCATTTTGCACTTCCTGTCGATCTCATTTTTGAGACGTTTGTATTCCTTTTTGCCTGCTTCATTTACTGCATTTTTATATTTTGTCCTTTCATCAATTAAATTCAATATTTCTTCTGTTACCCAAGGATTTCTAGCAGCCCTCATCTTTTTACCTACTTTATCCTCTGCTGCCGTCACTACTTCATCGCTCAGAGCTACCCATTCTGCTTCTACTGTGTTTCTTTCCCCCATTCCTGTCAATTGTTTCCTTATGCTCTCCTTGAAACTCTGTACAACCCCTGGTTCTTTCACCGTATCCAGATTCCATGTCCTTAAATTCCCACCTTTTTGCAGTTTCTTCATAACTAAAAATCACAAATCTACTGGAAAGCCTCCTGGACAAGCTACAGGGTGGATAGATGTTACAGAAGAAGAAATGCAATGAATTGATAATTTGATTCTTAGTTAGCACACAAAAACTTACCTTCAGGAGTTCGTTCATGTGAGTTGAAATAATTATGGGCAAACTCCACAATATCATGATAAGCATCATCCAGCACCTCCTTTTCCTGTTGCTCTTCAAGTTCTTGAAGTTTCTTTTCAACTCTGAACTTCCGACGTTGTTCTCTCTCAGCATCTTCTTCAGCACGACCATTGTAACGCCAGGAGTATGAGGATTGCACACCCTGTTGAACCAAAGTAAAAAATCATTACTAACAAATACTTAATAACATTCCGCCTCCTCCCTCCTCCCCCTGTCTCATCCCATATTCTGTAAAAGTGAAGAACTAGGTTCCAAGAGAGTTGGAAAGGAAGGAAGATTCAGGTTTGGTGACCAATCAACAAGGACATCAGAGATGGAGCTCAAGCTCAGAAAGTACACGAATCAAGAAGGAAATCAGCTATGTTCTTTTCATGGAAAATGTTAATCAGCATAGCCAGACAGGACTTAAAACTTGGTGCTCCCACATGAGAGCTCAGGGCCTTAGCCACTATACTACTTCACTCAGAATTAAGGATGTATTTGAAGAGAGAGAGAGAGAGAGAGAGAGAGAGAGAGAGAGAGAGAGAGAGAGAGAGAGACTAATAATGTCAAAGGGGATATGGTACTGCAAAAATTCAGAATGTTATGTCATACTTGTCTTTTATTTGACAAGAGCATATGGTGAAAAAGATTAATTTCAACTTCTGGTTTATTCACAGCTACTGTATTCAGTCTTATTTATTGAACAAGAAGTATCTACTACACATTCTGATTTTAAGGATTCAGTAAAATCATCATATAAACAATAACAGTGCAAGTTAGTGAAATTTTGGTGTGAAATGGTGAGGCAGACAAAGACTGAATAAACGTCAGTAAATACAGAAAGGAAAAGGAAGAAAGAAAGAAAAGAAAAGAACAGAAAAAAAGGTAGTACACTGCTGTTTATGTGAAAAAAAAGGGCAACCTATAACGGAAGTAAGTAGAAAGCAGCCTGCCGGTGTATGGTTCAAAGAAAATGGGTATGCTCTCTGGTTTTTATGCATGCTTACATTAATTACTAAAGTTTCCCATTTGATTCAGTTTGAAATACATAAACAAAAATGATGACTCAAATAAATGAAAGTAGCTGACCCCCGAGACTGTAGATCCACGTGAACTTGGCCTGCTGTGTCGTGGAGAGCCAGGAAGAGGAGAGCCTGGTGTGCGGTGTTGCTGAACACGTTCTACTCCAGGACTCTTTGGTCGTACTAGCTTGTGTGGACCTGCAGGAGCCGATACGCTGGTTGGTGATGTTACATCATCATCGTCGTCATCGTCATCTCGAGGAAGAACCTGGTACAGAATTAAATTTATATTTAATATAGAATATAGACTGCAGACTAAAACAAATAAACAAAAGGTTTCTCTAATATACTGAACAGATAAAAAAGTTGGTGTTGATAAAAAGTGACAAAAAAGTTGGCATGACACTGAGTTATGGGACAAATGTTTACTTTTAGATATGAGACTTGAAAGTATTACCAATGGAAAACACTAGCCATTGGATCTTTTACGTTGCTTCCTCAACGAGGAAAGAGGACTTGGCTGGGGAAGGCTGGAAAGGAAGAGCATGTCACTCAGACTCCAAGTTAAGAGGGTGCACTTGAGAAAATGAGGAGATAAAGATGAAGGAGAAACTGTCAGATAGGATAGGAAGTCAAAGTTAAGGACTTTTCTAGGTTCACATCGAAAGTGATAGAAGGGACAGAGTGAGAATTAAGTATGGAATATGAGACATGCGTGGGCCTGCATCAGTTCCTTGCTTGAGTAAACTCTTTATTAGTACTGCTTAGCAGTGGGTTTCTTTGCATCCTGAGTGGTGGGGCCTGGGGTGGCTCTGCAAAGGATTCAGACACATGCATAGCTCACTCATTATCAGCTGGGGTTTGGGTATGAGTGGAATCTCACACAGTATACTGTCTTGCACCCCAAAGCCATTGTAGTCTGCAAGATTGTTGTTTACTTCGCAGACTGAGTTGTCACCTATTGGGCAACTGAAACTGTACCCTGTCTGTGCAGTGGCAGGCTATATTCTGCAGTTATACTACATGTGCCTCTTGCCTTGGCTGGTGGATTTGGCCTCATACACTGCCCATGATTTGCTTTGGCATAATGCAAGAATGACAGAGAGCAAAATTGTTTTTTGAGTGTTGGTCAAGATTCACTAGAAAATGCCCCTTCGTTATGCAGTCACTTCAGAGTATCATTTGTTATTTTGGCAGTAAACTGATTCAGGACATTCTGTTGGCCGTGTTTTGCTGATGCCTTTCTGTCTATCAGCACCCTGGTAATAATAATCTGTCTGAGACAAATACTCATTTGGCTATAAGAGAGTGTCAGTTTCAGAAGGCGTATGTGTTTTTATTATTATTATTATTATTATTATTATTATTTCTCAATTAAAATTTTAGCATGCTGTCTCCATATTTATCTTCTTTTGATACTAGCGGGTCACATGGACTCAGTGGTAAGCCATCGTGTTTCAGTTGTATCCAATTGCTGTTCAAATTTAATTTGTACTCTGAGCAGATGTTTTATAATTTGCTGAGCAACTGACTCAGAGATCGGTCAAAACTGAGCCTTTCTCTATTTGCCTCATTTGTATGCTTCAAGCTCTTTGCTTGTGTGAGGTTTTGTTGCTCATGAAAGTACTTGGTAAACTCCTCAGTCAGCTTTACACATGTGTACATTTTAAAATTTTTGCTTTCTATCGTTTGTATATTAGTAAAATAGGCTGATTCACAGCTGTTTTTGTAAAGGCAAAAAGCAAAAGCCTGCTTCACAGATGCATACACTTGTTTAACTTCTCTGTTTACTATGATTATGTATATTAGTGAAACAGATATTTCTCTTTGCTTGTTTTGCAGCTGTGTATGTAAAGCTATAATTTTTGTCTGTGTGAAATTTTTAAAAAAATTCTATTTTTATATAATTGACATCTGTAAATGACAAAGTCTGCTTTACAGACATGTACACTGTTTTATAGGTTTATCAGCAAAAGAGCAATTCCTTTTGGCTGCTTCACAACTGTCTCTATAAAATTTTATAACTTAAATACTAATTTCCTCATCTGGCATTTGATTTCACTTGGTGCAAGTCTGCTTCACGACTCAGATTTCCGCTTTTCCTGATAGTCCAAAACACTGAAATAATAATTCTTTCCTGTTTAGCTTTTTGCTGTGCATGCAAACTAATTGACATTTTTAGTATTTCCTAATGTAATTGTCTACATTTTATCTTGTCTGCTTTATGGACATATAAATACATATTTTGATACAATTTGGATATTTCTCAGAATGTAACAATTTGTTTTCAAAGTTAGCCTCTGTGGTGATCAAATGTTACTTACTTTTGCAATTAAAAATTTCCCTGAGGAATGATTCAATAAATGATTTTACTTGTAATACTATTTATTTTCACTCAGCACCTTAGTACTCCCAGATCCCAGCTCCCTACCAGTTCAGAATTAAGACTAAGAGGAATGAAAAGAGGAATGAACACTACAATCGAGCTAATAATGTCCATTGTTGGTTGGTGACGCGTATTAATTTAAGTGTCAGTTTGAGAAACGAGCTAGCAGCAACATTGAGGTAGCCAATAAACATTCAAAAAACATACCAGGAAATGAAAAAGAGCCGTTTGCTGAAATAATGAAAAAGTACATAACTACTATTGAATCTAAAAAGCATGATATCAACATGCTAAAAAGGAAAATGGGTGTTTGGGAAAAAATACACCTTGAATATAATGCAGAAAGTCTTACACAAACACAACAAGAGCAGCTTAAAGTAATTTGGAAGGACATGAAAGTGAAAGCAAAGAAAATGAAAGCTAAATGTAATTGAGAACAGTTTCAAACTGGTGGTGGAGTAGTTGGGACAAAGATAGCCAACATAAGCCAAATGGTTGTTGATAGAATCCCACAAGTTTTTGAGGGTATAGCTGGAGTTAACGACAATGACACATCTGAAGATAATGTGATACTTTCAAGCAACTTTGATGATGATAACTGCTCTCAAGGTAGCACTGAAACTGCTGCAGGTGGAGTTTTATCCCATAGTCATGAACCTTGGCCTGCATTCTCTGGTGGGAGCTTATCAAAAGATGCGCCAAGCAAAAGAGGGAGAGAACATGTGGTTGCAGTGAATAACTGGGAGTTATTGAAAAAAGCAGACGAGCTTCATTCCTTAAAAATGTGTTTAATATGAGAGGAATACAATGCAAAAATTTTATTAATAGAAAGACAAAGAGAAATCATAGAAGAAGAGCAAAACCTTAATGGAAATTCTGAATAAATTCAAGAATGTAATGGAGCAAACTTAAGGTCCCAGTTCTGCACCCAATGTGCTCCAGAAATTTGGGTTTTTGTGAATGAATAACAAAATTTTCATATGTATAAAACAACTTTTATTTCCTGACATTTTTTCAAATAGTTAATATGTTCTTGTTTCTTGTATGGCATAATATTTTTGTTTATCATTTCAGAATAGGTGCTTATTTTTGTTACTACCACATTCTAATATTTATCTGAATTTGCAATATTGTAAAAGAAGTCTATTTTAGTTTAGAAATAATTGAAATATTGTATGACTTTCTATACTCAGTCAAGAAATAAAATGAGAATGTTAATCCCCTAGTGAAAAAACTATAAAATCACATATAAATTAAATGAATCACTTTTCACTACAGTAGTGACAACCTGGTGGCTTATTTATTCATTTCAGAAGGGAAAGTCTTTACACTAACTTCTAACTTTACTAGCAAACTAGGTACAATTCTCATTAAAGTAATTAAGTATAATAGACCTTCTGACAGCTTGGTCTGCAGCATCTGCTTCTGGCTGAAATGCTCTACCACTTGCCCGCGAAAGGCAAAGGTCCCAAGTACAAGTCTCAGTTGGGCACACAGTTTTAATCTGCCAGGAAGTTGCATATCAGCGCACACTCCGCTGCAGGGTGAAAATCTCATTCTGGAAACATCCCCCAGGCTGTAGCTAAGCCATGTCTCCGCAGCAACCTTTCTTTCAGGGGTGCTAGTTCTGCAAGGTTCGCAGGAGAGCTTCTGTAAAGTTTGGAAGGTAGGAGACGAGATACTGGCAGAAGTAAAGCTGTGAGGACCGGGCGTGAGTCATGCTTCGGTAGCTCAGATGGTAGAGCACTTGCCCGCGAAAGGCAAAGGTCCTGAGTTTGAGTCTCGGTCGGGCACACAGTTTTAATCTGCCAGGAAGTTTCATATCAGCTGCAGAGTGAAAATCTCATTCTGTTTATCACACTGTTAAAAGCTCTTCCAGCAGTAGTATGATGGATATTAATGAGATCTCCTGCTATGATTTGATAAGTACCTGTGTTAAAGATTCACAGTCCACATAGAAGTTGAAGCCAAGTCCTGTCAGAATTATGCTGCAGTAATGGTCCAACATAGCAAGCAGCAACTCAAAGAGTTCCTTACGAAACCCAAACTGCTCTTTGAAATCACTGTCGCTATACATCACAAATAGGTCTCTTCTTTCCATTACAACCCACATTCTTGAGATGTTCACCTCTTCCTCCATCTCCACATATTCTTTGTAGTCCAGGTAACACATAGAATTCGACACTTAAAACACAGAGCTCACAGATCGCACCTTACTCTCCTACTTTACTCCTACTACTACCTAGGAGTAAATTTTGGCCTTTTTTCCGCAAGTTACTCTTCAATGGTGCTCTCCACCAATAATGGAGTAAATAAATTTACTTTGGAAGTAAACGAAAAATTTACTCCTGGAGAAATTTACTCCTTTAGTTGAGTATCATTGACTGGAAGATGCTGATTTCCTTCCCTCTTGGTAACTTACTACTTTAAATTCACTTACTCCTGGTTGGTGCTCGCCACCCTAAGCTCCCACAATAACTGACCCACAGCTGTTGTAAAGGAAAACTGAATTCATAGCATTGTAAGAGTATTTTTGATGAAAAAATAAATTGCTCACCTACTGTGGGTCCTGTAGTGAAAATGGTGTAAGTAGATCCCTGACCGCTCACAGTGCTGTTGCCAGTTTCAACTATGCAGCACTAATGGCTGCATGTGGAAACAGTACCTGTTACAGAGCTGTGACAACACTGAGGTATCACCATAGAGATGTTCGTAAAATCACTTTATTTTATTGTCTGAGATAGGAGTGCAAAGCTACCACACCTAGTGCCCTGCAACTGTCAGGATCAACATATGCCAACTCAACTACAATAATCACCTTACCATTGCTCAGTGAGTAAACACTTCCTGAATAATATGACTGAATTAACATTTATGACACTGTGAAACTGTTCATGTCCATTCTTGGCTATACTTTATTGAAAAGAATATTGCTGCAATTTGACTATCATGTTGAGGCCAAAGGTCATGGGGCTCACACCAATTTCGTGAAAGACAGTTGGATTATAAAATAAATTATTGATCATTGTTGCATTATGTCCTATTCTAGTTGTGAATGTTACTGTGGGAAGAACTTCAGTAAGTGCCCTCAATCAGTACTATCTAAAATGAAGTCAATAGTGAAACTTCCATACAATGACTTCCCAGCTATTTCCATAAGTTTTATTTGCACTCTCTAGTGATACACATCACTCAAGGAGAGTGATGCATATCATTACATCGTTTTACTGACGAATGATACTAGCAACGAAAGTACACCGCCTGCCAAAAAAAAGTGAAGCATCCAGAAAACATTGTTGGATGTCAATGTACCTTCATACACATATGTACCATCGGTGGGCATGTAAATGATTAGAGCTGCAATCCTCTGTAACAGGTAGAACAGCCACCAGGGAGTATTAGTGCTGTTCATGTTTAGTGTTCATGCCAGGCCTGATATGGTATGCTATATAAGAGGCGCGAAGAGCACCAGATGTTGAGTGATCACTGTCAAGGACATGGAGATGTCACATTAGAGACAGCATTATCAGCACCTGACAGAGTTTGAAAGAGGCATCATTATGGGTTTCCATTTTGGCTGGCAGGTTGAATCATATGATATCCAGATTTGTGGATCCCTGTAACAATAGCCTGACATTCAACTGTGTGGGAATGTGACGGCATGTACATTCATTGTCAATGTTCCAGTTGACCATATCTGACCACCACAAGGTAGTGTCCCCCAAACACATCTTAACCCACTCACGTCTGTATCTGCTATCTAAGAACAAGTAATGGACTGCCTGCAAGTTTCCATGTCACCACACATAATTGGTCAAAGACTGGCAGCAGCATGGCCTAGAGAGTTGTCATTCCACGTGTAGCGTGTAGGCTTCCCTTGACACCACTTCTCAAATGGCTGCATTTGGAGTGGTGTCATGACCAGGAAGCATGGACTGTTGATAAATAGTGTCACAATGTGTTCAGCAATGAATCACAGTTCTACACTACCCCAGATGTTGGGTGAGCATGGCAACAACCTGGAGATGTCCCACTGTTCCAACATTTTGGAAAGGTAGAGCACCCTGCCATCATGGTGTGAGGACTCACCAGATATGGCTTCAGGTCACAGGTTGTAGTAACTCAGGAAACTCTGGTGGCACAACAGTACTGCACAGACATCCTTTGTCCTCAAATGCTACTTTTCCTGTGACGGCATCATGATGCCGTTTTTCAACAAGGCAATGTTCACCCACAAATAGTGTCTCTATGAACTCTCTGTATGGTGCTGAGATACTAAAAAGACAAGAAAGATCCCCAGAGCCGTCCCCACTAGAGCATGTATGGGAACATCTCAGATGTTAATTCCGTGCCAGTACCTATTTTTGGTGCAGTAAGGGCCAGTTACAAAAGCTATGGGTCAGCTTGCCTCAGGAGAGGATATAATGGCTTTATGACATCCTTACCAACTGAATCAGTGCAAACATCCATGCCAGAAGTAGTGCAATGTCATATAGATTGGGATCATATTGATAAAGCCTTTGTAAAGTTGACTAGATTTTTTAATCATTCCACCAACACCACATACCCTCTCAACTTGTGAAGTTTCATTTCATTTTGACCTCCACTTCTGGGTGCTTCATATTTTTTGTCAGGCCACATAATTTATGTAACAAAAAAATAATAAGGTAAAAGATTATGTCTAATATAACATTTCATATCTTCAGCATAGGACAACGGTTGCTATCGCATACCGAGAGGAAATTTCAACTCAGACGCAGTAATAAGAATTCCATAGATTATCACCCTGACCTGAAGATGTGCAGACTTCTCAAGAATTTAGTTTACAATACTCAGATGTTGTTAAGGGAACATGAGGAACTTTTGAGACTGAGAATGATTTTGTAATCAAAAGATTTAAAATACCATATTACAAAAGTATATTGAATATTACCTTACAATTGGAGTGGAGAGTTCTTTTCTGAAAGGTACCGTAAAGGTAATTATATTTTTTGAATTTAAAGTAGTAAGTACAGCTTTGGTGATGTAGTAAAGAAGATCAACGTGGGAAGTACACAGTCAAACTGCTGTTATATATATCTAACAGCAGCCCATGTTTGAAGCAACAACTACACTACAAATCTCTCTAATCACCTAATGAAATTTAAACTGTATCCTGCTGAGGGTCTGTTCACCATCAGAACTGTTCACTGTCAGAACTGTTCACTGTCAGAACTGTTCACTGTCAGAAATGTTAGCTTGTGTGTTCTGAAGTCCGTTGGTGAAGCACAGAACTCAGAAATTTGTTCATTGCAGTACTCATTTAGGTCTATGGCATGGGACTTTATTCCATATGTTGGGTAACAGTCACTCACCTTCTTGCATTACATTATCCAACAGTGATTTTATGTCATCTTGTAGCCACCTAGGTGCAGCTGTTCTATTTCTTTAGCTTCCATCTGGTTTTCTGTTAAGCATAACACAAATGTAAAAATATCCTAATATTTTTCAATTTTCTATAGCATTATGGGAATTTGAAAGGCTTTGTATGTTTTGATGGAAAAATCGATATCTGTTTCAAGTTTTACATTTTTTTTATACTTTCATTTTCTTTCCATTAACTGTGTGTTTCAGGGTCATTTGCTTTGAAAAAGGTCTAGTGAAAATATTGGTAATTGCAGTATGACAATACCACCAGGGATTATAGTTCACTGTAGGTCGACCTGCAGAACAGCTCTCTGGTGACATGTCTGTTAAACAGCTAGCCCACCAGATGGTGGGACAATGTGCTGTCAGTTTGATTCACCATCCAGCCAAGGGCATGGCCACACACTGCCTTATTCCACTCCTGAAGTCCAGGTGGCAACTTCAAGTAGATATCTGAAAAGCTTGCTTCTATACGATAGTAGACACATCAATAATGGAAATTCGTGGGTTGAGCAATACATAAAATAACTGAAAGGCAACCAATTGCCTGTAGCGTAACGGTGCATGCTATGTGTTTCTGTGCTCCACACATTGACTCACTATAGGTGAGTGTTCGCCTTTCCCTTATTTTACGTATTGTAGGTTCAGAGCTGATGATGGTCAGTCATACACACTGATGTTTAATTTAATGTTTGTTTTCTCAAAATCATAGCTTTTAATCCATGATTACTGGCACACTAAATGAGTATAAGGCTGTGTGTAAAGCATAGGAACAAATAAAGGAAACTGTATTAAATTGGCAGAAACATCTGGCTTCCATATTTAAGAGTAATCAGTACTCTGCGCACAATGAACACCTGGCCTGCACATTTAAGGGGAATCATTACCCTTTGCACCATGATTGATATCAGACAGAGTTCTGAATCATGCAAAGTCACTAAAGGCCAGTGCAAACATGTTACAGTACTCACTCACATCCACATGCATAAATAATTTTAGTCGTGCATATGAGCCTCTCTGAAAAATTATAAATATCTAGTATTCTGTTGCTGGTAGTCTTAAATTTTAAATGCACAATGTTTCTGCATGGTGAAGAAAACAGTTTTCCAAAACTTTGATAAATTATTTTAACGAATCCCTGGACTACAGTACAGAGAAAAAGTTAAGGTCTGATATTTTATACATTCTGCATGTCTTCTGTCATAAAGAATTCTAAGTCTGAAAATGGTGACTGAAACACTGCAAAATAATTACAGGTTCCAACCATTTAGTATCCAACGTCTTATTATTTTACCTGCTTGCTCGCTTGGTCTTACATACTCTCATCTCAAATCAGTCATAGAGAACACAATCCATGAATAACAAAATTTTAAATATAAAAGGCTTAACAAATACAGTTTTGAGCTACAGTGCTCACTCACACCTGAAAATATGTGGCATTCTGTGACCTTCAAAGTCAAGTTCAAATCTTAATTTATTAGCAATACTACTGGAGATGCAGTCTGAAATTAATTATACTTTGCAATATATTTTAAGCAGAAAAGGCTTAACAGATACAGTTTTGAGCTACAGTATTCACCTACACCTAAAAATGTGTCATTTTCCACCCTTTAAAATCGAGCTTGAATCTTAATTTACTACTACTACTACTACTACTACTGGAGATATACAAAAACAACTGAAATAATAATTTTTTAACAATATAATTAATTGGATAGGTACAAAAATCTACTCTCCAAGTAGTGGCATGAGAACATACATATAAAAAAAGGTTTTACGTATGCAAGTTTTTGGAGCCAATGGCTCCTTCTTCCAGCATAAGAATTGAAGGGGAAGGAAGAGGGATGAAGGGAAGGATTGGAGAAATTTATGAAAAGGGGCAGAGTTTGGAAAAGTCACCCAGAACCCCAAGTCCGGGGTGACTAACCTGACGGAATGAAAAGGGGATATAAGGGTTCTTGGTGACTTTTCCAAACTCTGTCCCTTTTCCTAAACGCCTCCAGTACTTTCCCTTCAACACTTCTGCTAGAATAAGAAGCCACAGATTCTGAAAGCTTGCAAACGTAAAACATTTTTTATACATGTGTTCAACCACCGCTTGGTGAGTAGACTTTTTATCTATCGAATTACATTATACTGTCAAAAATTGATTATTTCAGTTGTTTATATGTATCTCCAGGAGTATTACTAGTAAATTAAGTCTGAAGGTTGATTTTAAAGGGTAGAGAATGACAGAACACACAATCGTCTCCTGCTTACTGGGCAGACACTCTGACCATTTAGCCATCTGGACATGGTGGTCATTGCAACAGCACGGACTACACTAGCACACCTATCAGACCTAAATTCTCAACTTCATATTGGAGATATAGTTTGATAAATTAATTACATTTTGCAATATATTTTAAGCAGAACAGGCTTAACAGACAAAGTTTTGAGCTACAGTGCTCAACCACACCTGAAAACGTGTGTCAATCTGTGCTCTTTAAAATCAAGCTTGAATATTAATTTACAAGTAATACTATTGGAGATACAGTTTGATAAATTAATTAGACTTTGCAATATACAAAGTGGTCAGAAACAGTCTGAAAAGCTTGTAAGGGTGTTGCATGGTAAATTGTGCTCGGAAATAACTGTTCAGAATAACAATACCCACCCCTTCTTTACCTCTGTATGTATTTACACTGTATATACATATAAGAATTTTCAAAACAAAAGCTTACTGATTCATAGATGGGCTCTGAAGTAGCTGGTGGGCTAGTTGGTGGTGGAGGTGGAGGTGGTCCAGTAGGTTCTGGCAGAGAAGGTGGACCCAATGTACGAGACAGATCCAAACTAGAGGGTGGTACTGGTGCTTCCTTCATCACCGACTCCAGCTGCAAATAAATTGGAGCCAATCCACAGTATGCCAAAAGCAGCTCTCTTTCCATCTTTGATATGTTATTAGAAGGCAATTTAATCTTAAAATGAATTACCTCAACATCCAAGTCTTCCACAAGTTCATCCATTTGTTCTCCAATTTCATCAATAATGTTATTACTGCGAGGTTGAACATCAGACAAGAATGCAAACAGATTGTCCAAATCAACAGAATCGCCTGATGGTTCAGATGATGCAAGTTTTGAGTTAATTTGTTCTGCCATTTGTGAAAGAGCTGCAATCTCCTGTTGGGCAGCCCTGAAAAAGATGAATCTTCTCAGCTATATACAGTTTTATATCTGTTTGAAAAAAACATAACACATTTCAAACAGAAACAGCTTTTGTCAATACATGTCTGATGCCCACAAAAAGTTGCCTAAAGCTAGTTGTACACAATCCGTTGCATGATATGCAAAGCAAGTGGTTTCACCATTATGATTGGCAACATGTTTGGCCACTTGGATGTGTTTTTATGCTGTTTTCCATGCTCCACTACATGAATAGCAGGCTGGTACCATGTCTCGCCTCTGACACACACTATGCAAACATTTAGAAAACTTCCTCAAACTTGCACATAGTATTTCCTCTACAGACAGATGGAATGCATTTATTCCATACTGGGGGCAGCAGGGGGGGGGGGGGGGATAGAAGAATAATGACCTTAGATGTTTAGGCTCTTTAAACCCATAATTGACAGCAGCAGTAGCAACATATCATGGAGGGTAGTATCACCAACTTTTCACCAATCTACAAAACATTAACTCCCTGCATAATTGAAGTGTGTAAGATACAGCAGCTAATAGGAGAATAAAAAATGAGAACATACACTGCATTTGTAGGCATAATACAGGTGCTCAGTTTTGTGAAAAGTGTCACTACGGAAGGTAATGAAGGAAAATGAAATATTTAATCACAGTGTCCGATTAAAATATAGGGTCAAAATAAGAGACTTTGCACAGTGAAGCTATTTGTCACTAGCAATTTCCATTATAAATTATAAAGAACAGCTGGATAAACAATTAAAGAGAGAAGAAGCCTGTACCAACTAGATTAATAGTAATCTTTTTCAAAAGTAACATTTTATCTTAATTTATTTGAGCATATCTATCCCTTGGCTTTTCATATAGTTTAACTAACTTCATAAAGTTCACAGCAAGAGTTATGGGAATCTACATCATTGCTACTGATAACATTTTAACAGTACTACGAAAAGGATAAATTGTTACTCACTATAGAGATGACATGTTCAGCTACAGATAGGCACAATGAAAAGACTATTACACACTGAGCTTTCGGCCAAAGCGTTCTTCATAATGGAAAACAAAAAAACACACACATTCACACAAGCACGTGCACTTCATGTGTACATGATTGCTATCTCCGGCCATTCTGGCCATAATGCAACTGTGTTGTGTTCAATGGACAGAGCAATCCAGAGTGCGGTAGGAAATGGGGAGAGATAGTAGGGTACGAGTGGGGGGATAGAAGTCTGGTCTGTTTGGCAGAATGTGCAGGCACTAGATGGTGGCAGAACAAGGATGCTGGGTGCAGCAATGGGAGGTTGTGGGGGGAAGGATGGCAAAAGGGGGGGGGGGGGGGGGGGAATGGGGAGTGGAAAAGGAGAGAAGCAGAGAAAGGGAAAAGACTGTTGGGTGAAATTGCAGACAGCAGCACACAATGAGGGTGAGGGGACCTGACTAGGGAGGAGGTGATAGGACAGAGAGGGCAAGAACTGTTGGATGGAGGGTGTGAGAACAGTAGGTGACCATAGGTTGAGGCCGAGATAATTTCAGGAGTGGTTAATGTGTTGTAAGTACAATTCCCATCTGCATAGTTCAAAAAAGTTGGTGGTGGAGGAGAGGATCCAAATTGCCCGGGTTGTGAAGCAGCAATTGAAATCAAACATGTTATATTCAACTGAATGTTTTGCCATAGGGTGAGGCACTTTCCTCTTGGCCACCACTTGGTGATGGCCATTCATCCTTGTTTTAAGTTCATAATAAAAAGGGGAACAGTGCACATAAAAAAGAGAACATACTTTATCAGTAAAATCATGTGTTTTACAACTTAAAAATAAATCAAGTAAAACTACTTTAAATTAAAACAATGAGTTTTTGTAGTTATTTTAAGACTAAATATGCAGTATCTTGTCAGTTTATTCATCATCACTACTCTCCATTATCTCATTATTGCCTTTTTCACTTTTATGCCTTGAATATTTGGAGGATGAAGAAAATCTCTGTTAACAGTTTATTGTTTCCCAACAACTATCCACAAAAGCACAGGCAGTTCAAGAATTTGAAATTGTACTGGCACGCACAACATCTTTTATGTTTTCTATTTTAAATCTATTCTTATCTTTGGTCTCCTGTGTGTTCACAAAAGAAAAGACACATTCCATGTTAGCATTATCACTAGGTATAGGAAAAAAGAATTATACAATTTTCAGCACTTCAGAATGGCAAACAAAAGTACATGAATGATTGAGATATGCACACTTCAGTTGCCAGTTGATTTTGTTTCCTTTGATAGTCTTTCAAAAATATTGAGAAATTACAAAACTGATAAAAGCTTTCAACCGTTTGTTCATTTATATATGTGTAGTGTATGACAGAATTGACTGCTCCATGCTATAGAAAATGTTAGAAGATGTCAACATTGCACCTAAATATATCTGACTAATAACAACTTGCTACTCCCAATCAACTTGCCAAGTAGGGTTCAGCAGGCATCTACAGGGTTTTTCAAAAATAACCGGTATATTTGAAACGGCAATAAAAACTAAACGAGCAGCAATAGAAATACACCGTTTGTTGCAATATGCTTGGGACAACAGTACATTTTTAGGCGGACAAACTTTCGAAATTACAGTAGTTAAAATTTTCAACAACAGATAGCGCTGCAAGTGATGTGAAAGATATAGAAGACAACGCAGTCTGTGGGTGCGCCATTCTGTACGTCGTCTTTCTGCTATAAGCGTGTGCTGTTCACAACGTGCAAGTGTGCTGTGGACAACATGGTTTATTCCTTAGAACAGAGGATTTTTCTGGTGTTGGAATTCCACCGCCTAGAACACAGTGTTGTTGCAACAAGACGAAGTTTTCAACGGAGGTTTAATGTAACCAAAGGACCGAAAAGCGATACAATAAAGGATCTGTTTGAAAAATTTCAATGGACTGGGAAAGTGACGGATGAACGTGCTGGAAAGGTAGGGCGACCACGTACGGCAACCACAGAGGGCAGCGTGCAGCTAGTGCAGCAGGTGATCCAACAGCGGCCTCAGGTTTCCGTTCGCCGTGTTGCAGCTGCGGTCCAAATGATGCCAACATCCACGTATCGTCTCATGCGCCAGAGTTTACACCTCTATCCATACAAAATTCAAATGCGGCAACCCCTCAGCGCCGCTACCATTTGCTGCACGAGAGACATTTGCTAACAATATAGTGCACAGGATTGATGACGGCAATATGCATGTGGGCAGCATTTGGTTTACTGACGAAGCTTATTTTTACCTGGACAGCTTCGTCAATAAACAGAACTGGCGCATATGGGGAACCGAAAAGCCCCATGTTGCAGTCCCATCGTCCCTGCATCCTCAAAAAGTACTGGTCTGGGCCGCCATTTCTTCCAAAGTAATCATTGTCCCATTTTTCAGATCCGAAACGATTACTGCATCACGCTATCTGGACATTCTTCGTGAATTTGTGGCGGTACAAACTGCCTTAGATGACACTGGGAACACCTCGTGGTTTATGCAAGATGGTGTCCGGCCACATCGCACGGCCGACGTCTTTAATTTCCTGAATGAATATTTCGATGATCGTGTGATTGCTTTGGGCTATCCGAAACTTGCAGGAGGCGGCGTGGATTGGCCTCCCTATTCGCCAGACATGAACCCCTGTGACTTCTTTCTGTGGGGACACTTGAAAGACCAGGTGTACCACCAGAATCCAGAAACAATTGAACAGCTGCAGCAGTACATCTCATCTGCATGTGAAGCCATTCTGACAGACACGTTGTCAAAGGTTTCGGGTAATTTCATTCAGAGACTACGCCATATTATTGCTACGCATGGTGGATATGTGGAAAATATCGTACTATAGAGTTTCCCAGACCGCAGCGCCATCTGTTGTTGACAATTGTAACTACTGTAATTTCGGAAGTTTGTCTGCCTGAAAATGTACTGTTGTCCCAAGCATATTGCAACAAACGGTGTATTTCTATCGCTGCTCGTTTAGTTTGTATTGCCGTTTCAAATATACCGGTCATTTTTGAAACACCCTGTATCATCGCCATTCAGTGTTCAAAATGGATTTTGACAAAGAGATCTTTTGGCACCAATACTATTCAACTTGGCCTTGGAAAAAGTAAGCCGCGACACTGGTCGAAACAGAGAAAAGGAGATGGTGGGAACAGATACAGTCCTGGCATTGCTGATAATGTTGTGATCCTTGGTGACATCCAGGAGCATTTAAGTGCTGACACTACTTGATTCCTCTGGACTAGGGCTGGTAGTGAATGAGAGTAAAACAAAATATCTCGTTGACTTGCAACATCAAGCTCCTCTCCTCTCCATTATTGTTGACAGGCATGTCTTCAAACGAGTAAGAGAATTCAAGTATTTGGGATCCATACTGACTAAAGCACTCTGTCTTCAGGCCACAAGTGGCCTACTGGGACCATCCGACTGCCGTGTCATTCTCAGATGAGGATGTGGATAGGAGGGGTGTGTGGTCAGCATACCGCTCTCCCGGTCGTTACAATGGTATTCTTGACCGAAGCCACTACTAATCGGTCGAGTAACTCCTCAACTGGCATCATGAGGCTGAGTGCACCCTGAAAAAAGTCAACAGTGCATGGTGGCTGGATGGTCACCCATCCAAGAGCCGGCCAAGTATGACAGTGCGTAACTTCGGTTATCTTATGGGAACTCGTGTATCCACTGCAGCAAGGCCGTTGCCACCCATACTGACTAATAAAAATTAATTGAAAAAAAGAGTTGCAGCAGCAATTAACAGCCTAAACAATCTATTCAAATCACAGCTGATGTCACTAAAAAAACAAGATTCGGCTGTACATGACATTAGTACTTTTATATGGTTGTGAAACCTGGGCAGCTTCAGCGACAACTGAAGAAGCAATTTGTGCGTTTGATAGGAAGGTACTTCAAAAGATATCTGAACCCATCTACAATACCATGGAAGGTAAATGGGAACAAAGAACAAAAGAAGACCTTTACCAGTGGTATGGAAAGCCACACATCGGCCACATATTGGGAAGAAGAGGCTACAGTGGTTTCACCACGTCTTCCAAGCTGGTGGATCTGTCGTTAACAATTGTTCTCCATTCCCAACCTTTTGGGAGATGCCCAAAAGGATGACTGAGGGCTCAATGGAAGGATTGGGTGCTGACAATACTCAAACAAATGGAGCCGACAGCAGTAGATTTATGAGGCTGGGGACAATCAGCAATGGACCGCCATCTGCAATAAAAGTCTGCTATACTGAGATTGTGACTGACAGATGTTTCTTTTCTTCTTCTTCTTCTTCTTCTTCTTCTTCTTTTTTAAATGTGTACCTTCACAAATTTTTATAATGTGTGGTTTGTTGTATTCCCTTAACATTGCGGTTTGTACCCACTTTTATTCCACTGTAGGCCTTAAAGACCTGTCAATGCAATAAATGATGATGATGATGATGATGATGATGATGATTGAGATAAGTGACACAGTTTTCATCACCCTCCAAAATAGCAATTCATAAGAACTGCATCTACTTAGATGCTCAGACCTGTATTGAGCCAGCTACTGCTTCAGATATTCAATAGCAGAAGTGTAAACAACTGTCATCTCTTTGCCAAAGCTGTCACACTCCTGTGAGTGACCTTCTTCACTATAATGTGTAAGAATTGCATTTATTTTTACAGGCATATAGTTATGTTTGTACCTTCCCTTGAGAGTCTATAGAGTAGATTCTAAAACACAAACAGATTCAGCTACAGAATTTGATTCTTTCCCCAAGTTCAGTATATTACTTTAGAAAGTTTACATCAATGAGTGAACAAACACTATCTAGCTTCACTTAGTTTATCCTCAAAAGATCTTTCAAGTATCACAAGCATAGGACTTTGAGAAAAAAGTATGAATTCAATGTCGGAAACATAAACCAACCTCTCAATACAACTTGAATGATTTGTATTTCCCCATAAGCACATATTAAACACTGACTTTCTTTATGGCATTTTGTATTTTAGTTCCTAATTTAATTTGATGCAAAAGATACAACTTTACCTCAAATAAACAATCCAACTTTAAAATCAGCCTCTAAGGCTAGCAGAAGTAACACTAAATAACATATCATGGAAGACATAAAATATCGGTTGAATGCAAGATAGACAACTCCCTAATGATGTAGCCACAACACAAGAATAAACGTACTAAATCAAAGAGAGATTTTTTTCCATCAAAAGTATTACAGTTGCATTGCCAAAAAACAGGGCACTCTCTACACTTTTATGAAATAGACTTGGACACATCTTCTTGCCTCAAAAAGAGGACATAAGGTAACCGTATCCTGGTTGGTAGTCACACCGACATAAAAAGCTGTGCAATGACTGCAGCAGGGCTAGCTTATGAAATGGTTGCTTTAACAGGTGGCCCAGTCTCTGTTGGGGTACGATAAGCCTGTGACAGGACTGGAGTAGGAAGTGCTGGGTGGGTGGACAGAGTGGGTCTTACAACTGGGTCTTCTACAGTTGTTCCAGTCCGGCTGATATTGGATGACAAAGGGGGCACATTTTTGTAGCTGGTCGATGGGGTTGGTGGGAGAACTGGGGGTATGTGGGGATATGACAAGGGAAATCTGTTTGCAGACTAGATCTGGGGCATAGTGCCCATCTGTGGAGGCATTTGTTTGACCATCAGCACACTGGGCTCAGGAACTCTTTTCATTGAAGATACACCAATCCTGGGTGGTCAGGCTGTGTGGAAGGATATTTTTTTAAAATTTTTTTTTAGGTAGTCAACATCCAGGAAGGTGGGTTGAAGAGTGAAGAGGACCAGGTGAAGAGGATGGGAGTGGTGTTGAGATTGAGGAGAATAAAGACAGGAAGCCTTGGCCATGAGTCCAGATCATGAAGAAATCATCAATGAACCTGAACCAGACCAGGGGTTTGGCATTTTGGAGGCTAGGAAAGTTTGCTCTAGATGGCCCATAAACAGGTTGGCACAGGATGGTGCCACACACGTCCCCATAGCATGCCACAGATTTGTATGTATACCATCCCTTCAAAGAGGAATGAGATATTGGGTTTGGAGTCTGAAGGCCACTGGAAGAGGTGGTGTTAACAGATGCAAGGCAAGACCATGGGCATGAGGGATGTTGGTGTATAGAAAAGTGGCATCAGCAGAGATGGGTAGCAATCCAAGAGGTAAATAGATCGGAATGGTGGAGAAATGGTGAAGGAAGTGGTTGGTGTTGGAGACTAGGTTTTGAGCATTTGGTTTGGGATGTTGGTTAGTCATGGGCAAAATTCTTTCAGTGGGAGCATAACACCAGCTATGACGCAGCATCCAGGACTGTTGAGTTTGTGGATTTTGGAGAGCATGTAGCAGGCTGGTGCATGGGATGTAGCAGGGGTGAGGACGGAAATGGACTGAGGGGAGAGGTTTTGGGGATGACCTACAGTTTAAGTATGGATTGGTGGTTATGTTGGACTTCTGGGATGGGGTCACTCTGCCAGAGTTTATAGGTGGAGGAGTCAGGCAAGTGACAGAGGTCTTCTTCCAGGCAGTCACTGCGATTCATAACAACAGTGGTGGAACTTTTGTCTACAGGTAGGATGATTAGGTCAAGATCTGTTTTGAGGTGTGTAGCTGTCCTTCCTTCTGCTGACATGTTGGTGTTCTTATGAAAGGAGCTGGGGAAGGATGACGAGGCCATGTTGGACGTAAGGAATTCTTGGAAGGTGACCAGGAGGCGTTAAGTTGAGGGGGGGGGGGGGGGGGGGGGGGGGAGATAATGGTTGGAGAGCGGTATGACCTGGAAGAGGCAGGGTTCAATGTTAGGATCAGATTGGCTTTAGTAGGAGGGATTGGTGGCAAAGAAGTATTTCCATCACAGGGTTCAGGAGAAGGAGAGTAGGTCTCTGACAAGACCTACATGGTTAAATTTGGATGTAGGGCTGAAGATGAGAACTTTGTGTAGGACAGAAACTTCTGTGAAGCTGAGGATTTTGGTGTAAAGGCTAACGACAATGTTCTGGGATTGTTTCAGCTCTGGGTTTAGTGGAATATTTGGGGATGTGGCACACTGGAAAGGTGAGCTTGGTAGCATCTGGGTGTTATGAAGGGTTGATGAGGAGGCCCGCTGTGAGTAGGATAGGGGTTGGATAGCATTGCCCCATGGCAGCAACAGGATGTCAGCAGGCTGGATAACTTATGGAGGTGGTGTCTGCTCTTCGATTTGCTGAAGTGCAAGAGATTCAATTTTAGAGATGTGATGTACATAGTAGGGATTGCACAGTAGCAGTATCTTAGCAGAAGTGGTTCTGGGATGCCTGTTCTGTGGAGATGTGTTTCTGCAAGTTTGTGAGGGACAGTGACTGGTGGAATAGGAAAAGGTAAAAGTCACTGTGAAAGGAGGAGTGGGATCTGGGGAAAGTAATTATTTTGGTGGTAAGGCCACTGGGGAGGATTCCATCTTGTAGGCAGCATGCAGTCCCACAATGTTGTCATCATCACACCATCAAAATGTAGTTATTATCTAGAAAAATTAGCTCCTCCAACAACAAGACAAGAACTAATTGGAACATAGTTAAAATGAAACAGAAACATTGAATTCAGAAACAGGAAACGCCATTAAAGGTACATAAATAATAAGCTGTCCACAGAAAGTTCCCAAATTAGGCACATTTAATACTTTTTTCCTGTCAGTTAGAGATAATCTGAGTTACAATACTTCCTTAGGGGATAAGCTACTGTTTCAAAGAAAAGAACTCCGAAACAAGTTTTATCAAATTCAAGTCCATTGTAACAATGGAAGGAGTAATGCTAGCCACTTGAGTAATCAACAGACACATAACAATGTAGCTCTGTATGTGTCTTGCTCGGGGAACTGACACTGTTAGAGAGTTCGATGACTCTTTTATGTACAGGTACCTGTCAACTATTCAATGCCTCAGCATATAGTGAGTGATTACTTTCACTCTTCCACAGTTTGTATTCCACCTGTCTTTATAGTATTCTATCAGTTACATTCTACATTTACCAAAGAAGTTTCAATTTGATTAATTCTCTTAAAATTAAATGTTCAACTTATGTGAAGAGATCAGTCATAAAAATCTGATTTATCCATGAGTAGCCAGATATCCACACATATGTCAGAACCAAGAAGAGAAATCAGAGAAGCCACGAGGTGGAAGGGCTCTCTGCAGAGATAGTCAAGCTAAACACAGCTGACTGACAGCTGACAAAACACAAACTGCTATAAGCCCAAAGCCACCTAGGCAACAAAAAGATGCAAAGTCTTCATCACAACAATGTCAACTAGTCAAGAACAAAGCAAGAGAGACTCCAAAATGCAAACAGGGAGCAGAACCAAATGCCAAATGAGTTTGATATCAAATAGTGCATCCTATAGCAATGATAACAACCAACAATATCACACACAGGTACAGAACTGACCGACCATTTGCTGGGCAGCCCTATTTACACCAGCCACAAGGAACACAACAGGCCAGCGTAATTGTGTGCTGAAACATGTGGCCCTCATGCTACATGGGCGCAGCACTGCAGCAATACTATGCCTTTAATGGCCATATACAGCTATTTCCTCAAATAGGCATTTAACATCTGCAGAGCCTAACACCAGATCCCCCCCCCCCCCCAACAAAAAGCAGGCACATACTAGTGGAAACAACCCAGGCAGTGCCATTGGGGTGAAATAGAGATACAAGCAAAGACCTGGTCTCTTCAACTGCAGGTAGTGGGAACAGAGGGTATCCGGTAGTGTCCACTGGATTGTGGTGGCGGCACTCGAGCCCAATTGGTGTTTGGACCAAAGTAACTCGCCGTCTGTGGGTCTTGACTACCGTATTTACTCGAATCTAAGCCGCACTTTTTTTCCGGGTTTTGTAATCCAAAAAACCGTGTGCGGCTTAGAATCGAGTGCAAAGTATGCAGACGTTCTGAAAAATGTTGGGAGGTGCCGCCACAACTAACTTCTGCCGTCTAGTATATGTAGCTTGTAGCACTACACAGGCATGCTTTGCAGGCACAAAGATAAATACTGGCACCAAAACCTATCCGTCAGTAAATAAATTAAAAGGAAAGGTAGAAGAATGTAAACATTATGCCGCGTATTCTTTCGTGTTTGCTGCTGTCTCATTTAAATCCTGTCTGCGTAATAAACTACAAAACTAGAGTGAGACAACAGCAAATGCGGAAGAATATACATATTATGTCATGTTTATACTCATATTATTCTTATGCTGAATAGTGATGCAGTCATAAATGAAGCACAAATCTAAGATCACTAACATCTGTGCAGAATGTAATGTACTAAAGAGGCGTCCGCAAAGATTTTCAAACAGAGAAAAATTTTCGCTAAAGTCTCGTTCAGAACAAATTCTATCATATGCCGTCTATTATTTGGTTCTTGTAGATCATTATCAAAGAAAGCAGCAGTGTAAGTAACAACAAATAGCAGTATCTTGCCGTTGTTTCGGTTAGAGACAATTCCTCTCTTTTATTTTATTGTAAGCGGCGGTAGCGCGCACAAAAGCAAGCCATGCCGCGAGCAGCGACAGGCTGTAAACACGCACTATCAGAATGCTACAAACAATGCACGACAAAGTACATTAATGCACTTTCAGCTTAGAATGACGCAAACACCTATAAGAAAGAGATCGGCACTTATCAGGTCAAAGCAAAATAAGCAATCGGTTCAAACCAGACGAAGCACGTGAAAAAGGAAGAGTACCCGTATAAATACTGATGGAGCACCTTACGTATAGCAATGGCTACCTGGTAAAGCTTAAGTGCTAAGCTTACGACTTGAACCAAACTACTGTCGCTGTATCATCATTCATTCGACCTAAATTGTGTCTCGTATTACAATGGACCAACTTTGTTTCCATTTGGAGGTGTGGCCTAAAACTTTTTTCTCCCCTCAAATTTCGGGTCTCAAATTTCACATACGGCTTAGATTCGCGAAATTTTTTATCCCTTTATTTCGTTCTCATTTTTCAGGTGTGCCTTAGATTCGAGTATGGCTAAGATTCAAGTGAATACGGTAGTGTCGCCAGTGCCCTAGCCTCAGTGCTTGCACATGAGCAAGCCACACAACCGCACCAGACCCATAACACTGAGACAGACGGGTGGGGGGGATTCTGAAGGGAGCAGCATCAGAAGATGAAGTAAGGTCCACGGTTGCCACCTGTGGAGCAGCTCACACAGCATTAATTCTGTTAACATTCTACAGGCCAGGCCCAAGTGTAGCTCTCGCCACAACTTTGTGTTAAAAAGACCACACGCAAGTATAGGTTTGGCTGTAATTTTCTAGATGTGCGAGCCATCTTTCACTTGAAATATGGACTCATTGCGTATTGAGAAGACTGTGTGGACATCCTGCTACTTTCCCTGTGGCTGGTGTGCCTTCTGCTGTCAATTACTAGAATTATTTAGAAAGAAACATCCGCCAATGTAATTAGGTTTTGTAGTTTGCTTGAATTCTGCTACAAATATGTCTTGTTTGTTTAGTGAGCAAGAAACTTTGGAAGCTCAAGAGGAATAAATTGCTCAATAATTTGCCTTGCCCCCCCCCCCTTTTTTTTTTTAGAAAGAGGATTATCCTTTCTGTCACCATTATCTTAAAATTTGTTATCTATCAAAGAACTAAAGCCAATATGAAAAATAAATCTTGAAGCTTGGTCTTTTTTTGTATGTATTACTCTTAAGATACACCACTTATGTATGTACCAGTAAAACTCAAAATAATGGTTAAATGGCCAGTTTCTTAGGTCTTATATTCCTCTAAGCACCTTGTCTCTGAAGTGTTGATAGGTGTGGTTTAATACACGATCAAAAACAGGGTGAGAGTCAATGTAGTGACAGAGGAATTGACAGCTCTTTTCATTCGCTGCTTAAAAGTCCGACAAGATATTCCACTTAACCATTTGAGGAAGAATGGATTGAAGAGCTGTACATATGTTTTCTTTGAAGGCAGACGCACTGAACTGTGGCCCATTATCAAAGGCCAATGTGTGAGGCAGCCTTTGGTGTACAAAATCTGGGCCAAGGAGATGTAGGTGGGATCATTTGTGGTGGACGCCAGGTGTACAACACGTTGGTACTTTGAATAAGCTCCCACAATGAGTAAACACATCAATCCCAAAACAGGCATGCAAAATCAAGATGGATATGGTCCCAGAGGTGGTGGGTGTGGGGCGGGTGTAGGCCAAGGGGCAAAGATTGTTGAGGTGCCACCCAGAACTGGGTGCATGCAATGCAACAACACACATTTCTTTTGATGTTGCTGATGATTCCTGGACAGTACATATGTCAGTGTGGTAACAATGTCATGTCCCCAGTGCAGCATGCTCAATACAATTGGCACAGTTCCACTGGGATGACCACCCAATGCATGTCAGAGTCTCTGTCCATTGAAAGACATTATCTGCATCCAAGAGTCTATGAGAAATATGTTTCCAGAAACTGAGTTTGGTCATCAACTGGCAGGTGACATAAGCTGATCAGCCATCAGTCATGTGCCCCAAGGCGTGGTCCCAGCACATGGAAGCAGTGATGACATGAGCATTATGGGGAAATCGTCCAACAAATGTTTCTGTGTGCTATGTATGTTGAAGAAGAGGACCTCCTGTTGGTAGAAATCAGGGTCAAGGCCTGTGGGTGGAAGTGACAACACATTGGCATTTGAGTGCTATGCTGTGGGCTTATACCAGATGATATAATTGTATGTGATGAGGAATAACATTCAGTGATTGAGGTGTTGGGCTGGCCACTCTGGGAGGCTGGAGCAAGACTTAAGTTATACCGCCAACGTAATTAGAAAGAACTTTGTCCTAAAAAGATAGACATCAGTTTTTTTAATGGCAAACACTACTGCCAATGCCTCCTTTTTAATGTGGGAATGGTTTCACTGTGCGCAGATTAATGTCTTACAAGCATATGCTACAGGCTGTTCAGAGTCAATCCCATTCCTGTGCACCATGATTGCATTGATTTCAAAGGCAGATGCACTGGACAGCACAGCCAAAGTTCACACAGGAGAAAGTGGCACGAGGAAATGTGCAGATTTCAGCAGGGTTTCAAATTGGGTAGAAGCCGGTGCACAGAAAGGGGTCCAGTTCTGATGCACACCCTTTTTACGCAGCTTGTTGAGGGGTTGCCCACTGTGAGCCATGGGGGGAATAATAGTTGATTTTGCATAAAAATCCACATAATTCAAGAATTCACTTAACAGTGTAAGGAATCTATTGTGAGAACATTTCAATCAGCAGGCCTGATTTCTTCTACAGTGAGCAAATGAACACTCATACAAGGGTGTAAGTTGACAACCACTGAATTTAGCATAAATAAAAGTATGGTATATCTCCAAATCCAAGACGAACCTCCATTGTTTAACAAGGGACTACAGAAAAACATGTATACATAGACTAGGTTTATTTTGAAAACTTACAAATGGTTACCTTATTACAGAGAATTGAACGAGATAATAAAAGTACTGGTACACACAAAATAAAACCAGATAAAAGCCTTTCTTAGTCACATACAAATGCCACTTAGTCCTCCTCACAGGAATGGTCCACAGACTCTGAAGTGTCACTGCCACTGCCATGGTTATGTTGCATTTCTTCCCATAGATCATCTTCACTCCCCTCTAATGCATTTGTCACACAACTCTTCTTAAAACAAACATGACACAAATGATACACTGGATAAGCATGTCCAAACAGTCTGTACCCATTCTGCAATTAGGTTCCATCAACTTCCCAGTAGGGGTCAGGATTCAACCACTGTGAAGTAACGAACTGCAGTACAACTGCTTCAGATGGCCTTTAAATGGCTTCTTCAACATCCCATTTTACACTTGCAGTTGTGAAGTCATGCCTTCTGGAGTGATGGTAATGTCTGTGTATAATTTCAAGATTTCTGCTTTCGCTGCTTGTGTCAGATGCCAATTTTAAAGCATCAAGGATCAGTATCCCGTGATTCTTTATAAGAGTTCATAGTCTCCTCCCCCAGACTGTACGGAATAATATATAACATGGCACCTTTCTCTTTAGTTGCTGAATTGAATGGCATGTTGAAGTAAACAGGAGTCTTGTCAGCACTTCTGATTTAACCTAAGAGGTAATAATGTTCCTTTCTTGGTCTCATAATATGTCACTGATACTTGAATAACTTCTCCAGATATGATGGTGAACAAGGGATATTCAGTGTTGCTGCACACGTACATTGCATCACATCATCATTGCACACCTCGTACAGCTGGCTTTAAAATGGGTGCCATGTTCCTGTGCCATCTGACATGCTTTATTTTGTATCACATCATGGGAGATGCCATTTCTTTTTTACATTTGTTCTGCACAGACACCACTACTTCCACTTTAATATTTTTGAAATGCCCAACCGGTGGCTCACTGAAAGCTTTCCTGGTTGGCGTCACATTTTTCAGTTGTCATTAGCCCCTTTCCACTGCCGAACATTGGCTTCTGTAACTCCATACTTCCTCAAAGCTGCACAGCTGTTTGTTGCTTCTGCATGCCAAACAACCATAATTCTGACATTTACTGCATAGTAACACCTGCAGCCTGTTGAATAATTGAATGCTGAGCCATGCTGTTCCAAACTACAATCTATTATGCATTTTAGTACACAGTTAAGAAATGGTATCTCTAAAGCCAATCAACATCTGATAAAAAAAATAGCCACAACATACACCTACTGCTATCATACAACAATGCTCAAAGCACATGTGTACGTTTAAGGTTAAAGCGGTGGGCATGCCAGACAGTAGTTACATTTTAATGGAAGCTCAAGGTTCTATTCAGTACACAATTTTTGGAAAAGCCCTCATCTTGGATTCAGAAAAATACTCTTGGTGTATTATTTTGAACATATTAGGAAGCTTGGCATGGCCAATGGATTTGGGATTGTTTAATAAGGAGAACATAGACAGTAGGACCATTAGTTTCATTAAACAGGAAGGATGTCATGCACTGTGTCAATACTGTGAACAATACAACGAGTGAGAGAGCCCAAAATACTTGTGGATAGGAGGTGAGGCAGAGCCTGATAGATTACACAGATGTTCCAACACAGCCTCTTCCATAGCTTGCCCTGCTGCAATGAGAGGAGCAAATTGCTCCCTCCCATCATTTAGATGAGGAAGACAGAAATGCCAACTTGATGCTTTATCAGAAATGGTAAGATTGATATTCATCCAAAGACTCATACCTTTTTGATGAGCTCACCCAGTTGGAGCTTTATATTTTGTTGATATAATTGATAACTTTGTTCAAATATATTGTGAACAGAAGAGTACTGGTGGAAGTAAATCTATTGGGGAGGGTCATAAGTTGTGCTTGGATAGCTCAGTGATTACAGCACATGCCATAACAGCCAAAATCCCACATTCAAGTCCCAGTCTGTTACATAGTTTTCATTTGCCAGAAAGTTTCAAATCTATTCACACTCCAATGCAGAGTGAAAATTCATCTGGTGACAAAAATGACATGTTTCAATGAATAAAATACTCGCCACTTCCCTATACTCAAATATCCCGCACGTCCAGGGCCTCGCTGCAATGGAGCACTTCCTTTCACGCCGATCACCTGCCACCCTGCCCAAAACCTCTTTCCTCATCACCTTAGCCAGCTTCATCCTGACCAACAATTTCTTCACTTTTGAAGGCCAGACATACCAACAATTAAAGGGAACAGCCATGGGTACCAGGATGGCCCCCTCGTATGCCAACCTATTTATGGGTCGCTTAGAGGAAGCCTTCTTGGTTACCCAAGCATGCCAACCCAAAGTTTGGTACAGATTTATTGATGACATCTTCATGATCTGGACTCACAGTGAAGAACAACTCCAGAATTTCCTCTCCAACCTCAACTCCTTTGGTTCCATCAGATTCACCTGGTCCTACTCCAAATCCCATGCCACTTTCCTTGACGTTGACCTCCATCTGTCCAATCGCCAGCTTCACACATCCGTCCACATCAAACCCACCAACAAGCAACAGTACCTCCATTATGACAGCTCCCACCCATTCCATATCAAACGGTCCCTTCCCTACAGCCTAGGCCTTCGTGGCAAACGAATATGCTCCAGTCCTGAATCCCTGGACCATTACACCAACAACCTGAAAACAGCTTTCGCATACCGCAACTACCCTCCCGACCTGGTACAGAAGCAGATAACCAGAGCCACTTCCTCTTCCCCACAAACCCAGAACCTCTCACAGAAGTACCCCAAAAGTGCCCCACTTGTGACAGGATACTTCCCAGGACTGGATCAGACTCTGAATGTCGCTCTCCAGCAGGGATACGACTTCCTAAAATCCTGCCCCGAAATGAGATCCATCCTTCATGAAATCCTCCCCACTCCACCAAGAGTGTCTTTCCGCCGTCCACCTAACCTTCGTAACCTCTTGGTTCATCCCTATGAAATCCCCAAAGCACCTTCCCTACCCTCTGGCTCCTACCCTTGCAACCGCTCCCGGTGTAAAACCTGTCCTATGCACCCTCCCACCACCACTTACTCCAGTCCTGTAACCCGGAAGGTGTACACGATCAAAGGCAGAGCCACGTGTGAAAGCACCCACGTGATTTACCAACTGATCTGCCTACACTGTGAAGCTTTCTATGTGGGAATGACCAGCAACAAACTGTCCATTCGCATGAATGGACACAGTCAGACAGTGTTTGTTGATAATGAGGATCACCTTGTGGCTAAACATGCCTTGGTGCACAGCCAGCACATCTTGGCACAGTGTTACACCGTCCGAGTTATCTGGATACTTCCCACCAACACCAACCTATCCGAACTCCGGAGATGGGAACTTGCCCTTCAATATATCCTCTCTTCTCGTTATCCACCAGGCCTCAATCTCCGCTAATTTCAAGTTGCCGCCACTCATACCTCACCTGTCATTCAACATCATCTTTGCCTCCACACTTCCGCCTTGACTTACATCTCTGCCCATACTCTTTGCCTTTAAATATGTCTGCTTGTGTCTGTGTATGGATGGATGGATATGTGTGTGTGTGTGTGTGTGTGTGTGTGTGTGTGTGTGTGTGTGTGTGTGTGTGTGTGTGTGTGTGCGCGCGCGAGTATATACCTATCCTTTTTTCCCCCTAAGGTAAGTCTTTCTGCTCCCGGGATTGGAATGACTCCTTACCCTCTCCCTTAAAACCCACATCCTTTCATCTTTCCTTTTCCTTCCCTCTTTCCTGACGAAGCAGCCGCTGGTTGCGAAAGCTCAAATTCTGTGTGTGTGTTTTATTCATTGTGCCTATCTACCGGCGCTTTCCCGCTTGGTAAGTCTTGGAATCTTTGTTTTTAATATATTTTTCCCATATTGGAATATAGTTATTTAAATGAGTATACATTGTTTCTCTTGAAATAAAGAAGGTGCAGACCAACAAACAGGCATACAAAAAAGGTTCCTTTCCTATGTGCATGTCTCTTGCTCAATAAATTCCTATTTCCTGTGCAGCTATGTACCCTCACATATATGAGTATGTCCCACTGAAACACAGCATTATATAGTTTTGTGCCACGTTAGCAGGTGAGAAACCGTGAGATCGCTCACTTCTGCTGTTAGAATCACTCCACTGTGAAGTTGTTGAAAGATATGAAAAGGTTCCATGCAGAAGTAGTTCCTGTACTAAAAGAAAATTACCAAAACATAACATCTTCAGAATACAATTATAAAATTATTTTTAAAAGATTCAGAAGTAAACATCTAATATGTCTGCTTCTTTACGTGTTCAGTGATTTTGATCTCTTAGTTATAGTTCCTAATAATATTATACTGACCCTTTATCCATGCCAACTATTCCATGATACTGATTGCTTGTAACATAAACATAACAGACATGAGATAACTGCATGAGACAAAAACAATACCATATCAATGATAAAAACACAAATCCATACAATAAATTTATTTGTCCACCAAATTATGTTTCTTGAACTTATTTCATTTTACCCTGAGGTTTAACTAATGTTAATTAATTTAATGTAAAAAGCATTTACTATATCCAAAATTTGTAAGCAACAAAATTTATTAATGGAAAATCTAGAATTGAATACAATATATTGAAGAAGATACATTAATGATTGCCAAATAGAAACACTAGCGAACAGTTGACAGACTTGTAAAAATGGCAGAAAATCACATATTTGAAAATCGCATATTTTTCAGACAAAGTAATTTATCAGCACTAACAAAAGTACACACATATATGCTTAAATTCAAACATAACTACATCTGTCTCCTAATACACAAGGGATGTTAAAAAAGTAAAGCGACTTTTCAAATTTTTCGGGCAACGTACATTCTATTATTGATCCTTTTTTTTTTGTTATGTTGGTGATCTTTTTTTTTTATGTTTGTACACATGTCCTGAACATATGTTCAGTTTCAAGTGTTCAGCATACTTTGTTTGTTTTTGACAAATAGAAAGGTTAGATGTGTTTTAGTGTGCAGAGTGATTTTAGATTACTACAAAAAATGGAGCAAAGAATTTGCATCAAGTTTAGTGTGAAAAATGGAATCAAGTGCTCTAAAACACTTGAAATGTTGACAGTTACATACGGTTAGTCTGCTCTAAGTAAAAAAACTGTTTACAAGTGGTACAAGCTCTCTCCAAGATGGCCGAGAGGATGCCCATGACAAACCTCGCTCTGGATGCACCAGCACATCAACAACAGATGATAATATCGAAGCTGTGAAGAAAATTGTTTTGTAAAATCGTCGAACTACTGTAAGAGAAGTTGCTGCAGATGTTGGCACATGAGTTGGCTTGTGTCATGCAATTTTTGGGATGTTTTGGACAAGAGACGTGTGTCAGCAAAGTTTGTTCCAAAACTTCTCGATTTTGATCAGAAGAACTGTCGCATGAGCATCACTCAGGAGCTCTTGAATGATGCCAATGATGATTCTGATTTGCTCAAAATGGTCATAACTGGTGATGAAATATGGGTTTATGGATATGATGTTGAAACCAAAGCCCAATTGTCCCAATGGAAGCATCCCGGAGAGCCAAGACCAAAAAATGTACGCCAAGTTTGATCAAATGTCGAAGTTTTTCTCACTGTATTTTTCAATTACCACTGTGTAGTGCATCAAAAATTTTTGCCTCAAGGTTGTACGGTCAATAAGGAGTATTACCTTGAAGTTATGCACTGCGTGTGAGTAGCAATTCACAAAAAACACCTGGAATTGTGGAAAAACAATTCATGACTCTTGCATCACGACAATGCACCTGCTCATTCATCGTTGCTTGTGAGGGATTTTTTGGCCAAAAACAACACAACAATCATGCCTCAGCCACCATATTCACCAGATTCGGCCTACTGGGACTTTTTCCTGTTCTCAAAACTGAAGAGACCTATAAAAGGATGAAGATATTCGGCGATTGAGGAAATAAAAACTACATCACTGGAGGTACTTAAGGCTGTACCAAAAAGTGCTAATGAGAAGTGCTTTGAGAATTGGAAGAAGCATTGAAGCATTGGCAAAGTGTATTGTATCTGAGGGGGATTACTTTGGAGGGGACAACATGAATATTGATGAATAAATAAGTACTTTTTCATAAAACTATAAAGTCACCTTACATTTTGAACATAGTACTCGGGCAAGCAATGATCTCAGATGTGGCAAAATGGAAGTGGCATCAAATAGGGGGGGGGGGGGGGGGGGGGGGAATGGAATAGAAAGAAAGAAACCAGGGGCAGGTGGGTGGAATGTTGTGAAAATATGAAATGAAGAAAAGGGAGAGGAAGTAAGTAGGGGAAACTTACTACCAGGGAATGAAACCTAATTGGGACAAAGGATATGTTGCAGACAATTCCCATCTGCACAATTCAAAATGTTTGTTCTTAGTGGGGATGCAGAAGGGGGACTGGTAATGCTAAGGACACAGAAAAATGTCCCCAGAACACAAAGTTAAGAGAGAGGTACAGATTTTTATTTTATTTTATTTTATTTTTTACAAATAAAAATTATTGCCCTCAAGGCACTTTTGATTATGCTTAATACATTTATCCTTTTGGTGATTCCATTGTTGGAAAATTCTTTGTACTCATCTGCGATTATGACTAACAGCTCCTTTTTTATACTGACCACACCTACGCCATCAAAAAATTGTACTTTCATGCCTCTTTTCAAATGCAGGGACCGGAACAACACATACACACACAAAGCTAGACGAGATGAGAAAGGTTTGTGGGGGAGACGGGGAGAGGGAAGGGGAGGGCCAAGTGAGTCCAGCCATTCATGGCAACAGTGGCACACTGACTAGGGGAGGCCACAATGTTGGGACACAGGTTTACTTCAAACTTTGTATACTTTTAGCAGGCCATTAAAACAACAAAATGTGCAAGTACTAAGGTGCACTACTCTAGCAATTCCGAGAAAATTACAAAACAAGTTTTACCTGTCTATTATGTAACTGATACACCTGTGCATAGGAGCCAGTTGTTAAAGAGTTCATGATTGTCAAGTGGTTAGCATTCAAGCTTCATAAGATTAATGTGCTTGAGGCAAAGTTTTGGGTCCCACTCAAAACTTCCTTTTTGTAGTCCAAGTGTAAATTATGTGATATTCAATAAATTTGCACCTACATTATCCATTCTTGCTGTGTTAGCAAAGTCTCACCGCTACACAGGTTCATTGCCAAATGGGGCATGCCTCTTTGTCTGCAGCTTGAAGCATCATGGTGCAATGTAGTTCTGGGTATCTTACCAGACTGTACATATACGGGATTTCGCAAACCACAATAGGAATACATTTTAAGGAAAACTCTACGCATTTCTTCATTTACTTGTCAATAGTTATAAATATGTTTGTTCTAATAATTAAATTGAATTAAAAATAGTAAATAGTCAAATCACATGAAATTCATTAAAACTTCATGCAAATACATGCGATGTTTTTAAAATTATATTACCTCTCAAATGTCATATAAATTAAATAATGTGACCAGTGATGAAAAAATACAGATTAAAAAATAAGTTTGAGTAGGAGTCAAACCATCACTTCATACACGTTTATCTTTTAAAGCTCATACGCTAATTACTTGGCCACTTTTAAGTTTTAACTTTCAGCTCTATGCACAGATACATCAATTATATAATGGACGTGTAAAACTTCTCTTGTGATTCTCTCAGAATTGCCAGAGCAGTGCACCTTACTGCTTACACATTACGTCATTTTGATGACTTACTAAAGATGAACAAAGTTTGAGGTAAATCTGTGATTCCAACATCGTAACCTCCCCTTGTGAGATGGCTACATGAGCAGGTGCATTGGCATGGTTAAAGAAACCAGTACCTCATCTGCCTTAAATTGGGTCTTCTTGCACCTAGTTGTCTGACAATCTTCTCAGAATTTCCAAAGAGAAAACTTGGTTAATGGCCTGATTTGTGGAACAAGCCTGGAATGCACTATTCCTTTCAGATTTTTTTAAAAGTGTGTGTGTGTGTGTGTGTGCGTGAGAGAGAGAGAGAGAGAGAGAGAGAGAGAGAGAGAGAGAGAGAGAATATCATATTTATGTTAGATTTAACATGATAAACTTTTCACAAGTGAAACAACAATGACTTTTTTCACTGACTTCATTGTTGTTTGGTTTCAGCATCAAAATTGAACCTTCATGACTGATATTTAGTAATAATGCTGGAAAAATTCTGAATCATTTCTGACTGTTCTTTCAAAGGAAGGCATGCTTCTACTCAAGAATTTTTCGTGTTTAGTCAGAACCTGAATCTCAAATTTGGCAGTGACCTTTCTTGTTCCCAAATCTTTCATACATTTTTGCTTAACTGAGGTGCAAGGCAATCAAGTTAACTTCTCGATTTGCTCAATGGTCAGTTGTTGATCTTTATGCACAAACTTAAGAACTTTCTTGACATTTGCACTGGTTCATATACTTGATGGCCATCCACAATGAGGTCTGTCATAATAAACGTGTCAAAACAAAGAGGTCACAATTTTTCAAACATAAAAATATTCATTTACTACAGTATCCTCTCATACAAGACAGGATGAAAGGAAAAATGGAATGTTGGTACTATAAAAAAATTGGAAAACCTGTAAACTTAGAAGTGATTGAGAGGGTAGCAGTCAAGCCAGAGATTAGTGAAAATATGTCATCAACTACCCAAACAGAGGAGACAAGGAAGTGCACGAAAAATTATAAGAGGGGAAAAAAGAAGTAACTGGAGAAGATTGTCAAGGGCAAGGGAAAAAGGAAGAATATAATGAGAGAAATTACCATAAATGGAAGTCAGGTGGCTAGCAAATACTGAGCAAATAATGTAGAACAAGTTCTTATCTACTAAGTTCTGAGGAACTGTGAATAGGAAGGGAAATACACACAATACTAGTTGTAAAGTAAGCCCCTAAACATAACTATCACACTGCAGAGCACGCTCTGTAAAGGGTACAGTGAGTTCGTATGTTCATAGTTAACTGGAAACGTGCTGTTAATATAAGAGGATGGACATTGGTTCACACACAAATTTAAATGACTTGCGTGGTTAATATTTACTTATTTTAACAGATGAGGGCAGTGACTGCAACAAAACTGAAGAATAAACAAAAGCCCACAGAAGTCTATGGAATCAACTATGTAAATTGTTTAGTTACTCGCTCATAACGAGCTGTCTTAATTTTTTCCCAATGATGCAATCAGTTATGCACTTTCAAAGACATATAGGGGTACAGTAAGTGCAGACATATGCTAATTCACACAGCTGTTACAGAATGGAAAACAGGGGGTTAAACTCTTCACACCGTCCCCTATGCTTTTTACATATAAGACTTTAAAGACTGAAGCCGAACTATTGTTAAATACTATCTGTGCTAAATTTTATCTTTTTTTATCAGAAGGATTTAAAGAAAAAGCACAGAAATCAAGCCCCTCTTCGAACAATAGAGTTGCAAGTAGCAGAATGAATTAGTGCTGTTTCTCTCAGGTAGTGCTGCACATGAGATAAATGTGGTTGCATTCTGTAATTTTAGTGAGAAACTACGGACTTAAAAAACACCTTCAGAGCAAACTAGATGTTTCATGTAATCAAATATTAAATGTGATCTTATGTAGGAAATATGAGTGGATATCTAATGTAATACATACTGCCTAATGTCTTATTTGACACAAAATAGATAGAATACAAAACAACAAATGAAACTCAGATATCAACAATGGTGCTCTAGTTGCATTACAGAATTGGATGACAGCAGATGCTGGCAACCACATTACTTGTGAAAATTACTTCTGCCTTAGGGATAGGAAATGAAGGACAAAATAATGCAATAGATTAATAAAGAAATACTATACTGAAGAAATCTAAAGGTACTACCTGCAAAAACACAGGGGAAATAAAAATAAAGATGTGTCTCTCATATTACTGTAGCTATTGCTGCCATACAACCTAAAGTGACAAGAGTACTATACAATGGAAACTCACCTTTCACTTTCCTCTAATGCTTGCTGATTTTCCGCCATTTCTTGCTGTTGTTGCTGTTGCTGATCCACTTCCTCTTGACGTTGCCTTCGTTCCTCCTCTAAGCGTTCTCGTTTCCTCATTTCCTCCTCTACTCGGCGCATTTCACGCAAAGCAGCAGCAACCTAGTTCAATGCAACAATATGACAAACTTAATCTTATGAAACAGAGTTTCTTGATTCACTCGCCAAAATACTCCCTCTGATATTTGCTGGAAACGCATATAAATAAATAGCTGATACCTGCTAACATCAGGACAAAATACAGAACCGACTTTTGGCATTGACACTTCAACCTAAATAAATATCTATTTCTGATTCTAGGTTGGGTTGGGCTGTTGTGGTGGAGGAGACCAGACAGCGAGGTCATTGGTCTCATTGGATTAGGGAAGGACAGGGAAGGAAGTCAGCTATGTCCTTTCAAAGAAACCATCCCAGCATTTGCCTGCAGCGATTTAGGGGAAACCTAAGACTGATGCTGTTATAGATGGAATTACAAGTTACAAACAAGCTATATGAAGCCTCTGACATGTAAATTCTTCACAGAAGTAAAATCATGTTTCTCATCCACCCACAACATTGCCTTATGTTGCACAATGGTTTCACCTGTATGTGCATGTCAGCTGTCATGGCATAAAAATGCTTATTCAGAAGACACCAGTCAGCATCTCTGGAAGCAGAAGCTGTGACACCTGAGAGCTCCAGCAAGGCTTTTGGAGCAGCTGACCACACAGGATAGCCAGGGCGAATGAAGTCATAGTTTCTCAACAATTATTTCTGGCTGCCCCTGCTTGTGGCTTACAGACCAGGAGTGCTGCAGTTTGAGAAACACTAGCCAGCCTGGCTCATATATATGCCACCAAATTTAGACCTACAGTCTTAATAGTGTTCAGTTGTACAAAGTTTGCCCATCAATACAGTCCACACCAGCTGCTAGTCACAAGAAGCAAACATCCACAAAAATCATACTTTGCTGCTAATAGCTCCAGGCCTCTGCCTGAGATGATTCTATATTGTAACATTACGTGTATTTAGGCAAGCTAACCAATTGCCTAGAAGGTAATGTGAATTTGTTTGCAAAGATGTGTGGCCTGAGGGCGGAGAGTGTATCATGGCTGGGTGGACAGCCATGACCGCTGCTGGTTAGCCACGTACATTAGCAAAAGACAGAGATGAATTCTGTAATATATTGATGGAAAAATGTGGAGGAAATTCGTGAAGGCAGCATAGCAGTAGTCTCATTAGCTGGTGATGAATTTGATTATGTATCGGCAGAGGTGGGTGATTTATTGTTACAGGGAAGCAACATTGATATTTTAGAGGCTGAAGTTGCAAAAACTGGGGCTACTGATTTAGATATCTCAGAGGAAGGAGTTTGTGGATTAATTTCTTTTGATGGCTTATGAGTAGATGTTGAGGGATGAATGTGAAACTAATGTGTTAGATAGTGGATCAGAATGCAAAGTGTTAGACAATTCTGAGAGGAGAGAAAATGTTACGGAGACAGTGGTGGAATTATGATGTGGTACAGTGCAGTAACAGCAATTTGTGTAGCGTATCAGAGGAGGTTGACAGTTATTGCTGGTGATGGTTCAAATTTCTCTAAACACTATGGGACTTAACATCTGAGGTCATCAGCCCCTTTTGCTGGCGGTTTCTATAATGTATCGATGGACGTAATGTACGTTTTAAGTAATGAACCTTATGAGTTGTTAACGAGTGGTAATGGAGTTACCTGTGATAAAGTTTGTAGTGATTTGGCAGAAATAAGTGAGGTGTTGTGTAAGGGAGATGAAGTTTTAAGTTGTATGGTTAGTTGTGAGAATGTTGCAGCTACTGATATCATTACTTCAGAGGAAGGGGACAGTGAAACTAAGGATTCTGAGGACAATTTAAGGGCTACAGATGATTTAGAGGTGGTTCGGAAGAACATAGAAGTGGATAAAGGGGAAAGTATTTGTTTAAGACATGACGTTAATACTGAGTGGCACGACAAGGAAGAAAGTCACTGCTTTATAAATGGTTGGAAATGGTATGGGAAAATTTTGAAGTCATTACTACCTCACTTGTGGGCACAGGAGAAATATAAAGAAGCAAGAGATCTTGAAAGGAGGAAAGACAAAATCGTGGCAAAGGAAGTGTTTAATGAATTGTTTGACAGTGATAATGAAATCATCAATGTAAAGGCTTTACATATGTCTGCTTGTGTCTGTATATGTGCGGATGGATATGTGTGTATGTGCGAGTGTATACCTGTCCCTTTTTCCCCCTAATGTAAGTCTTTCCGCTCCTGGGATTAGAATGACTCCTTACCCTCTCCCTTAAAACCCACATCCTAGCATCCGTGGGTTGCGAAAGCTTAAATTTTGTGTGTATGTTTGTGTTTGTTAGTGTCTCTATCAACATACCAACACTTTCGTTTGGTAAGTTACATAATCTTTGTTTTTAGATATGTTTATTATCTTATGTATGTATGACAAATTTGGTGCTATTTAATGTGCCAAGTTAGGAAGGCAATGTGCCACATTAAATAGAGGTGTGTAACTCTATGCGTATTTAGGCAAGCTAATCGCTCACCTTTCGTCTGGTACAAGGTAAGGTGAATTTGTTTGTGAAGCTCCAGAACTGAGAGCACATCGCAGCCAGGCAGGCGGCCACGGTTGCTCCGGTGAGCAACAAGCATTAGCAAAGGTCTAGAAATGGGGAAATCTCTATGCAGAAATGGGGAAAATCTCTAACCTGGGAATTTGGCCTTTGTGCAGGAAATGTTCCAAGAAATGGCAGTGTGTCAGATAATCTTAAAGATGGTCAAGTTACAGCTCTTTGGGATTCAACAATGCCTCACATCAATTATTAATGTAAATCTGAATACATTTGGGATCTCAGAAAAATGAGGATAATATCTCAATATCTTGAAAACCACAGAAGTTAAGCTCTCACGGTAAATAAACATTTATGCAAAGAACCTCTCAATTAACAACTTTTAAATGTTTCATGCAATTTCTCCATACGATATCTCAGATGATAGTATTGAACCTTAGCTGTCATCTGTGAAAGCTGCCTATCTGTATGCATTTCATTTACTGATTTACATTGTCTTATACATCTTTTTCATTATGTAAGTGTTTGTCAGAACATAGCATTCTCCACATTTACACAACAAAGGAATGCAGCATGAATACCTCATATTTTGTCATAATTGTGTTTTTATTTAATCAATAGTTTAGTATTTGGTCAGCAATTTTATTTGACTACTGATTGCAAGTGCTCTTAAAAAAACTGTGCTAATTTAAAAGTGGTGAGTCACATGTGTTAGCAGACACCACCTTTGTAAAAGAAAACCAAAAGCACTTCTGACAAGCAGGGCTAAATAACTGTTTAAACTATATTTAACAACAGTTCATTGTCATTTAATGTGAGTGCACTTGTGCAAGAATGCTGGCTTATTTATTTATGAACCAACTATTACTTTTATTTACTGTAAATCATCTGAATGTAACCAAAAATTTATTATATTTCTTTAATTTACGTATAATAATATATTAGTTTAGAGGGGGAAAGTGGTCAAGTGAGTCAAATCATGTCTGTAGAGCTTCAGAATGATGTATTATTGTTGGAATCAATTGGAAACAATGGCTTTCTGAGTAAAGCACTCAAGGGAGTAATTCTGGACCCTTTATGTTGAGTCCTGGAAGAAGGCAGACTGACTGTGGTAATGAGAATGATTCTATCATGAACGTTTTTGATTCTGGGCAGGGAACAACCGCTATCTTACTTCTAAAGGGACTTTATAATTCAAAAGGTTTAAATGTGCTCCACAGTAGGATTCTTAACTTTTTCTACTTGCAATATGGAACTGTGCATGGACAGCATATTCTTTGTATCACATTTATTAATTTGTAAATCATCATGCTGAACTCTGAACTATTTCGAACTGGTGGGTCTTTTGCACATTGTGATCATGAAAGAACTTAGTTGTCATGAGTCTTTGGTGACTACCGGTAGTTAGTTTGGGAATTTTGCTAACATTCTCATAATGCTCTCAACAAAACTTTACTGCCTGTGATAAGTGTATTTTCTGTCTGTATCTCAACTAAATGTAGTAGGTACACTTCCTGTTTATTTGTGATGTCCTTTCTTGAATAAACATTATTCAACATAATTCTCTGTAATCTAAATCAGTGACAGATATTAAAATAGAATCCACATTATTCAATTATTTTGTATTTCTGTGTATTTTATTAACCTGCAATTCTAGCCAGTGCATAGACCATTTGTTGTTGTTGTGGTCTTCAGTCCAGAGACTGGTTTGATGCAGCTCTCCATGTAACTTTATCCTGTGCAAGCTTCTTCATCTCCCAGTACCTACTACAACCTACATCCTTCTGAATCTGCTTGGTGTATTCATCTATTTGTCTCCTTCTGCGATTTTTACCCTCCACACTGCCCTGCAATACTAAATTGGTGATCCCTTGATGCCTCAGAACATGTCCTACCAAGCGATCCCTTCTTCTAGTCAAGTTGTGCCACAAACTTCTCTTCTCCCCAATCCTATTCAATACTTCCTCATTAGTTATGTGATCTACCCATCTAATCTTCAGCATTCTTCTGTAGCACCACATTTCGAAAGCTTCTATTCTCTTCTTGTCCAAACTATTTATCGTCCGTGTTTCACTTCCATACATGGCTACACTCCAAACAAATACTTTCAGAAACGACTTTCTGACACTTAAATCTATACTCGAAGTTAACAAATTTCTCTTCTTCAGAAATGCTTTCCTTGCCATTGCCAGTCTACATTTTATATCCTCTCTACTTCGACCATCAACAGTTATTTTGCTCCCCAAACAGCAAAACTCATCTACTAAAGTGTCTCATTTCCTAATCTAATTCCCTCAGCATCACCTGACTTGATTTGACTACATTCCATTATCCTCGTTTTGCTTTTGTTGATGTTCATCTTGTATCCTCCTTTCAAGACACTGTCCATTCCGTTCAACTGCTCTTCCAAGTCCTTTGCTATCTCTGACAGAATTACAATGTCATTGGCGAACCTCAAAGCTTTTATTTCTTATCCATGGATTTTAATACCTACTCCAAATTTTTCCTTTGTTTCCTTTACTGCTTGCTCTACAGACTGAATAACATCGGGGAGGGGCAACAACCCTGTCTCACTCCCTTCCTAATTATTGCTTCCCTTTCATGCCCCTCGACTCTTATAACTGCCATCTGGTTTCTGTACAAATTGTAAATAGCCTTTTGCTCCCTGTATTTTACCCCTGCCACTGTCAGAATTTGAAAGAGAGTATTCCAGTCAACACTGTCAAAAACTTTCTCTAAGTCTACAAATGCCAGAAACGTAGGTTTGCCTTTCCTTAACCTATCTACCAAGATTAGATCACAGCTACAGGTTATTATTTGCAGCAAACTAACTGCCAGGTATGAAAGCAGATGTGCGCAGCTCGATGCTATGACTACATCAAAGCTATTCAATCCCAACAGAGCCGTTCATAGTCCAAGTACCTAAAGTACAAGTAATGACCGGTAAACACACAACTGGTTTGCATGAATGGAACGTTTTTAAAAGAGCAATTACACAAGCAGCAACTGTTAGGTACTGTTGCTATTGGGGCCTTGTCCGGGATATGAATCTGATCCCTTTAGAATTGCAATGGCTTCAAAACTGGGCTATCCAGCTACACAGCAACCACTGTCCTGTCTGTTCATCGTCATCAGCCTGCCCCAGATTACTTTCAGCCAAGTTACAAAAGCAGGCCAGCAGCTAAGGCTGCTTCCTGCTGCTCATTGCCTGTAGTTTCCACTCAGCTGCACCAGCACTCCATTGCTGTGCTGTTCACAGCATGACACCACCAGTCACCATCACTCTGCACTCCCGGTGGACAACTACTGATGCTGACATGCTTCAGCAGCCGTGGTCACCTACATCACTGAGGCCAACAACTGCCTCTCCACCTTCAATTCTATAAATGTGACTGTTTTGGATAAAATACTTTCTCAACCAGAAATGTTTATGTGATGGGCCACTGCTTGACACCTGCCGTCGCCACCATCACCACCACCACCACCACTGCCACCACCACCGTCACCACCACAACTACAGACAAACCCTGGTGAGAGAACTGCACTACATCTTGAAAAACCACCCTCTACCATAGGGGTCAAAATGGCAACAGAAGTGACTGCTACCACCCGTATGTCAGCAGCTGCAACATGCGGTGCACATTGTATGGTGAGTGTAGCGACTTTTCTTTTTTTACTACAAGGGTCATGGCCAGTCTATGAGTCTTTTCCCTGACGTTAATCAATTGTGTTTGTGTGTGCAATTTGGGGTTCTCAGAACTATAAGAAATGTGTTAGTTTGTGCCTTCTGGAACAGGAAACATATTTTGTTCTGCCTCATTATCATGGAACTTGTAAAGTAGTAAGCATAAGCAGCCATTCAGGTGGAGGAATTGCATAGCAATAGGAAACTTTATGTTAGTATTATATTTAAGAGTCCTTCTCAGTGCTCTGTTTTATTCTCTTTTGTTGTCTGCTGCTTTTTGTGTAATTCGTAGGGCAACCAAGACACAACAGGGGAGTGCTCTGGCCAAAGAATTGTGAATTGACCTGATTTGATTTGGTTCTTGCCTATCACTATCTGCGTACTCCTCAGATTTCAACTTATTTCTATTTCATCTGTTTCTTCCCTTTTGTAATTTTCCCCCATGTGTCTGAGTGTGTTTTTGCGAATTTTTTCACACATAATTCTACATTATTTACATATTTTTTCCACCACCATAGATCCTTGCTCCTTTCATCTGCGCCAATACAGAAAAGTTTCATTATCCCTAGCCAGAACCCGGTCCCACATATTGTTCCTGCATTGCTGCTTGCCTCAGAGAATCTCCCAAACTGCCTTACTATCAAATTACCCATCTGCAGCTGCCACCTTTCCTTCCACAATGACCTCCCTCTGTTCAGATTCTGCTAGTCCTTAGCACTCACCTACATACTCCTACAAAACCATATCATTCAGGCCCAAATCTCCTTACACTACCTTCTCGATACCCGTAAAATTCTCCTGCTATGCAATCACAAATTCCCAAATCCCATAACACACACTGAAACTCTTGCCCTCCAGAACTAAAGCAACAAGCACACCACCACCTCAAAAAACTCTCCAACCTGCTTGCTTTTTACTCCTGCCTTGGACTAACACTGACCACCACCTCTACAACAACCTCCAAACCTCTCCCACATCCCCTCATAGGTGACAAATTCTCTCTCGCAAACCTAGTACATTTACCCAACCATCCCAACACCACACAGAATCCAGAACTTAAACAGACACGAAACACAGTCACAACCCCCCCCCCTCCCCCCTCAAAGAAAATCAATCATGCAAGACTTGTTAAAGACTTTCTCTCCTTATCCAGGTTCATACTGTGGAAACACTTTTTTGCCACCAACCCTTACCAATCAGACTCAACCATAGACCAATATTGAACCCTGCCTAACTCATTTCACCTATCCTTTCAACTGTGATCTACCCCCACTGCCCCATATCACCCCCTGTTAACTTCCCAGAATTTCTTAACCTCGAACCTTGCCTCACCATCATTTCCCAAGACCCCAACATGCAAACTAATTTTAAGTATGCACAAAGCTTCACAATCCACCACCTAAAAACTGATCTCAGCTTACAATCCTAACTGCTGACACAGACTCCACCACTGTTCTTTTTAACAGCAAGAGTTACATGGCAGAAAGACTCCACCAGTTGTCTGACTCATCCATCTACAAACCCTGCCACAGTGACTCCATTCCAGCAGCATCTCCAGTCTCTCCTCAATTTCCATTGTGGCCAGTCACTGTGCCCCCACTGAGAGAATCTCTGCTCTTGTAGACAACACTTTCAGCCTATTACCCGCAACCTAACCTCCTATAAAAATGATATCACCCATTTCCTCCACCGACTCTCCACAGTTCCTGTTCCTTCACCACATGGTTCCCTGCTCGTCACTATTGATGCCATCTCTCTTTACACTAACATATCCTAATCCCATGACCTTATCACTATTCAACACTATCTGTCCCAATGCCTGAGGAATTCCAAGCCAACTATCTTCTTCTTAGTCACCGTGACCAACTACATTCTCACCCACAATTACTTCTCCTTTGAAGGAATTACGTACAAACAAATCTGGGGTATGGCTATGGGCACTCACATGGCACTATCATATGTCACCCAATGCATGGGCCATCTAGAGGAATCCTTCCTAAACACCCAGAATCCCAAACTACTAATCTGGTTAAGATTCACTGATGACATCTTCGTGATCTAGATCAAGGATGAGGACTCCCTAACCACATTCCTCCAGAACCTCAACATCTTCTCACCCATTTGCTTCACCTGGACCTACTCAACTGATCAAGCCACCTTCCTCGATGTTGATCTTCACCTCAAAGATGGTTACATCTATACCTCTTTCCATATCAAACCCACCAACCACCGGCAATACCTCCACTTCGACAGCTGCCAGCCATTCCATACCAACAAGTCCCTTCCATACAGCCTAGTCACCCACAGCCATTGCACCTGTAGTGATGAGTAGCCCCTCTTGAAATATACTGAGGGTCTCATAGAGGCCTTTACAGATCATAATTACCCTCCAAACCTTGTACAAGAACAGATCTCCCATGCCTTATCTTTCCAGTCACCCACCACCTCCAAAAGCTACACAGTCCAGCCAGAGAAGAACATTCCTCCCATGACTCAGCACCACCCAGGGCTGGCGCCACCAAATTACGTTCTCTGCCAGGGTTTTGACTACCTCTCATTGTGCCCTGAAATGAGAATTGTGCTACCCACTATCCTTCCCACTCCTCCCACAGTGGTATTCAACCACCCACCCAAACCTACACTGTATCATTGCCCATCCCTACACAACCCCTGCTCCCAGTCCCTTGTCTCATGGCTCATATCCATATAACAGACCTAATGCAAGACCTGTCCCATACATCCTCCCACCATCACCTACGCCAGTCCTTTCACAAACATCATCTATCGCATAGAAGGTAGGGCTACCTGTGACACCAGTCATGTGATCTACAAGCTAACCTGCAACCACTGTGCCTTATTCTATGTAGGCATGACAACCAACAAGCTGTCTTTCCACAGGAATGGCCACCAACAAACTGTGGCCGGGAAACAACTGGACCATCCTGTTGTTGAGCACACTGCCCAATACAATGTCCTTCATTTCGATGACTGCTTCACAGCCTGTGCCATCTGGATCTTATCCATCAACACCAGCTTTTCTGAATTGTGCAGGTGGGGACTCTCCTTACAATACACCCTATGTTCCCGTAACCCTCCTGGCCTTAACCTTCATTAGTCATTGTCCTTATCCATCTAGCCCCTTTCCTGTTCCCATTCCAGCACTACACAGCCCTCTATTCCACCAACACACCTGGTCTTTTTTCTCCTCTCCTCTTGTACTACCCCCACCTCCTGACTGCACCTAGCTGCTTCACTCTCTGCCTTGTCCCTGGATGCTCTGAGCAGCATTTTACCATCCCAGATCCCTACCCTGCTCCCTCTCCCACTCCCTACCCCAGCTTCCTCCCTAACCCCACCTGGTTGCCTCTCTCATAATTCCCTGCTGCTAGCAGTCTAGCTGCAGCTTCCAGGGACTGTGCTCGTGTGTGTGAGTTGCATTAGCCTGAGTGTGTGTATGTTGTTTATTTTTGACAAAGGGTTTGTTGGCCGAAAGCTAACTTTTTGAAATCTTTCTGTTGTGCCTTTCTGTGACTCAGCATCTGTGCTTTATGATGAGTAGCAGCTATCCTTTTCATTATATTGTTACAATATTTTCTTTGCATTTTTGGTGAGATTTCTACATTGTTTGACGAATTAAGGTTTTAGTCCATGCTGTTTGTTATATCAACAATCAAGATACAATAACCCAAAAATATGTAATGTACTTGACCATGTTGACAACAACCGCCCCTCCCCACACACATATACACACACAGTGTACTTAAAAGCTAATTCTGCAACTTTTTACTGATACAGTTAAAGTCTGAACATACTTCCCGTGCAAAAACTCCTCGTAAGTGGGACTGGATGACAATTGCAGCGCGGCGTTCCTTGAGAAATTGCAGACGTTGCCTCCAGCCACGGTATGCATGCTGTATCCTGAGAGCAGCCTTTCGTGTCCTCAGGTACTCTGTTGCAGACAATGAAAATATAATATTTCACCATGAATTAGATTTCCTTATATTAGCAAAAGGGGAAAAAAACAACATTTCAACTTAAGTGGCATTTCATGAAAATATGATAAACTTTGGCACAGCCTTATGTTTCAGTTTTGCCTCACACTCCCCCACCCGAATGTCAGAGTACTTCTTGCACTTTGTCTAAACAAAGCTTTAGTATTTGACAATTTAAGAAGTAAGGAAATTACTGCACACAAAAAGAATGTGTTTGCTTCCAGTCATAAACCACTGACAGGTTGATGAACATGTGACACATCTAAGACAAATCTAAAAATAACTTACTGTTTCTAGTAGTGGACATATGATTTTGAACCATGTGTCCAACACTAGTAACAATAAGTTATTTTTTGATTTGTCATAGCTTTGTAAACTTATATTCACAATATGCCACTTTGTAATACGCCAATGTAATCTTAATGCCAGAATGAATCTTCCTTATGTTGCATTCTTCATTAATTTCCATTTGCACTTTCATTATTTTGTAAAAACCTTTAGTTCTTTGACTTGCTGATTCAGTATTGTAATTTTTGAACTTTACTAATAAATGTCATTTTTATTGCTAAATCATGACCTCTACCTTGATCAAATTGAGATTTGACCTTTTTTATTTTTTTGTACCTGTCTTAGCAGAGATTCTCTTTTCTACCAGATCACATGGATGATATTGTATAATTCCTGAGACTTCATAAGTTCAGTTTTCATCCCTTCACAATAGTTCCCAGTCAAGAGGAGAGACATGTGAAATGCAAACGAAATTGAGAAATTTACAAAAGGCAAAAGAAACAAACTGTAAGTTTTCTCTACAAAATTAAATGAAAACCTCAGTAACTGAAACTGATACAAATTTAGCATGAAGAAATGTAGCACTCGAAAAACTGGACTTTATATTTCTAAGGCCGGTGTTTGAATGTGTAAGACTTACAACCTTAGTGGTTATTTTATAAGTTTTCTGCAGTATTTTAATCACAAATTAGAAGCGAACACTCTGTGAAGTAGAAAGCATAACACTATGATAACACTCACCCTTTTGACAACAATGTCGTCGCCAGCATGTCTGAATACGAGTAGCCATGCACCTCACTATCTGACCTCGTGCATCCTCCAGGGGTTCATGTACACAATTCCGCAAGAATACTTTGCTTTTACCGACTTGCCATTCTGTACTTTCTGCTTTCTGTAGTTTGATTACAGATCTGCAATAATATTAAAATATGCATATTTTTAAATTATAGGACAAGAAGAAATAAATATGGTAATTGGAAGTCCTGGTGAATGTAAACAGTTTAAAAGGAAAAGTATCAATTCATCAAATAGTAGACGTACTGAGTTGTCAAAAGGCACATAAAAAAGACTGAAAATTGGTTCATAGGATAAGAAAGTGGGAGGGAGGGGCAGTAGGTGCACAATATAGGAATGTATACCAGTTAACAACTATTTTGAGGTACAGTACAATAAAATTTGTATGACAAAATATGTAATTATTAAATGGTAATAATGATCATACTGACCAAACTGGAGGCAAAGCAGACATGTGAATAGTTTAACAGAAGTTAAATATCTACTGCTGATAGACTATATTTAAAACCAGTAACTTAATCTGCATGTTACAAGATTTGTTGACTAGACAGGTTGATGAATTTTATTTCTGAACTTGTAAAATATAGATGAGTATATACAGAAAATTGAGGTCCATTGCTGTTTCCTATTTTTTCCTCTGCCTCTTATCCAGTCCTAACCTTGTGTCAACAAGGAAATAGAACAATAACATCACAAAATCCAGTCTGTCTTCTTTCACTTTGCAATTAGTATTGGAGCTCAGTGAAACACAGTACCTTTATTTTCAAATGCACTTCCAGCTTTATGAATAGGCTGATTATTTGAGAGATTTTATTGAGATGAAAGTAAATAAATTATGACATGTATCAGGAAGGAATTATTTTTCCTCTGTCAGCATTTTATTAATTGTGCTGTACCAGTGAAGCAAAGGTTTAACATTTTCGCCATGTGATTCAAGGGAATAATTTAAAACCAAAAGCAAGACAGACAGATGACTATCTGTTGGTTGTTTTGGGGAAGGAGACCAGACAGCGAGGTCATCGGTCTCATTGGATTAGGGAAGGATGGGGAAGGAAGTCGGCCATGCCCTTTGAAAGAAACCATCCCGGCATGTGCCTGGAGCGATTTAGAGAAATCACGGAAAACCTAAATCAAGATGGCTGTCCTCCCGAATGCGAATCCAGTGTGACTATCTGTGCTCATCTCCTTACAATAATAGTGTTGTGGAAATAAGCCTTGGTTTATATTGAGACTCAACAGCCCACTTTTCCATGGATTCAGAAAGTGAGAATACCACCACTGTATCAGACCCCATGGTTTGCTGCTTCCTGGAATCGATAAAATCCTTTTTTTTAAGTGACTCAATAAAAAGTTTACATAAACTGAATTACGGTTTGCAAGAACATATCCATGACCTGTTGCATCCATCCAACTTCAAACTACATTCTAATTGTCTGGTAATTTCTATCTACTTTCCACTCTCTTTCTTCCTATCTAATTTCCACTATCAACTTTCCAACCCCTTTCCCATATTCAGTTTTCTGCCTCTTTGTCTCTCTCTCTTTTGTAACTCAGGTTTGCAATTTTGGTCTTATATTTTATAAAGCTTTCTCCCCTTCCACACTCTGCAGCTTTTTTTTTTTTTTATCTTTGTCTCACTTGTTAATTTAAAACTGGTTCCCCCTTCTCACTGAGAAGGAGGACTTGCCTGTTTAAGCACTAAATAGGTTTCATTTCTTCCAACTATTTATTTTGGTTCACACACACACACACACACACACTTATGTGGAAAGGAAATACTTGAAAAGGAAAGACAAATTCTGTTGTCTAGTAAGAATTATGTCCTGTAGAAGTGCAACAAAAGTCCTGTAGAAGTGCAAAGAGCCACTGAAGTTTTATGACAATTTCCTTACCACAGTGGTTTACTTCGCACTTTGTGTAACACATTCATACAAATCAGCATATAAATTGCAGTGTACCATTCAAAATATAAGGAAACAAACAAATCCAAACAAAACCAGGTAGTACTGCTGCAGAAGAGGAGTTTCCAACCACTGAAACTGAAAAAACCTAAACTGGTCTGGCACACATATGTTTAAAAACACAGATGAATCTTGAGATTCCAAAATTTTCTTTAATTGGTTCAAAGAAAACTGGAAATTCTGCTAAAATAAAGGAAAAATCCCTCCAAACACTTTATTTCCTGGATCTCATATCTCTTCAGATCCACAAAGTGGATTGCCTTATCTTTTCCTCCATTTTTTAAACTCACATATAAAAACTCCTCTTCTACTAATTATTCACTTAAATTTCGAGTGAATTATTAGAGCAGAAAAGAGATTTGCAATTGTGACAACAACTTACTTAACAGCTTCTTTAGGGCAAGATGGTAGTTTTTGTGCCGAACCAATGAGACACCTGTATCTTTGTATAAACTCATCAAATGGCATGTGTACTGGATAGCCCTCCTTGCGAATACGTATTATATCCAACATGCCCAAATATTTAAGTTGGTCGAGCACCAACTTTTCATTATAGTTATTAGGAGATTTCTGCATGTTTGGTTTAATACATCGCACATACCTGCCACAAAGAACACAATTTACATTGACAGCATCTTCACTTTCGTTGCACAGTTATGAATAAGTAAGTACTACCGTATTATAGAAAAAGAGAAGAGTTTGAGTATAATAAGAAGCAATTATTATATAACAGACCACAGTGGTGAATATAATATGTTTTATCACAGAGTGAGTCAGTCTACAACTTCCTTTTTATTAACAGCGTTTTCCATCTTTTACTGCAATTCATTCATTTGTACATGGTTTTTATTTCTAATATTTTTTTAAAAAAATTTTAAACACTAGTTAATGATCTTTCATTGGTTTGTAGTAATTTTTAATCTGAGATCAAAAACTGACTTCCCAAGTGCATCAAACACACTTGAATAGTTCTGAACACATTCATTAGAACAGTAAGCAATGTAGGTAAGTACTGCCGCCATTTTTAGTATCATGCTTGCGAAGCTCCTCTCTCAAATGTAAGATGCTTGCATGGACATCATACAGCACTGTGTTGGAAAGGGATGGACAAAATAATAAAATACAAAAAAATTGCAAAATGGAATATAAAGGAGCTGAAAAAAAAAGTATTTGAGTAATAATTTATAGAGTGGAAAACCTAAATGGCCAAAAGGCAATTTAGTCTTCCACAGTAATTTATGCACTGACATTAAAGCACAACTGTATGATTTAAGTGGAAACTCTTACACCTTGTAGTTATTTATAATGCCAATGGCTAGTGCCACCACTGCGGCCCGAGGTAACTGTACACCGAAGATATGGGACCCATATCTTACTGTAAGGTAGTTTGCTGCCTTTCAGTTCACTGTTCCACTTAAATCTGTGTGTTTGTGAAGTAGATCTCTAAGGTTTCAATTCATCAGAAAATGGAAAAGAGTAATAGAAAAGGAATATGGAACAGGATTCAAGAACTGGTGGGAAGTATAACTTTAACCCCACACCAACAAACAAGTTTTGCATCAATTTTGTTACTATTTTTGGTCTCGTTTCAATTTTTTTAACTGCTTGTGTTTCTACTGTGTAATTCATAACTTTCATGTTTCCTTACTGTTGATGATATTTAAAAAAGAAATTAAGAAATTTTGGAATTTTACAACGGCATTCTAAATGCCTAACAACTTAATAAGGATTCGACTTATAGCAGAATGGAAAATTTAATATGGGTATTTTCTGACTGGGGAAAAAAAACCTGTTTGATCCAGTTTTCTTAAAGTTGTTACTGCACCTTTAAATGCTTATCATTATCAGCATTTAACAAAAGAATAAATAAATAATCTGTTAAAATTTTTACTGCCACAAGTCCATTTTGGTCTCCTGAAAAAAAATTCTGGAACTTAGATCAATTTGTTTTCCACTCTGCATTTGTAAAGTAATAATGTTAACAGCATGTATAATCCTGGATAAGCCAGGAAAATACAAGACAGAAACAGAATGGAACAACACAATGAACCTACAAGAAGTCAGTTATGGTCCAAGGTGTACCCCACCAACAGTAAGGGATTTCTCAACAATCAAAGATGACTATTTTTAACATAACTCTTGTTCGTTCAGATTAAAAATGTTGACAAACATTATCTGCTTTAAGTTATAGAGAGAGACAATAAATTTCAAAACAAGAGTACACTGTTTATGTGCATAAGTCTTTTGAGCTTTGCTTGAAACACGTTCAGCAGGTGCAAGTATTTCATCTTGTGATCACTTTGCATGTTTTCATATATAAAATAGAAAGTATTACAGTAACTCCAAAGTTGACTTAAGTGGACCTAATTTTAGATAAATAATGAGCAAAAATATGCCAAGGCTGTCACATGAAAAGAAGCAAGAATTGTCATATCAACGATCAGCTTCAGTGAAGCTTGAAGGCCTTGACCTACAGATACAGAGATTTCCCTTCGCTTAAAAAAAAAAAAAAAAAAAAAAAAAAAAAAAAAAAAAAAAAAACATTACAACCACCTTTGTAATAGGGTATTCATCCATTTTTGAAACATAACACAGCGGCAGTTCTGGATGGTATGGATTCAGCTAGTCCTTGGTAGGTTTTGTGGCACCAGAAGTCTACTTACAAGTCACATAATTCCTGTAAATTATGGGTATGTGGTTTGTGGGTGCAGAACACCTCTCCAATGGCATCCTAGATGTGTTATCCATCAGGTTAAGATCAGGTGAATTTCGTGGGCAAGACATTATTGTAAGTTCACTACCATGCTCCTCACACCACCTGGCCTCGTGACACAAACAGTTATTCTACTGGAAGATGCTCTAGCCATTGGGGAAAAAAATCAAGGGTTAAGAGATATAGGTGGTTTAAAATTATATTTATGCTGTCATGGTCCTGCTGGAAGATGCTCTTGCCATTGGGAAAGAAATCAAGCATGAAGAGATGTAAGTGGTCCACAATTATATTTATGTCATCCACAGCTGTCATAGTGCCTTCAATTACTAACAAGGATCTTCTGAAAGCCCAGGTGAATGTGCTGCCAAAGCACAATACTACTCCAACCACCCTGCATCTGTCGCACAGTACATGCTTCGAGCAACCTTTCACCTGGATGACAGCATTTTGGACACAACCAACAATCTAGCGCAACAGCTACGACCAAGTGACACATTTCCATTGATCCATGGTCCAATTTCAATTATCCCATGACATTGCAATTCTAATAGGCTATATTGTTGGGTCAACATGGGAGCACATAGGGGTTGTCCATTGGAGAGTCCCACGTTCAATGATGTGCACTGAACACTGTGCTCTGAAAAACTTTGACATTATGCAGCAGCATTGTACTCTGTCATCACAGAATGTGGCGGTTGGTGGTTTCCCTACGGTTAAGCAGAATAGTGACAGATTGCCACCTATTCTGCTTAACAGTAGGGCGACCACCAACCGCCACATTCTGTGATGATCTGGATGCCCAACACCTTTTCACCTACTCATAGTTTCACTGACCTCCAACCACTTTCCATTGATGCTCATGACAGAAGCACAGGAGCAGCTTCACTATTTCAAAATTTCTCAATCACAGGTGCCAAGCCACAAAAATTTGTCCTTTGTTCATATCCTGTGTCTATAAATACACCAGGCAGCATTCTACCTCACAGCAAGCAGTGGTTTTAATGTTTTGACTCATCAATGTATGAATGCTTTATTTCTTGTGACCGAAAAATTAAATATTCAGTTTAATCCTAGTTACAATAATTTCTTGTCTTACATGCCCAGTTAACTTAAAATAGAATCCATACACATCCCAATCAGATATTTCTCATTAAAATATTTTACAGTTTTCCATCTGTTTTTAATGTAAATAGTTAATACATGTAGCCTACTCTAGAACTGCAGCTTTACTGGAAGATAATGAGTATATGGAAAAATATTTTGCTGAAAAAACTAATGTTCTGTTCCGATGAAACTCAGAGAAATGTCTATAAGGACTGAAAAAGAAGAAGATTGAATGAGGACACCTATTATCTGTGCTTACAGTGAAATAAAAGAAAGAATTCTCACATTTCCTGACCACTACATTAATTAGACAACACACAAAACATTAAATGACCAAACAATAGTATATGACGACAATTATTTACGCACCATGGATTTGTAGCTTGGAGTACATCAACAAGTGCCTGCAGCTGATGGCGAAATGTGTCACTTACTGTTGGTTTACCCTTACTTGTACCACGAGATGACATTGTACCCATTCTAGTGGCACAACACATTAAATCCTGTTAAAAGAATTGAAAATCTCTCAATGCATGCTGGTTAACAAGAACCAATTATCAATGACAAGAACCGGTGCACCTTCATACATGCTGGCAAAATTTCATATAAACTTGCAAAAAAATTAAAATATTGCAGCTATATACGAGCATTTTACAGTAACAATAACATATCTACAGCATTACTTCACTGTAAAATATTAAAAATAGTAATAGTAATAATAATAAACAGTTATTTACTTAATGTCAGAGATGGACCTTATATTATGACGGTAGTGCTAAAGAAATTCTCTGTAGAAAAGTTTTCTCATCTTACAGTAAGTTACAATCTGGTAAGTGGACTGTCCTACTATAACTGTCTCAGAACATCACAAAATGCTTTCAATTCTACTTCCTTTTTGCCCTCTTTTGTAAGAGAGTATTTATGGATTTTTTGGTGTTCAAAAGAACATCTGTTATAAAAACTATTAAGATGAAAATATTTTTTCCATGTAAAGATTCATGCCAAAACAAATATTTCACAACATACACTCAAAAATTTTAAAGGCCTGCCATCATCAAACTGAGCCTTCTTCAGTTCCTAATGTCTGATGAGTGTCATATCTATGTACAAGGAATAAAATAATGCATACCATACCTGATATTTGGTTATCTCCTGTACAAAGTCATTTGTTGAGCGACTCATGAAGTCAAAGAAAACATCCTGCTGGACATCACGATTCTTATCAACAAATCCTTCAACACAGTATGTCACACAACCAGCATAATGATGAATACCAAATTCCTTCTCCCATTTTCTTCTATCATCGCCTTTCACATAATTTGGATGATTTTCAAATTCAGCATGAAGATTGGTCAAATATGCCAGATCGGATCCCTAGCAAGAAATTCATTAAGAATATTGGTTACAATTTGGGGAAAGAAAAGGTTGAAGAATATATAAAAAGATTCAGAAAAAAGAACTTAAAGTAAAAGAATATTCTACATATTTGTCTCCATCGAAAGTTTCTTCATTCCACTGACTTACTCTAATCTTTTCTCTTCATTTCCTCCCTCCACTTCCAATTTTTGTTGTTATTAACTTTACATTTCCACTAACACTATGAAATTTCTCCCTGTCTTTAGCTCTGATCATTCACATTTATACCATTAATAATATCCCCAAATTTTAATTTGAGCTATTATGATGCACATTACTTCAGTGGTTCCCAAGCTCCCTGAGACCAGTGCCACTGAGTGCAAACAGATTTTAGCTAGAGACCCTCATCACCCTTTTGTCATCAACATTACCACCTTGCTAAATTTTAGAATGAAAAAGACTTTTTTGAACACTTTTACTTTAAAAACAACAAAATGTATATGCTATTTATTTTTTGTAGGTTTTTATTAAACCATGAACTAGTGAGTCAATGAGACAGCTGGTGTTGCTTATCTTTAACACCATTTTTTTTATAAAGTGATGAAGTAATTATCAGTTCATCACAAGTGTTACCTACAACTCCTCCTCAGAAAAGAAAGCTAACTATCCACAGGAGGGTGGACATTTGTTACAAAACATGCTTCCCCTCCACTACTTCTCTCTCCACGACACTTGCTTCGCCCATCCTTACATCGTCATTTGAAATCAACCAAATCAGCAATTGTGTGCTACAAAGTACAGTTTGTAAATTCACATGATTGCTTGATTCCTTACTTCAGAAATGGCTAAAATTTAAGGCCTCACAGCCTGTCAATGTTTCATGTCTCATGTTCAGTAATAACACTGGGTAACATCACATTGGGGCTTTGCATGAAAATAGGTGTTGTTAAACTGTTTCTTACAACTGTTTACAAATATGATATCAGATTTCTTTTCTGCACAGTTTTTATATAATTATGTAATTCTGCTTCTGCTAAAATTGGTGTATCACAATGTACAGCGGTCAATATAATATATTAATCGAAAAAAGCCAGTAGCGGTAAAAGGAAGCTCCTAAAAATGACAGTGTGCAGGCAATTCTAATGTCTTTTGCTTCACCTAAACAACTTACCTCACTTATTTTGATGTCAAGTTAGGAGACCAAGATAAAATATTCGTGCCACACGAGTGTCATTAAGAAAACAGATCCAGAGGAAGCAGAAGAATTATCTTTTGGAATTCTGATGATGTGACGAGAGCAAACAAGCTACATAGATGACTGTTATTTTGCATGGTAAAGGCTGAGGGCCATAACAAAAAAAAAAAGAGTATTAAAGGGATTGTATACACAAAGTTGAAATCAGCCACCACATTCATACCACATGGACTCAGCATTCCTCAAACTAACCCACCTGTAACTCTATGTAATAATCCAATTTTACAGATGGTAATGAAGTTTTGGTGCCCACAGAAGAGCTGGAAGCAGAGCTGCTTATCCAAAGTGAACTAAATGACTTAGTGAGACATCTGGGTTTCTCAAAGGATTTGTCACAAATTTTTGGTTCTCATTTAAAGAAGGAAATGACTGATAGCCCTTGGAACAACACTCTCCCAGTATCAGACAACAGACGAGGAGTTTCATGAGTACTTCACTGAAGATGGCTGTCTTGTTTATGGTAATAACATACAAGGAGTAGTATCAACATGTGGAATCACATACAACAAGAAAGTGTGGAGGTTATTTATTGACGGAACCCAAAAAAATATCAGTAATGTACTCTCATGTCTTGAAGGAACACTACAAAACACTGCACTGGTATTATATTCAGAGCATGAATGGATGGTGTATGGTGATGTAAAAGTTGTAGAAATGTTTCATGGACAACAGTCAGGCTACGCAAAATATCTACGCTTCCCCTGCATATGTGATAGTCAGGGATCTGATTTACATTGGGTTAGAAAGGAATGGGCAGCTAGAAAAAATCTGGATCCAGTAGACAAAACTGTTATAAAAGCAAGTTTGTTGAACTGAGAGAAAATTATTCTTCCACCCTTCCACACTACACTCCGGACCACGAAATAATTTACAAAAGAACTGAATAAAGATGGCAAAAGTCTTAAGTATACCCATCAGAAATTCTCCTTCCTGTCTGTTGCTAAACTGAAAGAAGGAATCACTGTGGACCACAGATAAGAGATGTAATGACAGATGTATGATTTATGGATATGATGACTTATGAGGAAAGAATGGCTTGGGTAAGATTCAAGAATGTGATAAAGTACCCAGGCTACAAGAAATTTGTGGAAGATATGAAAAATTTAGGTTGTAATATGAGCTCCAAGCTGCATTTCCTTCATAGCCATTTCGACTTTTCCCCTGAAAACTTGGGTGATTTTAGTGAAGAAGAAGGGGCCAATTCCATCTGAATACGATAAGAGGTATAAAGGCATCATCATGGCAAGTGGAATTTTGCATTATTAGCTGATTGTTGCTGTCTGTGAAGAGGGACAATGTGGAGTCTCAACACATACGGTAATCTCGAAGATCACACTTCTGCAGCAAAAGAAAGTGAGTTTTAAGTCATTAATTATACATCCTAGACTTTCCATGTGCCAAACCTAATGTTATATGTTGACAAACAATGTAATCATTACACTGTTATCTTTAATGATTTCATTTTTAGATAGTTATAGTTACCTTTCTGTGCTTAATTTCCTATACTGACATTAGAGGTTAGGTACCTATCTAAAATGAAATTCTGTAAAATCCTAATGTGATGTATGAAATCTGGCTTCAGTTTCATAAACAAGAGGCCACAATGCATAAAAATCACTCAACAGAAATAAAAGCCTAAACAAAATATGTTGTTGTTGGTGTGATCTTCAGTCCAGAGCCTGTAAACAACAACAACAACAATAATAATAACAACAGAGTGTAAGTCATACATCAATGTAGTAGCATACCATTATGCTGTGCTGTCAGTTTATTCATTTACGGTTGCAAAGTGTATAATGAAGAAATTTTTGGTGTATTGTAGGAACTAACTACAACTCGGATAAGGCTTTTTTCAGAGATATTTAAACATATGTGATGTATATGTCTGAATGTTACTGTCATAGATGCACAGGACAAAATACAAAGTATGTATGTGTGTTGTGGGTGAGCTATGTGCAGAAGCTGATGTTGACACATTCGTATCACAAGCTGTAGCCTTCACCACACTGTGTCACACACAATGCTAGTATCAGAAGAAAAGTAATTATTGGTAACTTATACAATTAGCATTACAGTCTCACAGATTACTGATAACAGTAATGATCTTTTAAAAATAATACAGTTTCATGACCAAAACACAATTGAACCCCTTTGTTTTTACTCCTCAAAAAATTTCATTTTATCCCTCACAGGGTTATTACCCCTGAGTTGAGAACCACTGCTCTACTTCGAATAAAATCCTCAAGCTTTCGATGACCATCTCCGCCATCATCATCAGGAGTTCATCGGCTTGCAAACTGAGAACATTTTATTCATGTATGCCGTCTCAAAAGACTCCGAGGACAACACTGTTCTACTTCTGTCTCTTAAATGCAAATTGTTTGTCTCTCTTCAAAACATAATGTCAGACATTAATCTGCACAAATGAAAACAATTTTACGGAATTTTTGTCAACAAACAAAACTTAATTTTAAAACACTGTAATACTCTGCAGTATTTCCATGTCTGCAAACACTGATTCAATAGTGTTATTTTCATCACCAGCACAAATACGCAGAATTTTAAATGAACATCACTGGATTTGGTGTATGCTTACCTTTGGCATATGACACTGTTCAGTTAGGAGTTTAAGTATGCACCGTGGTGGTTTCTCAATCAGTTCCAAACAAGACGTATTATCCGTGAACTGAATATGAGCAAATTCGATCCCTTCTTGTTGGTACTGCAACAAAAAAAGACATGTCATATAATAGCTTCCCATGAAAACATAAAATAACTGTATTATAAAAGCCTAGAGACTATCTGTGTGAGAAGAAATACATATATCAGGAGGAGTAAAGGTATCAACTCACCGTACAGTTGGGAATTTTGAGTGTTTGATATAAACATACACAAGACAGAAAATGCTTTTGAGCTTTCATACAATGTCTTCCTTCACAACTCTCTCTCACACACACACACACACACACACACACACACACACAGAGAGAGAGAGAGAGAGAGAGAGAGAGAGAGAGAGAGAATACATCTTTTGCTTCACGGACCCAACACTTTCTCACCATTCCCTTTCTAAACATTGCCCTCCATCTTGCCGGAGGTTCCATATAAGCCCACAATCAACAGTAACTCCAATTTAATAGCTTTCCATCTTATGCATGCAAAAAAGTCTCTGCTACCAGCCTGACCACCTGCAGATGGCACATCTGCAGTGATCGGCAATTCATTGTCCAGTATGCTGAAGATCTTACAAAGCCTTTCACACACAAATACTACCCTCCAAATCCAATCAAAAAGAGATCTCTAATGCCATATCTATTCACACCCCTATTTACTCCAACAATCCCCATAAAGTAGCTACAAAAGAACACATCCTTCATTACCCAATATGACTCCAGAGTGGAAAAATTTAACCACATCCTTCACCAAAGTTTCGATTACAGATTGTCATGTCCTGAAATGAGAAACATCCTACTAAAACTATTTCTTACCCCTCTCAAAGCATTACTTCGCCACCCACCCAACTTATGAAAAATCCTGATCCACCTTTATGCCACACCTACTTCCAACCCCTTGTCACATGAGACACATCTCCATGGAAGATTCAGTTGCAAAACCTGTCCTATGCACATATCTGGCACATTCTATTCCAGTTATGTCAAAGATGTAGCTTATACTACCAAAGGTAGAGTCCCTGTGAAAGTAGTCATGTCATATAGCACCTACGCAGCAACTCTTGCACAGACTTTTATGTGGGCATGACAACCAACCAGCTGTACTCTCAAACTAATGGTTGCTGCCAAACTATAAGCAACAGAGAAGTAGATCACATTGTGGCAGGACACGCTGTTGAACACAGTATACTTGACTTCAATGGTGCTTCACAAATTGCACCCTCTGGCTCCTGAGCTCTGCTCCTTCCTCCCTCCATTTCCCTCAACACACATTTCTCTGATTTGCATATATAAGAATGTCCTTACAGCACATACTGCGACCCCATGATCTTCCTGGCCTTAGCCGCCAGCATGTCTGTCCCACACCCAAACTCTTATCTTTTTACATGCTCACCAGCTTCACTCGTGTTACACCCACCCGTCCCCTCTTGATGTGTTTTACCCCTTTCCCTCACTCCCAATCCACTCCTCCACTTCACTATGTGCTACACACTGCTGGTCCTGCCTATCCCTGGGCAGGCTCCCCAGTCCCACATTCCTACTCTGCCTCTCTCCCAGCTGTCAGTCACCCTTCCCTCTACACTTCTCTCCCCCTTCTTGCCTTCTTTCTCCACTCATCACCTGTACTCTATACAACCTCTCATCTCACAAGGTAACATCAACTTAACCTCATATTTTACAGAGAAAAAAAAAACACATTTGTAAGATATTAGTCCCTCCAATCTAGCCTGCTATGTACCCATCATTCGCCTAAAGGGATTGGCAACGTGTCAGACACAAAGGTGTCGTGGGCTGCATACGTACAAGGCATTACCTCCCCAAACTGCTTCGATCACAACAAGGAAGAGAGACAGCAGAAGGCAGGACAAGAGCCACCAGGGGTCCTCTGTGCCAGGAACCTATTCCGCCACTGTGTCGTGTGTGGAGCTGGATCGGCATGAATTCCTCCATGCCCTGGCTATTTATGGCAGCACAAGTCAATATAGTGGCAGCCTGCTCCACTGGAGCTCTGGGCCAATTTATGTGCCGGCTCTTAGCAGCCTATCAGTCAGAGCCTGGCTGGAAGCCACCGCAGAGGGACCTATGACTTTCCAGCAATATCCCGAGGCATACCTGGCTGCCAACTTCACATAATTCTCAACCTCAATTGTTCGGGATTATCAGTAGCATAGTCTTCACATCTCACTACTTTATTCACTGTGTGTTCCAGGTGTATGCCTGTTAGTATCTCAGAAGCTGTATTGTTTTTCATTTGGTAAAGTTTCCCCTTGTTCTTGTTTACCTGGTCTTATTATTTCTTATCAAGCATTTCCCCATGGGAGATATAACCGAGTCCACATGAAAATTTGGGCTATAATTCCATTAGTATACAATTGTAGCATGAACATACTGATTTTAACATGAAACAATGGCAAATTCAGGACGGAATGTAACAATATTATGAAAAGAGTAGTCGCTACTCACCATACAGCGGAGATGCTGAGTTGCAGATATGCACAATAAAGAGACACTGCTCATCACTACAGATGGGACAGCCACAGATGCCTAGGTTGTATGGAAGGAACTTGTGGGTATGGAAAGAATGGCAGCTGTCGAAGTGGAGGTATTGTTTGCGGTTGGTGGGTCTGATATGGCCAGATGTACTTATATAGCCATCTTTAAGGCAAGGTCAACATCGAAGAAGATGGTTTGTTGGGTTGAGTAGGACAAGGTGAAGCAAATGGGAAAGGAATTGAGGTTCTGGAGGAAAGTGGATAGGGTGTCCTCATCCTCAATCCAGATCATAAAGATGTCATCACTGCCTCCCTGCCTGACTCAGTTCACTCCTCCATCCAATCATGATCCACCCCCACTGACCCCAAATCATCCCCTGTTAGCTTTCCTGAATTTCTTAACCTCTGACATTTAATTACCATTCCCCAAATCCCACAACATGCAAACCAACCTGACATCCACAGCAAGAACTGTAATCTATCACCTAAAAACTGATCCCAATTTTGTAATCCTACCTACTGACAAAGGCTCCACCACTGTTGTCTTGAACCACATGGATTACCTGGTAGAAGGACTCTGCCAGCTGTCTGATTCATCCACCAACAAACCCTGCCACAGTCACCTCGTTCCAGAAATTCAGCAGGATCTACAGTCCTTCCTCAAATCATTGGGCCCATCCCAGAACCTTTTCCCAGAGTCCATCTCTCTCCTCACCCCTTTCAATCTCTGCTCTCCTACCTCCTACATGCTTTCTTCAAGTCCATAAACCCACCCACCCAGGATTCCCCATTGTGGCTGGTTACTGTGCTCCCACTGATAGAATCTCTGCTCTTGTAGACCAACACCTTTAGCCTATTACTCACAACCTACGCTTGTACATAAAAGATACCAACCATTTCCTTCACCGATTCTCCAAAGTTCCTGCTCCTTTACCACATGGTGCCCTGCTCGTCACTGTTGATGCTACCTTCCTTTACACTAACTTCCCTAGTGCCCATGGCCTTACCGCTATTGAACACTACTTTCCCAATGCCCGATGGCTTCCAAACGAACAACCTCCTTCCCAGTCACCATGAACAACTATATCCCCAACCACAATTACTTCTCCTTTGAAGGAATTACCTACAAACAAATCTGGGGTATGGCTATGGGCACTCACACGGCACCATCCTATGCTACCCTATTCATGGGCCGTCTAGAGGAATCCTTCCTAAACACCCAGAATCCCAAACCCCTCATCAGGTTCAGATTCACTGATGACATCTTCATGATCTGGATCAAGGGTGAGGACTCCATAACCACATTCCTCCAGAACCTCAACACATTCTCATCCATTCACTTTACCTGATCCTACTCAACTGATCAATTCACCTTCCTAGATGTTGACCTCCACCTTAAAGATGGTTACATCTATACCTCTGTCCATACCGAACCTAACAACCACCACCAATATCTCAACTTCGACAGCTGCCACCCATTCCATACCAAAAGTGCCTGCCATACAACCCAGCCACCTGTGGCAGTCGTATCTGTAGTGATGAGCAGTCCCCCTCGAAATATACTGAGAACCACACTGAGACCTTGAGAGACTGTAATTAACCTCCCAACCTTGGATAGAAGCAGATCTCCCATGCCATATCTTTCCTGTCACCCAACACCTCCCAACACCTGTCTGGCCACATGGGAGCATTCCCCTCACGTCTCAGTACCACCCAGGACTGGAGCAACTGAATTACAATCTCCGTCAGGGTTTCGACTACCTCTTGTCGTGCCCTGAAATGAGAAATGTCCTACCCACTATCCTTCCCTTCTCTCACAGTGGTATTCCACTGCCCACTGAACTTACGCAATATCCTCATCAAACCCTACACAAACCATTGCCTAATGTCTCATATCCCTGTAACAGGTCTATATGCAAGACCTGCCCCATACATCCTCCCACTGACACCTACTCCAGTTTGGGCGCAAACATCACGTTTCCCATCAAAGGCAGGGCTAATTGTGAAACCAGTTATGTAATCTACAAGCTAACTTGCAACCACTGTGTTGCATTCTACGTGGGCATGACAACCAATGAGCTGTCTTTCCAAATGAATGGTCACCGACAAACTGGCTAAGAAACAGATGGGCCACTCCATAGCTGAGCACACCACCCGACATGACGTTCTTCATTTTAATGACTGTTTCACATCCTGTGACACCTGGATCCTCCCCACCAACAGCAACTTTTCTGAATTGCGCATTTGGAAACTGTCCTTGCAAATATATCCTACGTTCCCACAACCCTCCTGGTCTCGACCTTCGTTAGTCATTGTCTTACCCATCTAGCCCCTTTCCTGTTCCCATTCCAGCACTACACAGAGCTCTATTCCACCAACACACGCTCAGTCTTTTACTTCTCTCCTTTTCCATTACCCTCTCCCCGCTTGCCCTCCATCTAACCTCCCAACTGTACCTAGCTACCATACCCTCTCTCCACTTTGTCTCTGTATGCTCCCACAAGCAGCACTTTATCATTCCCCACCTCTACCCTGCTATCCCTACCCCTCCTCCACCATACCCCCACCACCCGGTTGCCTCTCCCATCATACACTGCTGCTCGCCATCTGGCTTTAGCTTCTAGAGGCTGTGGTCATGTGTGTGAGCTGCATTTGCATGCACGCATGTGCGGGTGTGTCTGAGAGAGAGAGAGAGAGAGAGAGAGAGAGAGAGAGAGAGAGAGAGAGAGGGGGGGGGGGGGGGAGGGGGAGAGAGAGAGAGAGAGAGAGAGAGAGAGAGAGAGAGAGAGAGAGAGAGTGTTCGACAATGGCCTTGTGGCCATAACTCACTTTCCACCAGTCTTTTTGTTGCGCCTACCTCTGACTCAGCCTCTCCACTTTATGGTAAGTAGCAACTATCCTTTTCCATAATATTGTTAGATTTTTAAAATGTCTACACACCGGTTGTCACTCACTCCACCTCACGCCTGCTACTTAACACCAGAATAAATGTACTGCACAATTAAGTGGGTAAGAGGTTCATGAAATACTGTTTCAGCACTGGTAACCAACTTTGTCCATTGTGTGAAAATGCACAGTTTCTAAAGTGTACCTTGTGCCAGAGACCCTTTCCTTTAAACATTTTTATCTTGCAATTCACAAATACAGTGTGAATGATGAAACAAATGAGTGTGTCATAAGCACTGTTTCATTATTAACATCACTGTTGTGCATTATTTTCTTTGGACTTTAAGGCTGACACTGTTAAGTTGAAAGTATTTTACTTCATTCCAATATAATTCTTCTGCTGCTAGATTTATTCATATTGATTTTGAGGCATATATACATAGCTTCATAATACGAGGGCTGCTATATATATTTCTGGTCTAGGCAACACTAAGTGTTGCCAGGTGCAATCTGACATTTCCATTGGAAAGTTTGACATTTTTTAGCATAAATGTACTCAGAACTTTTTGACTTACGACAATTTTTTTTTCTTTTACAGGGACTTGAAGAAATCAATTTGGCACAAAAATGGAATTAACTCGTGAACATTTTCGTGCGATCATTTTTCACAACTTTCGACGTGGATTATCACGACAAGAGTGCATCGATGAACTTAAATCTTTGTATGGCGACGAAGCACCATCCTATAGCACTGTGAAAAACTGGTACAACGAATTCAATCATGGCTGACGCTCGCTCAAAGACGAATTCCGTGAAGGTCGTCCAAAAACAGCCGTTGTGCCAGAAAACATCGATGCCGTACGTGAACTGATAATGCAAGACCGTCATGTGACATACCGTGAGATAGAGGCATGCCTAGGCATTTCTCCCACCAGCATACATTCGATATTGCATGAACACCTGGTCGTAAAAAAGGTTTGTTCTTGTTGGATGCCGCACAATTTGACAATCGCTCAAAAGAAAGCTCGTGTGGATTGGTGTAAAGAAATGCTGAAAAAATACGATCGCGGTGCTTCAAAAGACGTTTATAAGATCGTCACAGGTGACGAATCATGGATCTATGCGTATGAGCCCGAAACAAAACAGCAATCGACCGTGTGGGTCTTCCAAGACGAGCCAAATCCAACGAAAGTTGTTCGTGGAAGAAGCACTTCGAAGCAAATGGTCGCCTGTTTCTTCGGCAAAACTGGTCATGTGGCGACTGTTCCGCTTGAGCAACGTAGGACGGTCAATTCTGAGTGGTACACCACCATTTGTTTGCCTGAAGTCTTCAGAGAAATTCGAAAAATGAACAAGAGAAGACGAATCATTGTGCACCATGACAATGCGAGCTGTCACACATCGGCTCAAACCAGCGTCTTTTTGACCGGCCAAAACGTCGAAGTGATGGGTCATCCGCTGTACAGCCCTGACTTGGCACCCAATGACTTCTTTTTATTCCCACACATCAAGAAAAAAATGCGTGGTCAACGATTTTCGTCGCCAGTAGATGCTGTTGAAGCATTCAAAAACCATGTTTTGGAGGTGTCTCAATCGGAGTGGAAAAAGTGCTTCGAAAATTGGTTTGAGCGCATGCAAAAGTGTATAAATCTTGATGGAGAATATTTTGAAAAACAATAAACCATTTTCGTTGATAAATATTCGTATTTTCATTATTAGGCCAGAAATATATATAGCAGCCCTGGTATCAATACAAGAGTCTTGTTAAAAAATACTGAATGTAAAAGGGCATGTGGTTGATGTATTACATACTCATATCACCTATTTATTTTTTACGTAGAATAACAAGTGTTCTTAAACAAGATTTTAAAACACATTGGGCCTTTTTTTTAACATCCAGTGAATAGGAAAGCTCTGTTTGTCATTTCCTGAGCAGTACTTCATGCTCAGTCATAATGCAGCGGCAGTGGGGTGTAGCGAGTGAGAAGCAACTAGTGCATGTGAAGTATAAAAACTGTACATTCAGAAGGTCATTAATGAGTACTATTTGAAATATGGCTCAAATTATTACACAGGATCAATTTCTGGGGTGAATATCTTGCAATTGCATCATCCACAGGGAAATCGCCCATGGGATGTAGGAGTTTCATCACGTATGATATAAGGCTGGGGTACTACGGTAACTCACTCAGGGTTGATGGGGCACATATGTCCTACTAATGTAGTATGCAGTTTTCAACATTGGGACATCTCTTTCATACCTGCCTACAATTGTCTTAATACACGATTTATTTTTGATTGGGACATCTCTGTTCCATACCTGCCAACAATTGTCTTAATACACGATTTATTTTTGTTCTTGAATGGGGAGAAATGCTTATTCATATCATGAAAAGGTTTGATTTTAGGTTATGAATTTCAGAAGCCAAATGCGGAAAAAATATGTGGAACATCAGAGAAAATGAACAGTGTAAACTTACTAAATGTTCTATGAAAGGAGTTTTTAACTTTTTAGCATCAAAAATGCTTTTTTTTTGTATTATGTGGTACGTTTACAGTGTTCATTTTGCCCACTGTTTCACATATATTTTCTGCAATTGGCTTAAAAAATTCATAACCTAACATCAAACCTTTCAGGACAGGAATATACTTCACTTCATTCAAGAGCAAAAATAAATCATGTATTAAGACAAGTTACACCTGATATTGAATCCACAGGGTCTGAAATGCATCATGTATTTAATAAAACATGAAAATTTGAGACTGAATGTTTTTTTTTTAATTCATACATCCAGTGTATAGAATACAGTCACTTTTGCAGCTGCAAATTATGGATAACATTAAAAATCAAAGAATATTTTATGATACATTATTACACTTCTCAGTAATTTTCCTGGTATGGACATAATTTGCAGTTAGGCTTTGTCCTGAGTAAGTGACACAAGTGATTGACAACATGTGACAGCTTTAGGTGACAAAACACAACTGCAGATAGCTACAGACGTTTCACAGATTGGTGACATCCATTTCCCTGCTTCTCGAATGCTGCAATGGATGATGTTTACATTCAAATGGGTTTGAATCTTGTCACTGCAACACATGTGACAGCGACAGCTATGAGTCTCCTCAGAGAAATGTTGGAGTGAATGTGCCAGCTGTTATGAAATACTTATCAACCTCTTAAGAAAACTATTCAATGAAAAAATTTGATACTTTCTCATCTTACAACTTGATATCTTCACTTGATAAAGGAAATTTCTTTTTGTTGTTTGTGTGCTGCACTTAAGTTAAAAGTTTGCAGAGAGAAAAACACATTACACAGACTTTGCATACAGCTCATTTTAAGTCATACATATATGCATATGAAACGTTGCCAATATATCAAAATTGTATTTAAAGTTGAGAACAGTGCGAACTTTCTCCAGTTCTTTTGGATTGTATGTGTGGTGGATGGGTAGTGTGCCCTAGTTCATTCCTGCACATCACAAATCATGTTGTTGTAAAAATTGTTATATTTCATAAATGGTTAAAGATACTGAAATGAAATATTTCAGAAATGACAGCATGTAAAGATGATGTGTTTTGTCATCTGATTAACACTTAAAACATTATGGTCAAATGTTTAAGCAGAGGAAAACCAAGCCTCACTATAAATTATACAATTAGTTGTTTCCAAATTTTCATACTCAAACAAAGAGTGAGAAACAGACAAATAGGCTATCAAAGTAACCATCATGAGATCAAATTTTGCACGACAATTCACATTACTAACAAAGACACTACTAGCACATCAAGGAGATCTCATGGAGAAAGGCATTCATTTTTCCTTCTAACTATATTAGTCATTCTTCTGCACTGTTGGCAACTGGAAGTTTGTGGCCATATAAGAAAGTGATAGCCAAATGTATCTCTACTCATCCACACATATTCTAAGAATCTGTTAAGCAATCTTTGTAGTTGATGATATAAATTATGAAATTCTCCATGAAGATTGCTCCCTTTGTAAATTTCTTACACAGTACTCATGTATTGCCTTATTTTCCTAAGTAAAGCTAATTTTGTTACCTATGGTAATTCTTGAGCTACAATATTCTACTGTTTATGGGTGCTGTTTTAGGGAAATGGCTCTTCGCTATAGCAGCTCTGTTGTAGTGAGAGTTTGTCACTTGCAGATAAGATACCTGAGCATATCACACAATGCTACCACTTGCAACTGGAGGGTAACATTACAGATGTTGTGTGCTGTTGGTCGCTTTTATCGCTTACCATGGACATGGTCTTAATGGGATGTACATGCCCTGGCAATCTTCATACAATGTGAAAAACATTGGTATATGGTGTGCCAGAGTCATCTTCAAATTTTATGTTAAAAATTTGTATGTGATATTTCATGTTTCTCATTGTCGTGAGAATAAATGTGTTTTGGTACTGATCTGTGGTGTTGGTCGCTTCTGTCACTTACAATGGAGAAGCCTTTAGACACAGAAATTTAACTTTGAGAATCCTAGATAAAACAAAAAAATGGACCTAGTTAGGTTCATGAGACACATGCGTACCACCTCACCAATGTTCAAACCTTCATCTTAAAATTTTGTTGTTGATGAAAGTGTAATATTTTCCACAACAGAAGACAATTTTTTACCTTTTATTTATCAAACATGTGTAAAATGACTTTTAGCTCCCAAAGTGTTAAGTAGTTTAGGTAGATGAAAGAATATTACTTAGTGGAATGAAGATAAGTTTTTGATAGGATATCTTTCATTTTGGGTCAAAGCCATGGTGAAGGATGTAGTTAGGTTTTACAAGGCATAGTTGCTACTAGATAATGAGAGGAACATCAGCAGTAGGCTGGTTTATCATGACATTCAATTTGTTGGTGTGATATTCCATTGCTCGCCCAACCTACACAGTATCCTTGACCATCCTTATGCCATCCTTTCTCCCAATCCCATATACCATTCCCCTGTACACAACACAGGTGTGAGTTTTGTCCCAGACACTCATCAACAACATCCCACTGTATTCCAATCATAAGGAATTCCCATCCAGTTGCACATCACATTTGGATGCAGCCACATCACACTGAGGATAAGTAATAGAACTGGCCTGTGCATAAGCAAATGGTTTGGTCAGGAGAGGAAATAATGATGGTGCTGGGTAGAGATTGAAGTTTCATTAGAACAACTACCACAGGGTATGTGAATGCTGAACTCACTGAGTTGCCTCTTTGGACACATATTCAGTAACATTTTATAACGTCACATGACTGACTACTACATACTCTGATTGCACTTACTGCACTTGGTGAGTACAATGCCATGACGTATATGATTGATATAGCAATAACACCACTTAAAAGTGTTCTGGCTGGCAGCCACCACGAATCTGAGATGGCCACTTTTTCGGAACAAAGTGATGGATTCACCCAATACCTAGAGCAAGAGTGAGTCTTCTGCACGCAGACCATCTTATCCTGTGTGAACTCCACCAGCAGCGCCATAATTAATGTGTGCGTCTGTATAACTAACTAGCTGTTTACTTGCATAAATGGCAGTTGCCAAATTGTAGCTAACTGCTAACTGTTCACATGGTTACTGGATATACATGCTATACACTGCAATACCAGTGAATACACAACAGCTACTTCAATACCTGTCCCTTTGGATTGCTCTTCGCTTTATAACATCAACTCCTCTGAACTGCACAAGGGAGGGCACAGGTGGGGTCGAGAGAGAGGGTCCGAACGTCACTGCGGTATTCATATTTTTGATTCTCATAATCCACCTGGCTTGAACATCTCTACCATCATCTACCCCTTAAGTATCACCTAGCCCTCTTCTGACATTTTCCACCACATTATTCCGTCTTGTCAACATTATACTCCCCCCCCCCCTTCTCTCTCTCTCTCTCTCTCTCTCTCTCTCTCTCTCTCTCTCTCTCTCTCTCTCTCTCTCTCTCTCTCATATAAATGATTGAAGAAAACAACAGAGTGGCTAAATCTGCATTACAGTACGGGAACCATCCGAACGTGAAAAAGAAGACTAATGATGTTCTGAATGAATTATCCAGCTTTTTGACTTCCACTGCTAAAGATCCATTCACAACAGTCAAATAAAATCTCTTGTCACCAAATTACCACACTATAGACAGACCCAGTAATCATTTTCTGCATTTCACATAAAAACTTAGCACACACTTTATGAATTTCTTTCTGCTGTGAAATAACACGGTGAAACTTATTTACAAACAATGAACATGAAAAGAACCAAGGATACATGGGAAATATGCGTGTGACACTTGGGAGTCAGGATCTTGACTAGTTACAAATAATTATTACTAACTACATAAGAGTTCTGCACATTGTACCTAGCTTTACTTTGATTCTACTACATATCAAACAACAGTGATTAATCTTTCAATATGTTATGCCAAGACAATACATGGACTACTCCAAGGGCCAGCAAATAGGTTACATACAAAGACAGAAAAATGGAGAATGTGTTAATTGGTTAAATCCATAATAGCATAGCTTATTCCAATGACAACTTTAATTTAAGGAAATATTTTTAATTTTTGTCTGGTAAAAAAGTTCTTTGGTGTACACTATATTACTAGGAACTACTATATAATGTTGACTTATAGTATACCTCTCAAAACTTACAATCTCTTGTTCCAAGGCAAAAACATAGTGATTGAAGAATTTGTGAAGTTTTTCATTTGTATAATTGATGCACAGCTGTTCAAATGAATTCACGGTGAAGTTCTCAAAACCAAAAATATCGAGGACACCAAGGAAGCGGGAAGAATCCTGCCCAGGGTTGGTACATGTATTTATGTGAGAGACTAGCCACGCAAATGTCCGAGAGTAAAGAGCCTTTGCCATGGCATGTCTGTTCTCCTTTGCCTGTAATAACAACAAAAACATCATAAATGAGCTTACAAACATATAAATTAATAATCAGTGTCAGACAGAGAAACAAACCATTGTAAGGAGTAACAAAAAATATGTCAATGTTCACAATAGCTGCTAAGGAAATTGTATTCAATAAAATTAAAATTATGAGGATTTTAGGAGTAATATATCAAATACTGAAGAATGTTAGAATATTTTTACAACCTGGGAAATCTTAATGCTCTATCGTATGGCAGTTGAGAGGGAGGGTGACAGTGCAGTGAAAGGATTTTGATACAATGACATAACACAAGGAAAGTGAAATACCTAATGCTGCAAAATGGAAAAAAAATATTATTCAAAATATTCGGCAATATGAGAATTTCTGTAACTTTGGGATGAAGCACATCATGGATGTATTTTCTAATGGAACTTCTTAACCTTTTTCTGTTGGCCATGTCTATTGGATCAAGGCATTACACATGAAGGACATGTTACATAAAAACACAAGATCGTTTAATCAACAACATGAAGATCAAAGAAGAGAGATGCACACCTACCAATGTGTGAGAGATAACAAAAAGCATGAACAGGTTCTAATTCAAAACATGGTTAAAAAAGATAAGCATAAAAAGGAAAGGGCAAGCACAGAAGTCATAATTTTTTTAACACTGTTGTCTTTTCTCCCAGGCAGAATTAATTAGTTCATGCAATTCTAACGAGACTTCAAGTGCATGTTTGTCATATACCAAATTTCAGTGTGTAATAAGTTATCTTTTGCTTCCTGTGATTTTTATTTATTTTACTGAACACACTACTTTTTGTGACGTGGAATAGTATTAACAATATTTTCAGTTAACATTTTTTATTTTCATTTTACTTGGTTTTCAATTTTCATATAAAATTTTACTCATACGATCTTATTTACTTGTTAATCTGTCTTTCTTCGTCCTTTCTTTTACTTGCTTTTGAAGCAATCTTACACACTTTTATCTCACTTGCTTGTGAGCAAGGTTTGTAAATGGATTATAAAGTTCTCCATCTTTTAAAATGTATGACACCTTGTTCTTCAAATCAGTGAATGCTAGCTAGAAAACAGAATACATTACACAATGTAAATCCTCTATGTAAATTTCTGAACAGATTTAAATTTTGTTTCAGATTTTAATAAAGAATCCATTTTCCAATCCACATTTTACCCATCCATACTAGATTTTCTGGTACTTTCCCTCCTTTTTTGATCTTGTTTGCACTCTTCTTGAACTGTTACCTCATCTTAGTTTTAATTTTTCTACTTTATCTTTTGTTTCCTGTGGTTTTTTTTATTTATTTTACTGAACACTTTACTTTTTGTGGCATGGAATAGTATTAACTATATTTTCAGTTATCATTTGTTATTTTCATTTTACACATTTCATTTTATCTCTTACTGTACGTCGTAACACAACTGGAGTACTGTAAGTTCTTTTCTTTTTTAGGGTTTTGTTCTTAGTCGACAAATGCAGAACCTTATAGGATCTCTTTGTTGTCCAATTGTCTGTCTGTCTACCCGACTGTTAAAAACCCCTTGTCTAAGAAACAGGTAGACACATCAAGTTGAAATTTATGACACGTACTACGGCCTATAGTCCCTTCCTGGTGTAAAAATTGAAGCTTTTAAGTCAATGCAGTCAAAATATATAGCCATTTATGTCCCTATTTTGATACTCATAAAATCACTCATCAAAACCTAGTGTACTTTCCGTTGGCCTAGAATCATGACATTTGACATGAAGCAAAGTTCCACAGTACAACCAATGGAAAAAAAAACCAGAAAACCATAAATTTGTAATAATATAATGTGGAAAACTTTTCTTTGTCATTTACTATCAGTCTGACTGTCTACCCATCCGTCTGTTAAGACCTTTTTTTCTCAGGAATGGGAAGACATATAAAGTTGAAATTTATGTTGCATACTAAGGTCTACAGGTCTTTGGCAGTGTAATAAATGTCAATGCAACCAAAAGATACAACCATTTATGTCACATATGTTGATACTAGCAAACTCACTCATCAAAACCTATAGGGTACTTCCCACTGAGCTAGAATCATGCAATTTAGAAAGAAACATGGTTTTACAGTACAAGTAAAGGAAACAAAATCCAAAAATTGTTAATTTGTAATTTATCACATGAAAAAATATTTCTTTCGTCATTTGTACCAACATCAAACATGAAATTGAAACAATTTGTAACTCTGCATTCAGGCTCAGTGGGTTGCAATGAAGTCAAATGTCAGGCAAGGAATGACTTTCTTGCACATATGATGCATTTTGGAATTTATAATAACAAAGAGATAGAGGGGCTGGCCAGTACTTACCTAAGCTCAATACAGCCCATAGATACACGAAAAGCAGAACCGAAAATTTACGTGTTCCTTCATCAAGGAGGAGAGAGGGGAAAGAAAGGGAAGAAGGGAAAGTGGATTCAGTTACTCCCAACCCAGGTTATGAAGCAACAGGGAAAGGAAAACAGGGAGGGTAGCAAGGATGGAGGCATGGTTGTCAGAGGGAAGCCAAAGATATTCTACTCTAAGTACTGTGCCAGCTTCAAACCAAAGAGGATGCATACAGAAGTAAAGAGGTATATAGTATAAAGATAAACACAACTATGTAGGATGAAAAGATGCGTGAATGGCTAAAGAGGAAAGGGAAAGAGGAGAAGACTGAAGAGTAAATGGGAGTGAGATTGTTTAACGTAGGTTCAGTCCAGGGGGATGGCGGGATGAAAGGATGTGTTGGAGTGCAAGTTCCCATCTCCGCAGTTCAGAGGGACTGGTGTTGGGTGGGAGAAGCCAAATGGCACATACAGTGTAACAGGATCCTAGGTTCCTAGAATTATGCTGGAGGGCATGCTCCACTACTGGGTATTGGACATCTCCTAGGCGGACAGTTCGTGTGTGTCCGTTCATGCTCTCAGCCAGTTTAGTTGTTGTCCTTAATTTCCTCCATAACCTCAACTCCTTTTCAAATCTGAATTTCACCTGGTCCTTCTCCAAAACCCAAGCCACCTTCCTGGATGTTGACATTCATCTTCTTGAAGCTCACATCCACACCTCTGTCCATATCAAACCCACAAAGAAACAACAGTACTTTCACTTTGATAGCTGCCATCCATTCCACATCAAACACTCCCTTCCCTACAGCCTAGGTATTCGTGGCAAACATATCTGCTCCAGTGACGATTCCCTCAACAATTACACCAATAAGCTGACCAGTGCTTTCCTCTCCTGCAACTATCCTGCAGACCTTGTCCGCAAACAGATCTCCCAAGCAACACATTCCTCCCCATCCAACAACGTTACTACCCCCAGACCACACAGAAGCATCCCCCTTGTCACCCAATATTATCCTGGCCTCGAATACATCAATAAATTACTCCGCCAGGGATATGACTTTCTCAAGTCAACCCCTGAAATGAGATCATCCCTTGACAAAATTCTCCCCACACCACCCAGAGTTGCCTTTCGTCGTCCCCCTAACCTCCGTAACATCCTTGTTAAACCCTGCAATATTCCCAGACTACCTTCTCTACCCAGCGGTTCCTACCCCTGTAACCGACCCCGCTGCAAAACCTGCCCCATGCATCCCCCCACAACCACCTACTCCAGCCCCGCTACTAGGAAAACATACACAATTCAAGGAAGGGCCACGTGTGAGACTACACATGTCATTTATCAGCTGACATGCCTGCACTGCACAGCCTTTTACATCGGTATGACAACAACTAAACTGGCTGAGCGCATGAACGGACACAGACGAACTGTCCGCCTAGGAAATGTCCAATACCCAGTAGTGGAGCATGCCCTCCAGCATAATTCTAGGGACCTAGGATCCTATTACACTGTATGTGCCATTTGGCTTCTCCCACCCAACACCAGTCCCTCTGAACTGCGGAGATGGGAACTTGCACTCCAACACATCCTTTCATCCCGCCATCCCCCTGGACTGAACCTACGTTAAACAACCTCACTCCCATTTGCTCTTCAGTCTTCTCCTCTTTCCCTTTCCTCTTTAGCCATTCACGCATCTTTTCATCCTACATAGTTGTGTTTATCTTTACACTATATACGTCTTTACTTCTGTATGCATCCTCCTTAGTTTGAAGCTGGCACAGTACTTAGAGTAGAATATCTTTGGCTTCCCTCTGACAACCATGCCTCCATACTTGCTACCCTCCCTGTTTTCCCTTCCTTGTTGCTTCATAACCTGGGTTGTGAGTAACTGAATCCACTTTCCCTTCTTCGCTTTCTTTCCCCTCTCTCCTCCCTGATGAAGGAACATTTAATCCGAAAGCTAGGGACGTAAATTTTCGATTCTGTTGTTTGTGTATCTATCGGCTGTACTGAGTGGAGGTAAGTACTTGCCAGCCTCTCTATCTCTTTGTTAGTATTTGTTTCACATCTGTATATGAGATTTTCCATTAAGCATTTTGGAATTTATCCATCATCACATCCAGCAGTCGGACTACTCTGTGAATGTCTTTTTCACATACAACTTGAAACTCCATATCTAGGTGCAGCAGGCACTCTTGGATACCTGATCATGAATAAATTCCGAATTGTCCAATAAAGTTATTTCCAGCCTGGTGTTTAACTTTTACCATGCTGTCTGCAGAATAGTCTGTGAATATTTGTTTCAATTGTAACTTTAAACCCCATATCTAAGTGCAGCAATTGCTCCTGGGTATCTGATGATGGATAAAGTCTGAAATGCATCATCAGCAATTTTCATTCCTTGCCCGATTTTCGACTTTTATCTGTGTGACCCAGTCAGCCTGAATGCACAACTACTGATTATTATGATAATGGTCACCTGCGTGACTTTGTCACATTTACATTAATGAAATTAAAATATTGTCGAAAATCAAGGACTTCCTGAGACCGACATCGTGCCAGTATCAATGTCAAAAAGGCAAAAATGGTCGAGATTCTTGATTTCCGGCATGTATGAAATGTTTATATATGTAATTAAGTTTGTACGGAATTGTCATGTGCAAGTCCTACTTGCACTTGGCCAATTTTTCCTAACAAAGACACTTAGCAACATTTTTCCACAACTGTCACTCTTAGTACATGCAGCTTTAAGGAAGTATGAGTTTTCCATGTTAGAGGAGTCTCTGACATTTCATTATGTGTCGGGGCTTTAACTGCCTTGGACCCATATTACACTAAAAAATAATGTTGTGAAAAATGTTATAAAATATTTTTGATTTACTGAGGTACTTTTATGTTATCTTTTGTAAATGCTGTAGTTTTGACCTAGCTTTTATGACAGATTTGTCAAACACCTTAAGCAGTATAATACAGGCCTTACTGCATGTCATTGTAGTTAGTGCCATTCGCAGTTTGATCCTTCTCCTAAATTTTCACCAATATTCAATCCTTGACAGTCAAAGAGTTAATGTGCATAACTTTCATAATTGTGCCTTGAACTCTAATTATGCTGTGATGATGGGTGGTTCGGCTTAACTGGTTCTTTCTTGATCCCTGGCTCATTATGTTGCACTTGGTACTTATCTCTGCCTCAATTTGATAAAAAAAAGCTTCTTTTTCATATCCATAACTGTTCAAGTGCTCCAGTGCCAATGCCTGTTGCACACACTGAGTGACTGACTGATCACTGTCATTTGGCCATTTGTGTATTTTGTCTCACTCCAAATTTCAATTTTAAATTTTGAATGTTGCACTTTGCTATATGTATTCAGTCCCCACCTTATCTTGCAACTTTAGATTTCTCTGAAACTGAATGTGATAACATTATCGCTTTGCTTTGCAGTCTCTGCCATTCTTTAATATCTTATCCTCAACACTTGTTATAATGCTTTCAAATCAGAACAATGGATCTGAAAATTCATATCTGAGTGTCATTTGCTGTTGCTGTAGGCCAAATCAATTAATTACAAGTCATTTTACGTATCCATTGAAATTTACAGTTCTCATTGTCTACTTCGAAAGAAGAAGAGGCTTTAGTACAAAATGCACAACATGCCAAAATCAAAACCGAAAAGTTCAAGCATTTCATAGAGGCAGATCTGGACCACAAAGAGCATGGACTATACAGTGAAACTGCTGCTGAAATCAGACTTGTGTATTTGCGGGCACACTCTCATATTCATGGCACTGAATATATAGCTTTCAGAACCTACTAAACAATTCTTTTGGTCAGGAGACAGGAATAGGTAAAAATAATAATAATACTAAAAAAATTAAAACATTGGTGTATAGAGTCTGAATGGCTGGGCAAGTCACTTACATCCAATGAAATAATAAGGCCATTAACAAAGGAATAAAAGCTATGATCTAAACTATGAAGTGTTACTGACAAGCTAAAAGTAATAACTATATAAAGATAAGAGATTAACATATAAGACTTACAGTTTGCAAATGACAAAACTACAAAAAGAAATTGACAGAAGGATTTGGAGAGGACAGAGATTAAACAAGAAGTTACCAGATATTCCAGAAAAATTTATGTTGTTGTTATGTTGTTGTTATTGTCTTCAGTCCTGAGACTGGTTTGATGCAGCTCTCCATGCTACTCTATCCTGTGCAAGCTGCTTCATCTCCCAGTACCTACTGCAACCTACATCCTTCTGAATCTGCTTAGTGTACTCATCTCTCGGTCTCCCTCTACGATTTTTACCCTCCACGCTGCCCTCCAATGCTAAATTTGTGATCCCCTGTTGCCTCAAAACATGTCCTACCAACCGATCCCTTCTTCTAGTCAAGTTGTGCCACAAACTTCTCTTCTCCCCAATCCTATTCAATACCTCCTCATTAGTTACGTGATCTATCCACCTTATCTTCAGTATTCTTCTGTAGCACCACATTTCGAAAGCTTCTATTCTCTTCTTGTCCAAACTAGTTATCGTCCATGTTTCACTTCCATACATGGCTACACTCCAAACAAATACTTTCAGAAACGACTTCCTGATACATAAATCTATATTCGATGTTAACAAATTTCTCTTCTTCAGAAACGCTTTCCTTGCCATTGCCAGTCTACATTTTATATCCTCTCTACTTCGACCATCATCAGTTATTTTACTTCCTAAATAGCAAAACTCCTTTACTACTTTAAGTGTCTCATTTCCTAATCTAATTCCCTCAGCATCACCCGATTTAATATGACTACATTCCATTATCCTTGTTTTGCTTTTGTTGATGTTAATCTTATATCCTCCTTTCAAGACACTGTCCATTCCGTTCAACTGCTCTTCCAAGTCCTTTGCCGTCTCTGACAGAATTACAATGTCATCGGCGAACCTCAAAGTTTTTACTTCGTCTCCATGAATTTTAATACCTACTCCAAATTTTTCTTTTGTTTCCTTTACTGCTTGCTCAATATACAGATTGAATAACATCGGGGAGAGGCTACAACCCTGTCTCACTCCTTTCCCAACCACTGCTTCCCTTTCATGCCCCTCGACTCTTATTACTGCCATCTGGTTTCTGTACAAATTATAAATAGCCTTTCTCTCCCTGTATTTTACCACTGCCACCTTTAGAATTTGAAAAAGAGTATTCCAGTCAACATTGTCAAAAGCTTTCTCTAAGTCTACAAATGCTAGAAACGTAGGTTTGCCTTTTCTTAATCTTTCTTCTAAGATAAGTCGTAAGGTCAGTATTGCCTCTCGTGTTCCAACATTTCGACGGAATCCAAACTGATCCTCCAAAAATAAAATACGTACACAATAAAATATAAAAATGAAATGGCCCTTACTCTTTGCCTTTAAATATGTCTGCTTGTGTCTGTGTATGTGCGGATGGATGTGTGTGTGTGTGTGTGTGTGTGTGTGTGTGTGTGTGTGTGTGTGTGTGTGTGTGTGTGCGCGCGCGCGCGCGAGTGTACACCTGTCCATTTTTTCCCCTAAGGGAAGTCTTTCCACTCCCGGGATTGGAATGACTCCTTACCCTCTCCCTTAAAACCCACATCCTTTCGTCTTTCCCTCTCCTTCCTGAAGAAGCAACCATCGGTTGCGAAAGCTAGTAACTCTGTGTGTGTGTTTGTGTGTTTTGTTCATGTGCCTGTCTGCCGGCGCTTTCCCGCTTGGTAAGTCTTGGAATCTTTGTTTTTAAATTATTTAATTAGATAGACAAACAATCTACTCACCAAGCAGAAGAACACATACATAAAAAAACTGTTATAGCTGTCAAGATATTGGAGCCAGTGACTCCTTCTTAATGTCAGGTTTGCTGTTGGAAATGTTTTAGGATTGGGTTGCAAAGTGATATTTCCAACTGATAATACGCGTGAAAGGTAGGTTCTTCACCAAAGTTGCATGATCAAATGTAGGTTTAGGGCTGAAAGTCAGGCTCTTAGACAATACAGGTAATTCAGGAGGGGAGAGTGCTTTAGATGAGAGGTTAAGGTCACTGTACTGTTGTGACATGTTCTTGGGATGATGGGTTATTCTTGGCCTGGGAGGCAGTGGTGAAGGCTGTGGGATGTTAAGGAGGTTGGCCAAGCTCAATTTGTAGGAGAGAAATGGTAGTGATGGTGTGGCTGTTTAGGGAGTTGCAGAGGGACAGAAAAGGAAATACCACTGTTCAGGTAGTTTAGGAGAAGGTGGGAAAGCTTTTTGAGGTGAAGTATGGTAAGTTATTGCAGTTTGAAGCTGGCATGGTGGATAATAACACCCAAGGAAACATGTGGGGCAATAACTGCATGATTTTGCAGACTGAAAGAAGTCTGGTAGGGTGGAAATTTGCTGATGAGGCATATAGGTCACAGATTAGATAGGTAAGAGCAAGAGATTGCTATGTTTATTTAACTCCAAGGGACAAGCAGGTTTCAAGAAACAGAATGTGGGACCTTAGTTTTGACTGTACAAAGGAATCTTTTCAAAAAGAATGGATGTAATATGAGATGGGATTCATCATGGCAAGAGAGGACAGTTTGGAGGGTTAGAAATTGTGGGAGTGGCAAAAAAATAAATAAGCAGAGTATGGAAAAGATAAGTAATCAGAAAAAAAGCAAGGAAAAAAGTCACAAAAATTATAAATATTCATACGAAAATCATTTATAAGAGGTAATGAGTAGGAGGTCTATATGATATGAAAAAATTGATAAAAGGAAAAAATCGATCAGGGAAAGTCATGAAAACAGAAATTTTAGGAACTGGGTAAACAGAAAGTAAAAGTCACATGAGAAAATGTAAACTACTCAACTTGGCGATTAAAGTGACAAAAGAAATGGCAATAAAAGTCGATCAAAGCACTTTGCTAAAAACAAACACACAAAAAGTGAAGGAATTAATGCAGAAACAAGATAAGTGGATGGTGGAAAAGAAAATAGCTGTCAAATTTGTGAATAAATTGGCAAAAGATGATCAGGAGAAGGCGACGCAGTGGAATGGATCTTAAATTGTTGTATGCTAATTCATAAATAACAATGGAACTGTTATATGCAAATAAAAATGGAACCCTCTACGAGCATTTGAAATCGATATTAGACAAGCTGTAGGAGCAAAGTGTTGATTAATCTTGGTGGCACAGATAAATAAATGAATGGATCAGCACATTAAGATAGAAAACAGATGACTGTTTGAACAAGACTGACAAGAGGGTTAAATAAGAAGGGATGATGGCCACATGGGCTAACATAAGAACAAAAACAATCAATTATTGACAAATTTATTTAATTGGATAGATAAAAAAACCTACTCACCAAGTGACAGTAGCACAAACACATAAGAGACTGTTGTAATTGGAAGATTGCCAATTACAACAGTCTTTTATGTGTGTGTTCTGGCACTGCTTAGTAAGTAGATTTTTTATCCATCCAATAAAATTATTTTGTCAATAAATGATTGTTTTCATTGTTATATAAAAATAAAACATAGACACTGATATGAAGATGAAGAGTGTTCAGAGAGTAAACAGACAGAGGACAGAAAAATAAGACATAGAAATACAGTGAGAAGAGACTAAATTAAATCCCACCCGATCCTGCCTCAGACACCCAACAGAACAAACAGACCGCTTTGTCATCCTCAGTCGATAGGCATCACTGTATGCAGATAGTCAACCAACATTTAAAAATACATTAAAAGAATTTCTAGATGACAACTCCTTCTACTCGTTGGCTGAATTTTTAGATATAAATTAAGGGAGGGAAAAAAACTAACTTAAACATTAGTGTCATGCAATATTTTGTGTAATGTAATATCATGTACAGACATCTTTCATTAACCTGACACATTCCACATCATTACGAAGTGTCGTATTCATGATCCATGGAACAAGTATTAATCTAATCTAATCTATGGTCAGCACACTGCTCTCCCAGAATTTGTCAGCTTTTGTGACCGGAACCGCTACTTCTCAGTCATAGTTCCTCAAATGGTCTCTTAAGGGCTGAGTGTATCCCACATGGCAGCAGCAGTCGGCAGCCCCAGATAGTCACCCATCTAAGTGCTAGCCATGCCCACCAGAACTTAACTTCTGTGATCTGATGTAAACCAGTGTTACCACTGCAGCAGGGCCATTGGCGCTGAGAAGAGAAAATAATCAAATATAGCTTAAGACCAGGTAAGAACCAAGAATGTAGCTGAGCCAGCTCTGGAAGTAATGGTAATTGGAAGAGTGTGAGGGAGGAGGGGAGCGGCTACCAATAGCATGACAAATACAGGTACTATCAGTTATGAGTAATGGAAATGTGAAGCACTGATCATGTCTAGGGAATGTGAATTGTTTCTTCAGGATGTAGCAGCCTTTCAGTGTATGAGCTGGCAGATAACAAAATTGGACTAGTTTTGAAGTTCAAATTGTCAGTCTTCTTTGAATAAAGTACAACTTACTGCTGAAGCTTCCTCCTTATATTTGTCCTCTTAATGGCTGATGATGTCATTATGTCATCTCAATGACAGCATAATTTGAATGTATTAACAACAGAGGTAGCAGTCAAACACTGCCCCCATTCAGGCATGAACCACTGTAAGGTGAGGTGGTAAGCACTGACACTGAACTCTCAGTTGTTAGGTTGTCTCAAGTGAAGCACAAATAATCGCACATAATATCCAACACCATTCACTATGCAGTCACAGACATTCTTCATTGTTCAGTATTTCTGTTCATTCCATAGACTTCCTTGTAAAAGAATTCAATAACTCTGTTGGACTCTTAGTTTCCCCAAAATGAATTTTGTGTCCTTTTTGGTAAGTTATCGTCTGAGATTGCAGATGTTGCTAGTTACATGAGCTTGATGACGCACAAAATTTGTATAAAATATGCAAAACTGTTAATCCATGCACATCCTGGTTCTCTAACAGAACAGCTTGTCAGTATCTGGCTGAATTAAAACATCCTCAAATAAGAACACTACATCTACTGAATAACTCACAAAAACATGTTGGATGCCATATATTCCTAACAACAGAACTCTGTCATATTATAATTAAGTAAGGTGATCATACATGTGGCAGTTCATAACAAGAGATGTGCAAATAGAGGCTGTGAAACTGTATACCTTCACTGAAACGTCTCGTCTTGTATATGCTAATCCCTGGGCCCGATTTATGATGGGCTAATAGCATCGGTCAATGATAGTGAAACCACTGTACATACAAGAATGCTTTGCAATAGCTTCCAGATTTGGTCTCAATAAAGAGGAATGGCCTTCTTAATAGGGTGAATTTAAAATAAAAATAAAAACATCACAGATTTTTTTCTATGTAGACATCATTGCAATAAAATTGTAAACATGCAAACAGAGCCATAATATATCTTGTCATTTAGTACTAACTATGTTTTGTTACATTTTCAGATTTCAAGGTAATGTGATGGAAGAATCAAGACCTATTACACTTATTTTCAAGCTAGCTGTAAATGTAAGAGATTTTATTTAAAGAAACAACCAACAGAATAGATGGAAGTAATAAATAAAGCACATCTTCGGAAGTACACATCCTACCACACATATGATGAGAAGTTTTGTATCTGACCTCCTGCAACTTCAGTGGAATTTCGGTGATGTTGCCTCGTACATTAATTTGCCGTAAAAGTGCCACTTGTACTAGATCTTCCTGCTGTAGACCCAGTAGACTTGCAACTACTGATAAGATTTCTATGTCCTCTTCTGTAAGTTTACATTTCTCACCATCTATATCCTGTAAATAAAATAAGAATAACAGAAACTATTTCAAAACATACAAAAACGTTAAAAGAACTACTTATATTGAGATGTAATTCTTTGTTAGAAATACAGGGAATGGCATTACTGCAAAGAAAAATTTTTCATGGCTGTTTTGAATGCCAACAGTTAGTCTGCAACGTAAGTTTTCAAATTTGATGTAAGAGGTGGTTTGGCAGTCTTAGATTGTAACCAGCATCAGGCTGGTGAGGTTTCTTAACGATGATACCACGTAATGCCACACACACACACACACACACACACACACTCTCTCTCTCTCTCTCTCTCTCTCTCTCTCTCTCTCTCTCTCTCTCTCTAGCATTTTTTTCTTACCACTTAATAATTCTAGAAAACAATATCAAACTTGAGTTTCACATGCTAGTGAGCAGTGTTGGGAGTAACCACATGTAAACGATGTTGAGGACGTCACTGGGATGAAATACAGATGGTATTTGTACTCACTATTTGACAGTTTTCAAATATTTCTGTTTCCAGCTGCTGTGACCCCACTGTGTGATAGCAAGCTTGGCTGTGGGAGTACAGAATAGATGTGGGGGTGGAAGAGGGAGATATAGTGGGGTAAGAGTTGGAGAAAATGCTCTAGTGCCACCAGCTAGGTATAGCATCAGGAGATGCTATGCTGGAGGAAAATGATAATGGGGAGAAGCAGAGAAAGGGAAAGGACTATGCTGAAGAGCTTTGGTGAAACAAAGTATGTACGGTTGGTTGGTCAGTTGGTTGATTTGGGGGATGGGACGAAACAGTGAGGTCATCGGTACCATCAGATTAAGAAAGGAACGTTCCGTGCCATTTCAAAAACCATCCCAGCATTTTCCTGAAGTGATTTAGGGAAATCATGAAAAACCTAAATCAGGATGGCCGGGCGCAGGTTTGAACTGTTGTCCTCTTGAATGCAAGTCAAGTGGAGATAAGTATGAGGCTAAAGTGGGAGCTGGAAAAGGGAGGGATAGAGGCAGGTGGAGGAGAGGGACTAGTGAAAGCTGAGGCCATGTGGTTAAAGGCACAAAAGAATGTTGCTCAGAGAGTTCCCAATAGCACAATTTAGGTAAGCTACTGTCAGTAAGAACAAATACAATGGTAAGGGCTGTGAAGGGCAGCATGCTCAGCAATTGTGTGGTCCAGCTTTCTCTTGGTCACAGTTTGGTAGTGATTGTTTATGTGGACAGGGACATTTTGATCCCCCCCCTCCCCCCCAATGACATCTCTCCTAATGCTGCAACTAGCAACCCATCATCCCTGTCCCTGACATATAATGACACACTCTCACAGGCATCACTAAAGCATTTACCCCAACCCCGTACCCTGCTTAACTCCCCCCCCCCCCCCCCACCTCATGCTTTTTCTGTACCCCTACTACTCACCCCAGGCTAGATTGCAATGCCTGAAGATGACAGAGTCACACACACACACACACACACACACACACACACACACACAGAGAGAGAGAGAGAGAGAGAGAGAGAGAGAGAGAGAGAGAGAGAGAGAGCTCTTCTGCTAGAGGACTTTGTTCAGAAGCGAATAATATCCAAAACTCAATTTTTAAAGGTGCCTATCTGCCACTCAACACCTCCCTTGAGTGGTGAGTACCCATCTATCCAATTCCTATTTTTGTTGTTATTCCATTCCAGATTTTCCAAGATTTGGAACTCTGTACTTCACATGCCACATGAAATTATGTAGTACATTTAAAAAATATGACAACATATTGATGAATAGGGGTCCTGCTGTTAATCAGTGCTACAAGCGAGCTTAAATCACCTGTGGTTTACAGCAAAGATAAACTTTTAATCTGGAAAAAATGGCAACTGTACACAATTTTATGAACTTACAAAAAAGAGAGAATTCGCACAGAGTGGTATTGTTGTCTTACATCCCATTTCTGTTTAGAAGAATTTGTGAAGCTGTGTATTAACATTGATTTATTTGCACTCAGGAGCCAATAACAGTATTTAGTCTGAATTACTGTTACAATTTTCTACCTAAAATTGTCATGAGAATGACATGTCTGAAAATCACATTCAGACTGATGATCAGAACCAACCTGGAACAGGCTAGGTTGAATCAAGACAACATGACTTGATGATGAAGAGACACATATGTAACAGAGGATGGCATGTCTTTGCTATGTGAATGGAGCTACAAAAACATGTAGTTTTAATGTTGGAGCTGATGTTTATTATGTTGAACTGATAATTGACCAAAAATGGAAGTATACAGCTTGTGTTAGTACTTAAATTGGAATAAAATATTTAAGAAAGGTTTTATAGAATGTAAATACTTGCTAGCTTTTGAACTTATCCTTTGACAAACTAAAGTAAAACACACACACACACACACACACACACCTATGGCCTTGAATTGTGCCAGATAGACTGATAGTGCCAATGCTCTTTTGCAGTACGACTGGCTGTGCTAGGGGTAGTGTCAGGTGGGGTAGGTGGAGTGGGAGGGAGGCAGGAGGCAGGGCGAGAGACTTGGGGGGCGGGGTGGATAGTGACTCGGAGGGAGAAACCTCGTTTGCTGGTTACGAGTGCAGGGAGGGAGGGTTGGCAGGTGTATAGGTTGGCATGACTGTAGTGGCCTGTGGGCAGCAGCACATGCTGAAGGCAATGTGAAGACTTGAACTGGGAAGGGGTGACAGGGCAGAGAAAGCACAAATTGTTGGGTAGAGGGTGCGGGGACAGAGGATCATGTGACAGTGCAGTCAAGACGGTTACAGGAGCGGAGGATGTGTTGTAAAGATAACTCCCTCTCTGTGTAGTTCAGAGAAGCTGTTGGAGGAGGGTAGGATCCAAATGGCTCAGGTTGTGAAGCAGCCATTGAAACTCTGAGCATGCTGTGGTCAGCTGTATGTTGCACCATTGGTGGTCAACTTTGTTTTTGACAAACAGTTTGGGATTGGCCACTCATCCTGGTGGGCAGCTGGTTGGTAGTCATGTCAAAATAACAGGCTGTGCAGTGTTTGCATCACAGTTGGTATATTACATAACTGCTTTTGCAGGTGGTCTGGCCTCTGATGAGGTAGGATAAGCCTGTAAGAGGATTGGAGTATGAGTTGGTGGGTGGGTGGATTGGGCAGGTCTTGCACCTCTGTCTGCCACAGGTATATGATCCCTGTGATGAGGGGTTGGGAGAGAGAGTGGCATAGGGATGGAATAAGATGATGTGTAGGTTGGATAGGTGACAGAACACCACTTCGGGAGGGGTGGAAAGGATCTTGAGTACAATGTCTCAGTTCAAGGCAGGATGAGGGATAATCAAAGCCCAGGTGAAGGATATGGTTCAGGTGTGCCAGTCCAAGGTGATAATCGGTGATGAGGGGGACACTCCTTTGTAGCTGAATCTTGGGAATGGTGGGAGAACTGGGAGTCTGCACGAGGACTTGGCATGGGAAATCAAAACCTAGTCCACAAACAGATTTCCTGTTCCTGCTCCTATACCACATGTCAGCCTGCTTGTCACTAAGGATGCCACCTCCCTGTATACTAACATCCCTAATGCCCTTAGCCTTGCCATTTTCCCAACATCTAGACTGACATCAAACCTACAACGCCCTTCCTGGACATCATGACCAACTATAGCCTCACCCACAATCAGTGTGTGTGTGTGTGTGTGTGTGTGTGTGTGTGTGTGTGTGTGTGTGTGTGTTTGGCATTTACTGGCACTAAATGCCAAGATCAATGCCCTTCACACACATAACTATTTCACCTTCGAAGTAATCACCTACAAAATAATCGTGGTACATCTGCAGGGCACCATACTATGCCAACCTATCTCACACCTGGTTCAGATTCATTCATGGCATCTTCATGATGTGGACTCAGTGTGAAGACAACTGAGCCAACCTCCATAACCTCAACACATTCACACTCATTCACTTCACCTGGTCCTCCTCAACCCAATAAGCCACCTTTCTTGATGTTCACCTCACCTCAAAGGTGGCTACATCAGTACCTCCATACACATCAGACCTACCAAACACCAGCAATACCTCCACATCGACAGCTGCCCCCCATTCCATATAAAAAAAAAACCTTCCCTCCAGGTTATCCACCAATGGCCATCATACATGTAGTGACAAGCAGTCCTCTACTAATACACCAAAGGTCCTGCTGAGGCCTTCACAGACAAAAATTACCCTCCCAACCTTGTACAGAAACAGATCTCTGCTGCCTTGCCTTTCCACTCACCTACCACCTCCAGCATTCCTACCATCCGGCCACAAAGGAGCCCCTGTCACTCAGTACAACCCAGCACGGTTTCGACTACCTCACATCATTACCTGAAATGAGTTCATATCCTATCAATTATCATTCCCACCCACCCAAAGTGATATTTCAGTGTCCACTGAACAAACACAATGCCCTTGTCCATCCCTACACAATGCCTGCTCCCATCCCCTTGTCTCATGGCCCATATCCCTGCAATAGACCTAGATGCAAGACCTGTCCCATAGACCATTCCATCCCAATCTATTCTAGTCCAGTCACAGGCATCACTTACAGCATCAAGGAAAGGACTACCTGTGAAAGCAGGCATCCGATCTATAAACTAAGCTGCAGTCACTATGCTGCTTTCTTCAAGGAGTTGACAATGAACAAGCTGTCTGACTACATGAATGGACACTGGCACAGGCAGCTGTTCCATTTAGTTGCTGTATATGCTGCCTAACACAATGTGCTTCACTTCAATGACTGCTTCACAGTCTGCATCATCTGCATCATTCCTATCAACACCAGCTTTACTAAATTGTGTGAGTGGGAACTCTACCTGCAATATATGCTACATTCCCATTACCCCAACTGCCCTCAGTCTGTGCTAGTTCCTGTCCTCTACCCATCTATCCCCTTCCCTGTTCACACTACAGTGCTACACAGTCTTCTATTCCACCAACACACCTAGTCTTTTTCTCTCCTGTACTTCTCTCCTTCTGTGCTCCCCTTCTCCCTCCTCAAATATCCTGACTGCATCTACCAGCCCTACCCTATGTCCACCAGGTTTCTGCATGCACCCACAGGCATCAGTACACCTTCTCCCACCTCTACCCTGCTATCCCTTTCACTCACTACCCCCGCCTCTTCCTTACTCCCATCACCCACAGACTGGTTCTACCATCAGATGCAGTCGCTGTATGCAGTCTGGCCTCCACAGCCAGAGATAGTAGTCACATGTGTGTGAGTTGTGTTTGTGTGTGATTGTGTTTTCTATTTTTAGATCAAAGCCTTTTGACTGAAAGCTCAAATGAGTGGCAATCTTTTTGTTTAGGACATTTGCAAACCAAAATCTCCTCTGTATAGTGAATTGCAGTCTATTCTTTTCGACAAAAATAATCAATTTTTGAAAATATAAGTAACTGGAAAGCTAGAAAATCTACCACCAAGTGGCAGCAGCAGACCAAACATCCACAGAATCGCTAGCTTTCAGAGCCAGTGGCTCCTTCTTCTGGCAGAATGATTAAAGGGTAAGGAAGAGGGTCGAAGGAAAAGGGATGAAGGAAGAGGAGTGAAAGAAAAGAACCTGTGAGGTTTAGGAAAATGGGGTAGAGTCTGGTACAGTCACCCAGAATGCTGGGTCAGGGGAGACTTATCGGAGACAGGATGATTAGCAAAGACCGTTTGTTCGTAACTACACTGGGCAAGTTTTGAAAACCTGAGAGCCATACCTAACCTTTTCATACTATTGTCATTTTCAAGCCAATGTTATATGAAGCCACAAGCAAGAATTCATACATGGCTGGGGTATTTGTCTCAGGTCTGACTAAAAATTAAACGACATGAACTGTGAACTTGCCTAAGTTCTGAAGTGAATAACAAAATAGCTGTGATATTTCACAACAATCTCCGGATTAATATCATGACTCAAATCACTGATACATCAGATTTTCAATTTCCTGTAGTTGCAGACCCTAACTTGTGCCTATTATCTCAAAACCAGTTTTTTACAGCAGCTCATTTTAGGAAATACATTAAATATTATTATAAACATATAAATTTTAGATTTCTGTCAACAATGAAAATTTACGACATACTCCACAGTGCTACACAAGGTTATGAACAGAAAAGGTGCTATGCCACACAGTAAAATGTCACGGCACACAGTATGGTATGAGGATAAATCAATAAACTATTCCTAGGTGAGATTTGATAAGAATGTTGAGGCAAATAATCCCTGTTGATAACATGTGATGTAAGTTCCCAATGATGCACAGTAGGTTATAATGGAACAGAACATGTATATGAAACTCTTGTGCCAATTTGTAATATGTAAAATGCAGTTTACTTATACAAAATTACATCAACTATTCTGATGCATCAGAAATTATGCTAACAATATGGTATTATTTCCAATGCCTTAAAAATACTGCACAATCACTTGTACATAAACCTATATAGTGTTGCAGCAGTGGAATCTGGGTTCCAGAATTCATAACTCTATGATTGTGAGTTCTAAATTGTTGCATATGTAGAGATTGAATGTTTGTCTTTGTATAAACCAGAATTGTTACAACTTGCTGAGAGAACATTTAGTGTTACACAGAAGAGCAAGTGTAGTAGACTTGTGTAACACAACCAAGTTATAGTGTAACTTCGTTCACCTATGAACCCTAAAGCATCAGTCAGAAAAACAAACTATTAATTTCTACGCTAGATAACAGGAAAAATATATGACATTTGAAAGTTGAAAATATATTCTTTTCATGAGTTGGCATCTACTCAATTTCTATGAGGTGAGGAAAAGAATAACATATAGTCTTACAGTTAGCAAATTTTACAACACAGTTGGCACAGCTAAACATTAATATGGCAAAATTCAGTCCTAAGCTATTAAAAATTGGTTCTGCCAGACAATTTGAATGTGTTTTTAGATTTCCTCTCATCAATATAGTTCAATGTTGGGCCTGGGATGTTCATTATACAAGCAACACGGAAGTCCATCTTTCAAAAGATGTCCGTATAATTTTAATTGTGCACATTTAAAATATAGAAAAGATGAAAATAATTCAATACATCCATTAATATGGTTAATTGTGAAGTTTTGTACGGAAAAAAAGTGTTATAATTATCATCAAAGTTGAATAACTGATTTTTCTAGTTTATATATTTTTCAGTTTGTAGAAGCATCATTCTAATTTTTCTAACAACAAACAGGATCTTTTCTTTCAGGAGTTCCTTTTTCTTTTTCTTTTATTATTTCATAAATTTCTCTGTTGGTTGGTATATGTTTAAAATATCTATCGAATTTTTTCTAGCTTGATTTTCTAACTTATTAATCATTTAGTCAGGCTCACATAGAATTTAACAACATGAAGTTATAATTTCAGATCCTTAACTGGATACCCTTAATCACATTATTAACAATTTAAAACTATGTATTTTGTATATGCAAAGTAATCTATATTAACGTAATACTGAATGGATAACAATCAATCCTTTGAGGTACAGTAACGTTTGTGCACTCCCTGTCAAATTTAGTTCTTGGGGCAAGACACATCTTCTCAATCACCATATACAAGGCCTCTGTTCATATGCTAGAATACACAGTAAAAACATGCATCATCACTGCTCATGTGGACATTCTGACTTTCTGTTTTTACTCTAAGTTGCTGCTGCTGATGCCCCCCTTGTCTCATTTTTGTCCCTAAATCAATGGCACTGTCTGGTACCTTCAACACATCACAATGACAGCAGCAGACACTGTTCTTAACACCATATCAAAAATGTAAAAGATTAATAAAAGTGAAGACAATACCTCAAAGCTCATGTTGCCCAGCCAGAGGATGGCGGACAGGACGCTGAAAATACCATCGCACATCTCTGCTGGGATGTGCAGCACATTGAAAGCAAGTCTCAGTGCATCAAACTTCCGTGCATCGCACACGCCGTCAATGCGCACGCAGCCCGACTGGTCGAGGTAGCGGTAGTGCTCGGCTGGCTTCAGCCTCAGCTGCTCTGCCAGCTCTTTGTTGTTCTGAAACCAGAGTGCCATACAACACTCACTATATTGGGATCTCTCCTATCTTTGTGAATTCCTCCATGAAGCAATAGCTCACTTGAGATTAGTTAATGCTGTCTCATGATATTACACAGTAAAAAAAAAAAAATCAATTTATATTTTCAATTGTATATATACTCTGTGATGTAATCAAACCTAACACATAATATAAAATTTACAATACGAGTGAGTATCAATCTCTTCACATAAAATTAAATAGACATATTGTACAAAAATCGATTTTTGTAGGTTGTGAATTATCTGCCATTTCACTGAGTATACAGGGTGTTTCAGAAGGGATGGTCAATATTCAAATATTCAGGGATATGACAGGAACGATCATTCGAAACAAAAAAGTCAAGTAAACATGGGTTCTGTAAGATGTGCTATGAGCAATTCTTGATCTTCCATACCGTGAAACAAACCTTTTGTACTGCAAACTCTTTGTTTTTCCATATTTTTGGGAGTGGTAGTATGGGCCAAAACAAGAAAAAAAAGTCCAGTAAACATGTGCTCTAAAATGCATACCTTAAAAGTAAAAGTTATGAGCAATTAGCCATTAAAAGAGTTGTGTTTCAAAGTAGCGAAGATGAACAAGGGCTCACAGCTCTTAAGGTATGCATTTTAGAGCTCATGTTTACTGGACATTATTCTTGTTTTGATCCATGCTACCACTTCCCAAAATATAGAAATCAAAGAGCTTGCAGTAGAAGAGATTTGTTTCATAGAATTGGAAACTGAGCATTGCTCATAGCTCTTAAGGTATAAGTTTTAGGGCCCACGTTTACTTGACTTTTGTGTTTTGTATGATCATTCCTGTCACATCCCATAGTATTAACCATCACTTCTGAAACACCCTATATATTTAAAATTGGTGTACTTAAAATTAACTAAGACATAAATGTGGCATATTTGTAAAACCATTAGCACAAATATTTTTGCAAACGCTATAATATTTAAATGACAATTTATGTGAGAACAATGCGAAATATTTCTACTGAATTTCTGTGCCAATGGCTAAATTCTTTGAATTACCGGTACATACACCTGCATAATAGTCTTTGTGCTGTCTGCTCAGTGCTCACACCTGGCATGAAAATGTGTTATATGAAAAGTGATGGAAAGAGAGTTTAAAGAATGATCATGGGTAGTTATTGAAAGGAGAGACCTGTGGATCCTTTTGAACGACATATTTTGTGAACTAATCATCTCCGAAGATTCAATGAAGAAACTGTTTCGTAAGTCATCAACTAAACAAACGTAGAAAACGTTTATTCCTTCATACAGAAAGTACCCAAAACCATCATGTGCCTGAAAGAAGACATTGAGGACAACTTCAAGACAATCAGCTTAGTAAAATAATTATATGTTAGAAAAGAGGGCACATGCCACTCAATTATAGCTTTCAGAAAAATGACGAAAATCCATTTCGAGGCTATGTATTGTATAGACATAATTGAATCGTCATGTTATCTCTTGCACGTCTAGTTTAATAAGGATGTACCAGTTGAGCAGTGTTGCCAATTCATTTTCCCTACAAGATATGTCCACGTCCCTACGTTCACCTAGAATATGCCTATGTAAGCAAAATATTATAGACTGACGAAACACAAAAAAGTTAATCAAGTATTGGCTAATAACATTTTCCCATTATTAACAATTCTGAACACTAAACGGTCATTGTTTTCAAACAAAATTTTCATGGTGTTATTTGGGAAGCTTGCTCCTGCTGGAGGTTTCGGCACCTGTAGAATCAACAAAAATGTCTTTTATGAGCTCACGTATATGATCTACCGTTGTCAACGATAGTGAGTGCTCAGCAAATAATGACTCCAATCTTATTTCAGCAGCTTTGGTGTCCTCTTCAAATAAAGGCGCTAAGTAAAAAGACGGCAACAGAAAAAAGAGCACAGAAAATATGTCGTAAACAGTGCCAATAATAGCTTAAAACATGCTGTAGCATACAATAAATAAGGTAGTATGAAAGTATCAATATAAAACTATATTTCAAAAGATGATTTGTAAAAATGTAATAATGTTTTACTGAGTTTGTACAACCATATCATTTTCTGCATGTTTTAGTTTAAAAAACCCCACTGATGATGGTGATATTTGTCGCCGAAACTAGTTTAGGATAATAAAGAAATAAACAAATAACACGGTGTTTTGCAACAAGGTGGACTAGATTTGTGATATTACCGATACATAGAGGATCGTAGGATATTCCTAGACTCATCATTTAAAGTTGGTTCTTGAAACTTTGTTAATAGACTTTCTCTGGATAGTATATGTCTGTCTTCAAGAGTCTGCCAGTTCAGTTCCTTCAATATTACTGTGACACTCTACCACGGATTAAACAAACCTGTGACCATTCGTGCTGCTCTTCTCCATATACGTTCAATATCCCTGTTGTCCAATTTGGTTTGGGTCCCACACACTTAAGCAATGTTCTAGGATGGATCGCGTGAGCGATTTGTAAGCAAATTACACTTCCTCAATATTCTACTACTAAACTGAAGTTTATCACCTGTTTTACCCACGACTTAGCCGATGTGACCATTCCATTAATATCCCCACAAAGTGTTATATCAAGGTATTTGTAAGTGCTGGCTGATTACAACAGTAACTCAATGATTTAGTCATAAGATACTGTGTTATTTGTGAAGTGCACAATTTTATATTTCTGAACAATGATGGCAAGCTGCCAGTCTTTGCACCACTTTGAAATCTTATCAAAGTCTGACTGAATATTTGTTGCAGCTTCTTTCAGATGGTATTTCATTAGAGATAACTGCATCATCTACAAGAAGCCTGATGCTATTAACAATGTATGCATAGTAATTAGTATACAACATGAATAATAAGGATCCCAACACACTTCCCTGGGGCACATCCGAAGTTACTTGTATGTGTTGATTGTCTTAGATATTCAAAATAGTTGCTATCGTCAGTGTTTCCTCAGCAGTGGATATTTTTCTTCCCTACGGTTGGCAACTATGCAGTTGAATTGGGCTGTACGTCACTGGTCAACTGGTGCCTGTAGTGATTGGGCTAAACTGCAATTTTCCAATATTAGTGATTTCTATGAATGCTACTTTTCAGTATCTGTTATTCTTAACTGTGATTTGTCGCAGTTAAGAGTCGCAGTTAAGGAAAGTTGGTCGTGTATCCCTCCGCCACTGCTATTTCTGCGATTTCTGCTACTTCCGTGATTTCTGTGACTTCTGCTACTTCTGCTATTTCTGCTACTTCTGCAATTTCTGTGACTTCTGCTACTTCTGCGATTTCTGTGACTCCTGTGATTTCTGCGACTTACCACTGTATGAAAAAGTTACATCTGCCCACACAGAAAATTGCATCTCAACAAACCTGTCATTGGTAAGTAAGTTTTACGTTTGTTCTTCCGTTGGCTTTAATTATGTATTAAAGAAACAACTGTGAAAATATTAATAGTGTAATTAATACGTGAGTAGCCATACAGTAGCATAATAGTTCGTGTTTAGAAAATGAATTCTAACATATTGTTATGTTCACAGGTACCCGAACTACATTTCAGTCACTCAGTAAATTGATAACTCAAAATATCATTGTCAACAGATCTGGAGAAATTGCCACTGCGTCTTTAGACCGTTTTCGTCAGACGAGAGGTTAGTTTCTAAGTGTTTCGATGGACTTAATTAGTTCAGTGAGATCGTTCTTGCAAATGTGAAATATACCCCATTGAGTGGCTTTCATTACAGCAAATATTGGCAATCTACTCTGTCAATTATATTGCTTGTAATTAGTGACAGCAAAAATTGTTTAATAATCCTTGTGATTTTGGAGACACAGTTCTGACTCTTGATTACTGGTTGCTGTACGTATCTATCCACATCAAGGCTGTTGAGAGAGACTCGTGAAGATTCAAGACAGCTCTTAGAGGATTTGCAGTTTAAAAGTGACATAATTGTGAAATAAGTGTGCAGATGAGTGATTAAACTGTGTTTTATTGAAGTTGTTATGCGATTTTAAAGGAATAATAAATGTTAAATAGAGTGAGTGAATAATGGAAATCTCATTTTCCACATGTTTAAGCCGTCCTATACCCGTAATTTTCCGCCACTTATTTACTGGTAAACACTAGTTGGAGTGTGACACGCCGGCGCCCCCCCCCCCCCCCTCCCCTTTCTCCACAATCTTGGTGTCACACTGACCTGTAACATAGCCCAAAGTCTACAATATGCATTTTGAGGCTGTTGATATGAAAGTGGGAAGTACAGATCTTCCAGTTAAATCAAGAATAGCTTAAGTGCAGTACTTGAAAGTAACACAGGAAAAGCTTACTTATGTAGGTGGTAGAAGTGTCGGCAAAAAGTTCGTGTGTGTGAAGTTGCCATGTAGAACACCAGGTGTAAAACTTTCATCCCGAGTCATGAACTGTGTTGGAATAAAAGCGAGGCATTCATATGACCCAATAATGCTGTTTTCATTTCACTACACTTATACAAATGTCTGAGTTCTGCTGTGTTAACATTGCAAAGTCCTGTCGGCATGTGGAGTATTAACCAAAACTGTCATATTGGAAGGAGAATCACATTTGTTACGTTACTTGATATTTTCAGGAGAAAAAGGCAATGTTGCTTCTTATTAATATAATACATTCAGAGTCACAGCTGTGTTTGACCAAGCATAACTGATGCTGAATGTGCATGTCGTCATATAATGTGAAGGGCTTATTTCAATAGTGGTACAAGTCCATTACCTCCACTTTTCTGTCTATAATGCTTCTGAAACTAATGATCCACACAAACATTAATAAAGGTTCATTTCTAGCAAGAAGCCATATGCTTGAATATTTCTGGTGTGTCAACTGCACATTTTTCAGCGCTCATTTAACTTTACGACTCCGTATCTCAAAATGAACCAAAATGGACTTGTACCACTAATGAAATAAGTCCTTCATATGCACAGACACCTCCCCCCCATGAACCATGGACCTTGCCGTTGGTGGGAAGGCTTGCGTGCCTCAGCGATACAGATGGCCGTACCGTAGGTGCAACCAAAATGGAGGGGTATCTGTTGAGAGGCCAGACAAACATGTGGTTCCTGAAGAGGAGCAGCAGCCTTTTCAGTAGTTGCAGGGGCAACAGTCTGGATGACTGACTGACCTGGCCTTGCAACATTAACCAAAACGGCCTTGCTGTGGTGGTACTGCGAACAGCTGAAAGCAAGGGGAAACTACAGCCGTAATTTTTCCCGAGAACATGCAGCTTTACTGTATGATTAAATGATGACGACGTCCTCTTGGGTAAAATATTCCGGAGGTAAAATAGTCCCCCATTCGGATCTCCGGGCGGGGACTACTCAAGAGGATGTCGTTATCAGGAGAAAGAAAACTGGCGTTCTACGGATCGGAGCGTGGAATGTCAGATCCCTTAATCGGGCAGGTAGGTTAGAAAATTTAAAAAGGGAAATGGATAGGTTAAAGTTAGATATAGTGGGAATTAGTGAAGTTCGATGGCAGGAGGAACAAGACTAGTAGAATTCTGCACAGAGCACAACTTAATCATAGCTAACTCTTGGTTTAAGAATCATGAAAGAAGGTTGTATACATAGAAGAACCCTGGAGATACTAAAAGGTATCAGATAGATTGTATAATGGTAAGACAGAGATTTAGGAACCAGGTTTTAAGTTGTAAGACATTTCCAGGGGCAGATGTGGACTCTGACCACAATCTATTGGTTATGACCTGTAGATTAAAACTGAAGAAACTGCAAAAATGTGGGAAATTAAGGAGATGGGACCTGGATAAACTGAAAGAACCAGACGTTGTACAGAGTTTCAGGGAGAGCATAAGGGAACAATTGACAGGAATAGGGGAAAGAAATACAGTAGAAGAAGAATGGGTAGCTCTGAGGGATGAAGTAGTGAAGGCAACAGAAGATAAAGTAGGTAAAAAGACGAGGGCTGCTAGAAATCCTTGGGTAACAGAAGAAATATTGAATTTAATTGACGAAAGGAGAAAATATAAAAATGCAGTAAATGAAGCAGGCAAAAAGGAATACAAACGTCTCAAAAATGAGATCGACAGGAAGTGCAAAATGGCTAAGCAGGGATGGCTAGAGGACAAATGTAAGGATGTAGAAGCTTATCTCACTAGGGGTAAGATAGATACTGCCTACAGGAAAATTAAAGAGACCTTTGGAGAGAAGAGAACCACGTGTATGAATACCAAGAGCTCAGATGGCAACCCAGTTCTAAGCAAAGAAGGGAAGGCAGAAAGGTGGAAGGAGTATATAGAAGGTTTATACAAGGGCGATGTACTTGAGGACAATATTATGGAAATGGAAGAGGATATAGATGAAGACGAAATGGGAGATACGATACTGTGTGAAGAGTTTGACAGAGCACTGAAAGAGCTGAGTCGAAACAAGGCCCCCGGAGTAGACAACATTCCATTAGAACTACTGACGGCCTTGAAAGAGCCAGTCATGACAAAACTCTACCAGCTGGTGAGCAAGATGTATGAGACAGGCGAAATACCCTCAGATTTCAAGAAGAATATAAAAATTCCAATCCCAAAGAAAGCAGGTGCTGACAGATGTGAAAATTACCGAACTATCAGTTTAATAAGTCACAGCTGCAAAATAGTAACGCGAATTCTTTACAGACGAATGGAAAAACTGGTAGATGCGGACCTCGGGGAGGATCAGTTTGGATTCCGTAGAAATGTTGGAACACGTGAGGCAATACTGACCTTACGACTTATCTTAGAAGAAAGATTAAGAAAAGGCAAACCTATGTTTCTAGCATTTGTAGACTTAGAGAAAGCTTTTGACAATGTTGACTGGAATACTCTCTTTCAAATTCTGAAGGTGGCAGGGGTAAAATACAGGGAGCGAAAGGCTCTTTACAATTTGTACAGAAACCAGATGGCAGTTATCAGAGTTGAGGGGCATGAAAGGGAAGCAGTGGTTGGGAAAGGAGTGAGACAGGGTTGTAGCCTCTCCCCGATGTTATTCAATCTGTATATTGAGCAAGCAGTAAAGGAAACAAAAGAAAAATTTGGAGTAGGTATTAAAATTCATGGAGAAAAAGTAAAAACTTTGAGGTTCGCCGATGGCATTGTAATTTTGTTAGAGACAGCAAAGGACTTGGAAGAGCAGTTGAACGTAATGGACAGTGTCTTGAAAGGAGGATATAAGATGAACATCAACAAAAGCAAAACAAGGATAATGGAATGTAGTCAAATTAAATTGGGTGATGCTGAGGGAATTAGATTAGGAAATGAGACACTTAAAGTAGTAAAGGAGTTTTGCTATTTAGGAAGTAAAATAACTGATGATGGTCGAAGTAGAGAGGATATAAAATGTAGACTGGCAATGCCAAGGAAAGCGTTTCTGAAGAAGAGAAATTTGTTAACATCGAATATAGATTTATGTATCAGGAAGTCGTTTCTGAAAGTATTTGTTTGGAGTGTAGCCATGTATGGAAGTGAAACATGGACGATAACTAGTTTGGACAAGAAGAGAATAGAAGCTTTCGAAATGTGGTGCTACAGAAGAATACTGGAGATAAGGTGGATAGATCACATAACTAATGAGGAGGTATTGAATAGGATTGGGGAGAAGAGAAGTTTGTGGCACAACTTAACTAGAAGAAGGGATCGGTTGGTAGGACATGTTTTGAGGCATCAAGGGATCACAAATTTAGCATTGGAGGGCAGCGTGGAGGGTAAAAATCGTAGAAGGAGACCGAGAGATGAGTACACTAAGCAGATTCAGAAGGATGTAGGTTGCAGTAGGTACTGGGAGATGAAGAAGCTTGCACAGGATAGAGTAGCATGGAGAGCTGCATCAAACCAGTCTCAGGACTGAAGACAACAACAACAACATGCACACACACAGCACACCGATTTCGTGAGGCACAAGGCTCTCATAGCGAAGTACGAACGTCGTTCAACAGATGGCACTAAGAAAAGAATTTTAACTGCGCTTTTTAGTTGCTACTTGCGACTCTTAGTTGCGACTTGTCACGGGAATCGCAGTTAGACTCGATAGCATGTCGCAGAGTTGAGCGTAGTACGAACTTTGGCCAACAGATGGCACTGTTAACTGCGCTTTGTAGTTGCTACTTGCGACTTCTAGCCGCGACTTGCCACTGAAATCACAGAAACCAGTACGGAATTCGGCCAACAGATGGCTCACGGCATTGAATGTGAAATGCTACTTGCGACTGTTAACTGTGACTGAAATCGCAGTTAGATTTTGTGAAGTTGTTATTGTGAAATCTGTGACTTCTCAATCACTGTGATTTCTAACATACGCGATTTCCTGCCCACCACTAGGTGCCTGCATGATGGCGAAGAGGCAAAACCAATACCAACGTAACTGGATAAAAAACCAGATCAGACCGGACTTCCGCATAGACTCTGACAATCTAACATGTCACCAAAATATGGTGTCTAGGCAGCACACTAGTTCGCCTGTACGATACTGCCGTTTAACTTTTAAAGAGCTAGTTGGCTAAAATCCAAATGCGCATTCAATCATAATAATTGAACCATTTGTGGTTCTCCCAACCACCTCTATGAAATGATGTCACTATGACCTTTCGAAAGGACTGGCGAAGTCGAAAGCGATTGTCCGTTCTCATAAATTAAAATGTGATCAAGACTGCGGCTTATACATTTTTTTATTATTTTGCGCCATATTCATAAGACGATAGCAGTTGATGGAAAGTTCCCATTAAATTCCCTGCAATGGTAATGCCTCGTCCAACACTAGAACGTACAATATTATATCCTCTTGACCATTTTATGATCAGATACAGGTAATTCGGCTATTCCGTTTCTTATTTGTACACTTTATAAGCTATCTGTGCATTTGCATGACCCACTGTGTCTGTATCAATTGTAACAAACTTTACGTTTGATTCTACTGTTGACATCAAGTACAACCAGTGCAATCAAGAGATAACATCATTGGCGCCACCCCTATCCATTTTTTCACACAAGCGACATATCATTTGGTGATCCCTTTCCATCGCTCTCTCACACATTAGTTGCATTTCCTTGGACTCTTAGTGTTTCACAAAAATATCTGAATCTGGTGAGCGTGAAAACGGTTTGTTTTCGCTACTGCTTGTGATAAAGCCCGTGTACAAACTTTGCACCTCTATCACTGCTCTCAGCTTCCTGTCCCAAGCAACTGATTATTTGTGATTTTTTTTACATTTATAAAATTAAAAGTGTTTTTAACTACGCAAACGTCATCTTTGCGATCTATTGGGCCACAGTAACCGAGGAAATTCCACCTAGTTACGCGGTATGTACCTCTTGTCAAGAGCGAGCGAAGGGTCATCCAAGGAAACACTTCAAGCACAAAAAGCACTTCCGGCGTACATGATAGCAGTCATAGCCTCCATTTTCTCAAATAACACGTGACTGCCTCCATTTTCTCAAATGTCACGGTGAAAGTGGTGTTTTTCATTTCATTCCGAGCAGCCAATTATTTGTGACTTTTTCATTGATTATTATTTGTGATTTTTTTATGATTCGCAGCATCAACTCGTCAAATAGAAACAGGAAGGGACTGGTGACAGAATCGTCCACCCAGTGGCATGCATACGCAGTCGCAGTCGGCCGCCCTGTGTTATTCACGACGTTCAAAGCGGCTGTTCTTCCAGGTGACCGCGTGCTAGCGACCGTCCAGTCTGCTCCGTTCCATCTGTAGCAGTCATCTTCACTGTAGGTCAGCTGGCTCTTGAGAAAGTTGTGGAGAGAACTCACATGGAAAGACATCTACTGACGGTTCTCTTTTTCAACCTCAATACCTTCGGCGTCAGTTGGCTCTGGAAGAAAATCACCACTTGAATCCGGTAAGTCGCCTTTTGATTCAATATTTGAATTCCGCAGAACGCACAAAATCTGTCTTTAATCATACCGCGCTGAAGCGACATAATTAAAAAGCGCTTACAAGCAAAAAACGTGTCTAACTGATGACGAGAATAACAACAGCGAGACACAAAACACGACTGAAAAGTTAGATAATAATGTCCAGCGTGCCAACTCTTTCGACAGTGGGTGTGTCACCACTGCAGCATTGACTGCTGAGGAAGTACACCGTAGCTCAAGTAACGTACCGGTACATTTGAACCTATAATCCAGACTAGGTGGGACAGGATGTAATCGGGATGACCAAAAATACTCTACAAACGCAAAAACTCTAATAAGTACAATATACAAATATTTCATTTTGATATTAACGAGAAGCACTTTTTCGACACCGAATCTCCGTAAGAGATATTACTTCCCTTGAAATGTCACTTTCGTTGTGTACTTCAGCATCACAATCGCCCTCTGCTGTACAACACACGGCTATCCAAATTTCGGAATTGGTCATCCTAGCGTAATCAACAACACTGTCATTTTCTCCATGGAAGTAATTACATTCTTTCGCTTCGAAGACATTTCAGTCACGCATACTCAAAACCCGGGTCCACAACAATAATTCCGGTACAGTTTCTCAACTCTGTAAGGGAACATATTCACAACGACCGTGGTCATGGTACGCATAAGAGTGGGATCGGCGATCTATATGCTGCCTGCATTGCCAACATGACAATTGCTGGCGAATCGTTCCGTACCAACTGCGTACCGCATATTTTCACGTTAAAAAAGGAAGGGGATCTCTTGCTGTTCTAGGCATATTTCATGAAATTTCTATGACAATTCTGCAAAAGAGGAAGAAAAAAAGGATAAATCACTAGGTTTGGCGGAAAAATGTTATTAAAGGAATTCAAAAATGGCTCTGAGCACTATGGGACTCAACTGCTTTGGTCATTAGTCCCCTAGAACTTAGAACTACTTAAACCTAACTAACCTAAGGACATCACACACATCCATGCCCCAGGCAGGATTCGATCCTGCGACCGTAGCAGTCGCACGGTTCCGGACTGCGCGCCTAGAACCGCGAGACCACCGGGGCCGGCTAACGGAATTCGTTATGGCGGAAATAAAAATGGCAAACTGTTTTTTCATCCCTTTTTCTTTTTTATGTTAACAGGATTTTTGGCAATAAATGCATTTTGTAATATGAAATTCAAATCTGAAGAAATTTTCTTAACTATTTCCTCTACGAAATATGCAGAGCTGAGGTAGTGCGACCGTTACTTGACGGTTTAACTTTAACATGGAATCCAGCCATTCTTCCTATCATTACCGCTGCATCATCGGTTCATACACCAACGCATTTGTTCCATTCAAAGTCTATTTCACTGTTTTAAACATCTGGTCAACTGTAACATGCCCAGCTTAAAGCGTACACAATAACAAATTTTCGTGCACACTCTCAGCATTACTATACGTAAACTGCGCCCACAGGCTCTGGCGGGCCCAGCGGTACCGACCGGCCGCCGTTTCATCCTCAGCCCACAGCGTCACTGGATGCGGATATGGAAGATCATGTGGTCAGCACACCGCTCTCCCGGCCGTATGTCAGTTTCCGAGACCGCTTGCCAACAACGCTCGGCAGACCGGATGGTCACCCATCCAAGTGCTAGCCCAGCCCGACAGCGCTTAATTTCGGTGATCTGACGGGAACCGGTGTTACCACTGCGGCAAGACCGTTGGCCAGTATTACTATACCTGACATAATATCAACAGCTGCGTGATATTTGTAGCATCAGTCGATTCATCCACTGGCATCGTACATTTCGAACCCGCTTTAATTTTTGCTTCCACTGGCCATTTCTAATATCCGAAATAAGTCGACGTATTGTGTCATGCGATAGAGGAACCTTGTTTTATTCGTATGGGAATTTTTGGTCCAGAATAATTTCATACATTCGTACTACCAGTGGAAAAACTGCGACCAACCGTTGCAGAGGCGGCCGTTCCCCAGTGTTGGGGAAAAGGGGGGGGGGGGGGGGGGGCTGCACCGCATCCAGGCGCAGTCTCCGGGTAAGGGGGAGAGACAGAGCGCACGATCCATCACTCAGCCAATTATTAATTTGTACTCAAAGCTGCTATAACGGTAAATTATTGCAAAATTAACACCCTGTGCTGGATTAGTCAGCTGGGATGACAAAGTAGACTGGGGTCATGTGAATGGTAACAAAAAGCGAGTGGTCACAGTTATTCATCTTTTACAGCACAATGCAAACACAGTTGCCGAAAGTAAGTGATGAGATTTTAAAATTACGAAAAAAACATTTCACTTTCCACATCATTAAGCGACCCCCAAAAATGTTCACGCGACCGCGGTTAGAGAAGTCCTGAACTAAATCAACGAAATCTTTTCGAGTGTGTGAATCATACAATCTTTAAAAAAAACTTCATATACGTTATGTAGTCCAGAAGCTAGAATATACCGAAGTTGTAAAATACATATTGAAACATTGTATCTGTTCAATGACATACATCACTTCTGTTGAGTACAAAACATCCAAAGAGTATTTAAGGTTGACTAACTCTCGCCAAAATTTTCCTCTGCGCTTTTTTTTAAGCACAGACACTCGTCAAGAGCTCACATAATGAGTGTGTCAGTGTATTGGCTCACCTTCGCCGCTTCAACCAGCTGGTAGAAAACGTGGTAGTTCCTTTCTCCGGGGCTTTGGAACGTGATCCTTGACTGCTCCAGCAGGTAGTCTTGTATTATACAACCCTTTATCATCCATTTGCTGTCGAAACAAACTTGCATGAACTTCCCAAACCTACTGGAGTTGTCATTTCTGACGGTCTTCGCGTTGCCTGAAAAAAAGACAATAAAAAGATATTGGTAATTTTATCTGCAGTACTTTACAGAAAAACTCTAGTCTTTACAAACAAATTACAAGAACAACTACGTTAAGTGAAAGATGGCACTTAACATTAGCCGGGATTAGCTTATATTTTCCTAAACAGAATAGCTGTTAATTAAGATAGCTGCATTCACGAATAAGACAGCGTCAAAGAAAACAAGAGCTTCTTAGTGAATGTGCCATTTCAGGAACCACTCACATATTTATAAGAGCACTGAATTAAAATATTACAAGTCGTGCACTATGATCTGCTTATTGGTTGTCACTAATGTATAGTTACTGCACACGAGCTTCAATTACGAAAGTGATTATTGTATTTTTGTCAGCAGTCGTTAAGAGGTCATTATAAACTATTTGCCTCAACAACGTGAGTCTCTTGATCCATATTATTTTGTGTGATATGTGGTCCAAATCACCATTTCGCAGATTGTTTACGCGAATATCGGAATTTGTCCCTACGCAGGTCACGAGTACCTCAACTTCCTCTACCAACTGAGTATGAGGTTCACCTGCGACTCCGTCGTCGAAAAGACACGAGAGGTGGGGTCATCCATTCGATCTATTGCGGCTTGTTCAGTAAGAACACCAGACAGTATTGATAAATAGGCTTTCTAGGGCTAACACTGGCTTCTTCTTAATACCATTTAGCTTGCAAATGAGTGGCTACGGCGGGGTCCAATTAATTGGTTGCTTTTCCTAGTTTTCTTTCTTGACAACAGGAAAGCATTAAAATCCATGTCGACTGAAGAAAAATTGTGTGTATTGAACTAAAATTTCAAAACTCACTTCAATATTCCAGAAAATGTATAATTAGATTGAATTAAAAAGCACAACAAAGCAAAATGAACCTGCGTGTGTGTGTGTTTTGGGCTCGTCAGCATAGTCATACACAAGAACAGACACAGAACTACGAAAAATAAACAACTGTGAGCCTTACTGGAAACGATGTTGCAGCATAGCATACTTCGCAACTTCACAATAATTAAGGAACCTGTTCTGAGCCATGCGGACTTTATGCAGGATGACATACACCTCACAGTTGCAATAAACACTGTACCAGCGATTGGACTGAGGAGAGCAACAGCGAATTTTTATTCAGTTGATATTATGAAGTTTGTCCTGCAAGTGCCTAGGAGAAGCATTATTTACATTTCTGTTCTGGGAAAAAGGAAGTTATGCGAAAGAATCTGACATTCAGATGTTTATTTAAATACAAATTTGCGTAAAAAAATCAAGACCTTAAAAGTGGCTGATATTTTATATGCATATCATAGGAATAAAATCTAAGACGGTTATATCTGCAATCGAAGTGCTGGTGCATCCAGAAATCATGAGGCATAATTCTAAATTTTCATTCCTTCGTGCTTTCCTCTCGGGCTATTAAAGCCATTAAAATGGAACATCGTACACACTGTAAGATGAGATGCAAAATGCTATGGAACAGGTCGTTGTAAACTTAATTATATACCGGAGATGACTAAATCTGAGTGAACTATTTTTCAAGAAACTTATTCCAAAAAGTAAAAACAGGTCCATCAGAATAATATTAGCGTTGATTTCATTTGGGCTTATCTGTGTATAAAATTTGATCAGATTGTTCATGTAGTTGGATAACAGTATCTACCTTACTGGTTTTTCGTTTACGTCCTTCCCCCACTTAAAAACCAAGCAAAGTGTATTGCTGCAAAAATAAAACTGCACAATAGTACACCTCCCTTTTGTTTAAGCTTTTTCTGGCTTTTTTCGCAGACAAATTTGGTTACTTCGTTTTGGAGACTTGGCAACACTGCCAACACACAAAAAATTATGTCATCAACGGGAGATATCAAGCAAACATCACGCCACTGGTCTTGATAGTGGCCTCAGTTCAGAGAGGAAAAAAGTCCATGAATTCCTTCAGGTACCTATATGAGGTTGAATCCACTGACGATAGAGCTTGAATTGAGGGGCTACTGATATGCCACCTGCTGTTCAAAAGTCGTAGACATATGTTATGTGATTAAGTGTGGGTGATATAAGGGCTGGTCGAGGCGTAGTAGGTAGCCTGACAAATCAGGAACATCCATTATGTGATCAAAAGTATCCGGACACCCTTAAAAACATACTTTTTCATATTAGGTGCATTGTGCTGCCACCTACTGCCAGGTGCTCCATATCAGCGACCTCAGTAGTCATTAGCCACGTGAGAGAGTGATCCGCGGAACTCACGGACTTCGAACGTGGTCAGGTGATTGGGTGTCATTTGTGCCATACGTCTGTACGCGAGATTTCCACACTCCTAAACATCCCTAGGTACACTGTTTCCGATGTGATAGTGAAGTGGAAGGTAGGGACACGTACAGCACAAAAGCGTACACACCGACCTCGTCTGTTGACTGACAGAGACCGCTGACAATTGAAGAGGGTCGTAATGTGTAATAAGCAGACATCTATCCAGACCACCACACATGAATTCGAAACTGCATCAGGATCCACTGCAAGTACTATGACAGTTAGGCAGGAGGTGAGAAAACTCGTATTTCATGGTTGAACGGCTGCTCATAAGCCACACATCACGCTGGTAAATGCCAAACGACGCCTGGCTTGGTGTAAGGAGCGTAATCACTGCACGATTGAACAGTGAAAAAGCATTGTGTGGAGTGACGAATCACGGTACACAATGTGGCGATCCGATGGCAGGGTGTGGGTATTGCGAATGCCCGTTGATCTTCATCTGCCGGCGGGTGTAGTCCCAGCAGTAAAATTCGGAAGCGGTGGTGTTATGGTGCGGCCGTGTTTTTCATGGAGGGGCTTTTGTGTGGCACTATCACAGCGCCTTCTTGCTGACCATTGTTGAAGAGCCATTCGAGGATGGCGATTGCTGCTTCCAACATGATCGAGCACTTGTTCATAATGCTCGGCCTGTGGTGGAGTGGTTACGAAACGAAAATAACATCCCTGCAATTGACTGGCCTGCACAGATTCCTGACCTGAATCCTATAGAGAACCTTACAGTCATGCCAGCACTGACTGAATTTTGGTTTCAACTATTGCAGCCTCACTGCTCAAATTTTATTTGATTTCCCAGCTGCAAATTGACCTCTGTCACTTAGGTTGGCTATTGTTTCTGAGGTTGGCCATTGTTGTTAGGGATATGAATAGCTACTGTAATTCATAAATACTGTAATTCGTAAGTTATTTGATTAAATAAAATCTTAAGATCCTGGGCAAGAAGTAAAAAAAAAAAACGTTGTGTCTAATCTGCTAAAACTGCAGGTAAAAAAGGTGCTTAAGCATTAAATAAAAGGATAAAGTGCAAAGTGTAGTAATCTCGCAAAAAGAAATTGTGCTTATTTGGCTTCATTTCATGTGTACAAATGCCTGTATTGACGTATCTATGTGAAAATCATATTTTAGTAAAAGTGCTGAATCTTAAAATCCTTTCCTCACTAATAACATATAAATCATAACAATATTTTTAAAGAATGTCGAGAAAAGAGAACTCCATGTTATTAATAGTTTCTTGCGGAGCACTTATTCGTTTGCTGCGGAACACCAGTGTTCCAAGGACCAGTGTTTCGTCTGTTGAGATTACATGTTGCTGTAAGAATACAGCTCTGTGGCACCACTTGGGGCTCCACAGCATGTACCTTAAGAACATCCGCACTTGGCTTGGTGTATCCAGTGGCAGAATACTGTGCCCCAGTGTGGCTCGACAGCAAACACACACACATGGTAGATAGCCAACTTAATGCAACATATCAGGCACAATCAGGCCAACTCCTACAGTGTGGCTGCCCGTTCTCAGTAACATAGCCCATCCTAACCTGCGCCGAGAACACGCTCTGGTTAGAGAATTTCAAAAAATGATGACCAACTCTCAATTACAAATCCATGAAGATACTCACGACATCCAAGGAAACCGACTCCGGTCTAGGCATTCTCCACTAAAGACCGCACAGGCTCTGCACCAAACCAACTTTAAAATAAATGACCGATGGAAAGAGGTTCAAATGGCTCTGAGCACTATGTGACTCAACTGCTGTGGTCATTAGTCTCCTAGAACTTAGAACTACTTAAACCTAACTAACCTAAGGACATCACACACATCCATGCCCGAGGCAGGATTCGAACCTGCGACCGTAGCAGTCGCACGGTTCCGGACTGCGCGCCTAGAACCGCGAGACCACCGCGGCCGGCGATGGAAAGAGGAATGGGAGGGCAGAACAGCAGAAAAATGCCTCAGTATGCCATGCATCTTTAGTAAACCAAAAGGATTTGATTGCCCTCGCAAAGTTTGGTCAACTCTTAATCGCATCAGAACCAACTGTGGGAGATGCGCCAACTCCTTACACAGATGGGGTAAACTTCCTTCGGCCGCTTGCGACTGTGGCGCTGAGAGACAGACGGCCAAACACATCGTGCAGGAATGCCCATTAAGGGCATATGAGGGTGACCCACAGGATTTCCTAATGGAGACCCAAGAGGCAATCGACTATATATTATCTACGCTGGACGTCTGCTTGTGGTTGCTCTTCTGTGAGTGTAAATTTACAATTGGTGGTGTCCTTATATACAAACTGTTACTTATTGCTCTGTTTATACATATGTGATTTTTTTAAATCGTGTTGTTTCTGTAATTTTTACTGTGATGTTATGAGCCATACGCTAAATAAATAAACATGTTGCTGTAGCAAGTATGTACCGCATTTAAATAAGCAGTGTTGTATTCTGAGCACTAACCGAAGGCTTCGAGGATGGTGTTGGCCTCGAGGATCTGCTGCTCGACCCAGGTGCTGACGTTGCTGGTGACGGAGCAGAGGTACTGCAGGATGAACTTGGTGGTCTCGGTTTTGCCGGCGCCGCTCTCCCCCGAGATGACGGTCGACTGGTTGCGGCACGTGCTCTGCAGGGACTTGTACGCCGCCTCTGCCAGGGCGAACACGTGCGGCTCCAGCGCCGCCATCTTGCGTCCGTGATAGCGGAACACGTGCTCCTGCAACACAGGCGACAACAGCTTATACATGGCCGTACCCGAATGTGTGGGAGAGGTGGGGTGAAGGGAGCGGGTACAGAAGCCACGTCTCCCCGCTCCTAGAATGGTAGGAGAGATCTATAGTGTTTGGATGTTTCCGTGAACGCATCAAAAATGAAGTTTCCCGACCCGTTTAGCTGCAGTCACGAGCGACGGCTATCGAATTTATACTTGTTGTGCGCACCTGTTGAGCCCTTGTGAGGCCAACTGAGAAGCTACTTGACCGAGAACTAGCGCCTCCGGTCACGATAGATGACAACCGCCGGGAGAGCGGTGTGCTCACATGCATATTCGCGTCCAGTGACGCCCATCGGCTGAGGACGACACGGCGATCGGTCGATACCGTTGGGCCCTCTGAGGCCTGCTCGGACTGCGCTTCATCATTGTTTCTCCTAGAGCCAATGACTGTTCAGCTGTGTTCTCAGCGCCAAGGTATGATTGTCGTATTTATGCGAACATTAACCGTTTCGTGAGCCGTGGGAAACATGCTTCCCACTACAATGAACTCGCCCTTTGTCCCGTGGGATTCACAGTTCCCACAGCTGTACGGTGCTACCACCTAGTGAACAGTATAGGGTACTACTTCCAATCGGAAGTTCCGCCGTTTTTGCTGTACCTTCGCGCAGAGGCATGGTACAGCTGAGTGTTGCTCTGTAGAGGAGCCGTTCAGTGCTGTTTGCATGACATTTTGTGATTTTTTTCCCTCGAAGCTATAGTAATACGTAAAAACTTTTGATTTACCCAAATTTATGAAGGAAAACGTAAAATTGGAACGAGGACAATTCCAGTTTGAAACAAAAGGAGCAATTTCTGCAGTAAAATGGATGGATAACTGTCCAGTCACTTTCCTGTCCTCAATTCATGACCCATGAGAAACAGCCACAGTGAAAAGGAAAAACAAGGTACTAGTACAGAAACTTCTTGTCCTGAAGTTGTGGCTGAATACAACAAAATAATGGGTGGTGTCGATAAGTTTGATCAATTACGAGAAAGGTATGCTATTGGCACACGTTCTGTAAAATGGTGGCACAGAATATTTTATTTCCTGGTGGACGTTGCCGCAGTGAACAGTTTTATCCTGTGGAAAATAAGTGAAAGAGAAAGTGAACAGTATGATCAGCTCTCATACAGGATCCATCTAGCCAGACAATTGATCGCTGGCTTCTCATCCCAAAAAAGGCGTGGACAAAAACATGTCTTTCTGGTGAAAAGGTGTAAAGTACCTGAAGATTTTCGTCACGTGGCTGTAGGGGAGCATCAACTCATTTTAGGAGAAACCTATTCGTCATTGTAGTACCAAAGCTGCGGGAAAGAGTACTCGCTGTGTTTGTACATATTGTCAAATACCACTTTGCATAGACCCATGTTTCAGAAAATTTCATGGTAAGTAATTGTGAACAATCATTGTAACAAGAGAAATAAATTTATCAAATAAATATGACCTATATTGAATAAGTTGTTTTTGTCATTTAACTCCAAGGAAGGGCAGTGGGAAGAATACTTCCCACCTTGTTGCGTGACCTCACTTTCACAGTTGGAGCAAATTTGATATTCTGTATGATAAATATACCTATCTATTAACTAATATCTGCTCTCCATTAATTTAAAACAACTGCACAATAATTTTGCCCACGAAAGGGTTAAATGTGGTCGTAGCGAATTATTTAGTGACTTTTTATTCCATTTCTTGCGAGTTGTCACTGTTGATGGTGGTGGTAAGCGATAAATTCTACACAAGCAAGTAAGAGACATAATTTGCAAGAAACACGCTCTCATGAAACTCAAAGCACTTGCATGGTCATACCGCAACTGTCGCTTGGAACCGGCAACAGTGCAATCCCCGTCTACGTCTCGACCTGCCCCGGAAATATCAAAACGTTATTACAGGCGTCAGAGAATGCCTGTTTATAAAGAGATAAGGACAGTTGGTATTAGTCTCGACAATCAAAATGTTGGTAATGCTGAAGTTTTGAAAGGACCTGTTACTTTTGTCGGTTGCACTTTGTATTTGACTCTTACTGGAGTTTCTGAGAAGAGTGGTGGAGGATGGTTTACATGTGCTATTGTTCGCTCTACGTCTGCTAATCTTCCTGGTTTGGAGTCTTTCCATCCTCGTGATGTTATTGCATACAGGAACTGGATAAGGACAAGAGGAAGACGTCGTCTTGTTTCAGATGATGGAATTTATATTTGGGTTAAGCAGAGTGGTATTAATGGTAGTTTTGTAAATGGTGATATTACTTTGTATTACCATGCATGATGTATAACATGATGTATAATTGTTTTTTAAAGTTAATAAATGATTTGACCTTGATCCCCAAAAAAATATATACCGGGCACTTCGTGTCATTATTGAGTCTACTACTGAGTAGTGGCTGCGCGCTCTGGCTGTGTGACGTCACGGGTGACCTTGAGAGGCACTTTGTTTCTGTCACTACTGTGAGCATGAGAGCTCCAGCCGAGTGGCCGCGCGGTTTGAGGCGCCATGTCACGGATTGCGCGGCCCCTGCCGCCGGAGGTTCGAGTCCTCCCACGGGCCGGGTGTGTGTGTTGTTCTTAGCATAAGTTAGTTTAAGTTACTATAGGTTATCTGTCTTGGGCGACTGCAATCTGATTAAAAAGAATTATGCCAAACGCGTTACGATTTTATTTACAAAGCATTTTCTGTGGTTATTCTGTAAACTGGATACACACGTTTGTACATTTTTTATTGTTTTAGGTTAAAAACAGCGTTTTCTTTATGAAGTTCGTCTGTAGGCTCCTTGCGGTGTTTCTTTACATAATCTGCTCCTTCCCTCTTGCTATGAGTGGTTAGTGTTGAGAGGCCTCATTTCACATCCGCGCTTGGCAGTTTTTAGCATTCTGCGTTATTTCTTGTTCTATCCTCTGTTACTCCTGTTTGGTAACAGTCCCACGCACTTGGGCTATATTATGGGATGGAACAGGCAAGTGTTTTGTAAGTAGTCTCCCTTGTTAGACTGACAACATTTTTCCTACATCCTACCGTACCTACTACTGAGGCTACGTCATCATCACGTTTCATATCCATACAAATTATTATACCTTCTGGTACTTGTATGACTTGCCTAATTCTAACTGGGACACGGTGACGTTTCAGTCATAGGATACTACTTCTCTGCGTTTTGTTAAGCGCAAAATTCTGAATTTCTGAACATTTCAAACAACCTGAAAATATTTGTTCCACTTTGAAATCATTTCAAGCACTAACGGGACATTTGTACAGCTTCTTTTCATGTAGTACTTCATTATGGAACGGCACCATTTGTGTGAGGTTACTATTAATGTTGTCTTCTAGGTCATTAATATAAGACATGAGAGCAAGGGTCCCACCACGCTGTCTACGGGCAAGTCTGAAGTTACTTTTATACCTACCGATAACCCTCCGTGCAAGACAATATGCTGCGTCCTCCCTACCAAGTAATTCCCGAATCCCACCATGAATTTTGTCTGATACTCCATGCGATCGTACACTCATTAATAAGTGTCGGTGTGATGCTGGTTCAAACCAGCTAACCTCTGATTGCACTCGAAGGTAACGATCTCAGAAAGATTGTGAACCACTGCACAATAGGCTAGACTCAGGGAGACGAACATTGTTAAGACGGAAGAACTGGCCTCAGTCCTTGTTGTTGGTGACGTGGACAAACTGGAAATGGCTGGGTCTGCGGGTGGTCTTGGAAATAATGTCGCGTACAAGGATGACTGTCCTTCCACTACATGCGTATCACTCAAGAAACTTGCATAAAGGTCCATATTGCATCCACAAGCGCTGCCAAAATCTAAGATCAACTTGTCGCTGACTTTTTATTTATTCAAATATTCTTTCCCTTTTGTCACTAGCTGCAGTCGAGCCTGAAATTGATAGATTCTGTCGTTGGAAAATATCGAGTTAATTAGAAAAAAAATTGCCTCAGACTGCAATTAAATGGTCTTCACTTTATTATGCCATGAGCTATTTCGAGACTTCCAGCCTCGTCAACAGATGCACTTGATACATACTTGATACACGCACATCGGAACGACGCGCGGCACGTTCATTTTAGGATTATGTTTACTGACGTCAACTGTCCTTCAACTGTCAATTCAGGTACCCAAAGCCTCACCCACAAAGCGACGTACCCAGGTGCTGGTTGCAGAAAACAGCAGAATTTTTATTAAATTTTGATGCAATTTCTTTTTTCTTGATTAACCATACGATTGCGTTTTCCGCAGCCCTATCAACGATGGAAAACTTAAATATAAGTATCGAGTTATTTTCAAGTGACTGCACTAATTCCGAGCGAGATAAGGAGTATGTTACAATGGCGTCCACATTCCTTAAAAATGAATTACTTGTTTTATAACACATATTCGCTTTGGAAGGATTCTGTTTCAAACTCAGTAGCCGTCAACCATGAAAACAGTGTAACAGCATTGCGGTGTGCATCACTTACGCTGCACTACAGATATACGTTTCACATATTCATTAGCGCGCTAAGCCGGAGACGGTTATTGAAACACGTATTGAACTGGCATAGTTAACAGCACTAATGAAAAAAGAAAAAAAAGGAAAATATGCAGTGTGCCGAAGATTCGCGATTTTTAACTCCCAAAATCCACGTACGGTGTAACTTATTGGGTGCCAAATGTCTAATAGTAACGAAAGTAACATTTAACATGTTCCAGGTAGGCCTAATAGGCAGATAATGTTCTAAATATACATAAACGTTTGATAAGGCCACTACATTGTCGGACTGTTTGCTGGTGTAATGAATGGCACCTGTCCTTAAACGTGAAGAAACAAAATGTAATGGCTGTAACAAAGAGAAAGAACTTTACAGTACCTGCTTTCAAAGTTAGTGCCGAATATGTGGAGTATGTCACACCATTTAAATACATATTCAGAGTACTACCATGAAATCGAACACGTAAAATCAATATCTGAGTGGGCAAACGGAATACCTTGATTTCTTTGAAAGGTTTTTGAGAAAGTGCGTTGCACCTACGAAGGAAAACGTTTACTAACACAAGTGCGATCAGTTCTAGAGAACTGGGGTCCATATAAAATAGGTGTGCCAACAGACGTCGAACGAATAAAGACGCGCGTTGGGATCCTAACAAGTCGGTGTCGACCATACTAAAGTGTAACATCAATTCTTGGGGAGTGAAATAAATATCTCTGGAACAAAGATGACTTTGATCTATGGAAACTCTGTTGGGTGAATGTCAGTTACCAACTTCTAGTATCATGACAGTAAGATACGAAAGACTGAGATACACACAGAGATATTTGCTCTCGTCAATACAAAAACGGAATGCATTCGTATAAAATTATACAGTGAGGTGACAAAAGTCATGGAATACCTCCTAATGTCGTGTCGGACTCAACAAGTCAGAAACACTGAGCCAAGCTGCCTCTACATCCGTCCATAATTGTAAAAGTATTGCTGGTGCAGGATTTTGTGGACGAACTGGTCTCTCGATTGTCCCATAAATGTTCGATGGGGTACATGCCGGGCGATCAGGGTGGCCTAAACATTCGATCGAACCGTCCAAAATGTTCTTCAAACCAATCGGAAAAATTGCAGCCTGGTGACATGACGAGTTATCGCCCATAAATATTCCATTGATGCTTGGGAACATGAAGTCCATGAATGGCTGCAAACGGTCTCCAAGTACCGGAAAATAACCATTTCCTGTCAATGATCAGGTTAGTTGGACCAGAGGACGCAGTCCATTCAATGTCAACACAGCCCACACCGTTATGCAGCCACTACCAGGTTGCACAGTGCCTTGTTGATAACCCGGATCCATGGCTTCGTGGGGTCTGCGGTGCACCCAAGCCCTGCCGTTAGCTCTTACCAACTGAAATCGGGTCTTGTCTGGCCTGACCACAGTATTCCAGCAGTCCGATATGGTCACGAGCCCAGGAGGGGCGCTGCAGGTGACGTTGTGCTGCTGGCAGAGGCACACGCGTCGGTCGTCTGCTGCCGTAGCCCATTAACACCAAATTTCGCCGCACTGTCTTAACGAATACGTTCGTCGTACGTCCCACATTGATTTCAGCGGTTATTTCACGCTGTGTTGCCTGTCTATTATCACTGACAATTCTATGCTAACACCGCTGCTCTCGGTCGTGAAGTTGAGAGTTTCAATACTGTCTTGGGATTTAAAGGTTGGCTACAACGCGCATACTCAAGCTCTGGAATCTAAGATATTGTTGTTTAATTTGTGGCAGAGTGGAAAGCCAGTGTAGGAGCCTGCCTGCTGTGGTGCGCACGTGTGTTGGGCGAGGTTTCGTCGCCGAGCTGCTGTACTGCCGTGTCCGCCAGCAGCGCGCTTATTAATTTAAAGAAAAGCGTTTGTGTATGTGCGTAGAAGCAGACGGTAATTTTGATAATGCTAGGAGTTGAATTCTTAAGGGAAACCATTGTTAGGAGAACAGATTAAGTATTGATTTTTGTCATTGATTTCTTTTGTAATTGTCAGGGAATTGTTTCACTATGTATTTAATTGAGAAGTATTTCAGTTTGTCTCAAGAGTCTGATTAATTTGTAATATTGCTTTAATGCCAGTGGAGGCAGATTTACATACTAAGCGATTGTTCAGTGAGCTTCTAGCATTTTGCTAATTGAATGAGAAAGAATCGCTCTCAGAATATAGTTTTTGAAAAAAGGAATTACTTGTTTGGGTTATCATTTATCGAATTTAGATTTTACCAAACCCTTCCTCTCGAATTATATGTAGTTGTAGTAAGAAGCAGTAGCCCGCAGCAACTGCAGGAGCCGCCATACAGAACATGCATTGCGCTCATTATGAACAATAGGTTTTTTATGTTTTTGTTAAATAATGGAATGCTCCAGATCAAGCAGTGGCAGCAGAAAGATCAGGTAAGTTATTTGTTGCGCACAGAACCAAATAAAATATAATAGTTTAGGCGATCTCTGTAATAGTAAAGTTAACAAGGGTGCAAGCACAAGATTTTCAGTAGAAAACACGAATAAGAAGATAGAGCTCGCGACTTTCAAAGTGAAGTAAAACTGGAAATTTGTGGTAAGGTCTTATGGGACCAAACTGCTGAGGTCATCGGTCCCTAAGCCTACACACTACTTAATCTTACTTAGACTAACTTACGCTATGGACAACACACACACAGTCATGCCCGAGGGAGGACTCGAACCTCCGACGGGGGAAGCCGCACGGATCGTGACAAGACGCCCTAGACCACGCAGCTACCCTGCGCGGCGTTAAGTGAAGGCCGACAGCCACTGCGTTGTCCGTGGTGAGAGGTAATGCCTGAAATTTGGTATTCTCAGCGCTCTTTTGACACTGTGGATCTCAAAATATTGAATTTCCTAACGATTTCCGAAATGGAATGCCCCATGCGTCTGGCTTCAACAGCCTTGCCGCGTTCAAAGTGTGTTAATTCCCGCTGTGCGGCCGTGATCACGTCATAAACCTTTTCACATGAATCACGTGAGTTCTAATTATAGCTCCGCCAATGTACTGCCCTTTTATACCATGTGGGTCCGCCCCCGGTAACTGGGTAGTTAGCGCGACCGAATGTCAAGCCTGAGGGCTGCCGGGCACGTTAGCTTAGCGTGTTCGGTCAGAGAGCTGGTTGGCCTCTGTAGTAAAAAACTGAGTGGGAGGATCAACAAAACGAACTTGAGCGGATGTCATGTGACGTCCGCAACGACCAAACACAACTATCAACAACGAACAAAATGCTGAAACAAAAAAGGGCCCGGGTTCGATTCCCTGCTGACCCGGAGATTTTCTCCGCTCAGGGACTGGGTGGTGTGTTGTCCTAATCATCATCATTTCATCCCCATCGACGCGCAAGTCGCCGAAGTGGCGACTACCCGACGGGAGGCCCCAGTCACACGACATTCATTTATACCTTGTGTACGTTTTACTACCAAAATCTGTATATGTACATATCGCTGGCTATCCCATGACTTATGTCATCTCAGTGTATAGTTGTTGATTTAAAGCAGTGGAGAAATGCGAGTGTGATGTTCTGAGACGAGTCCACAGAATCAGAGCGCAAGGTCTGGCATAAGACGGAGAGTGGATGGCGGCAGGGTCCGTGGTGTGCGAACGTAAACAGTGCGGAGCGCAGCTGCCAGCAGAGGCGCAACAGTTGGTCGCTGAGACGCCGCAGCCCCAGCCGCCTGCCGGTCCCGCCCGCCCACAGCGCCAACACCCACCAACCGACACCCGCGCGCTCTGCGACAGCAAAAAATCGCTTCCAGCGTCCAAATTTGTCTGCACACTGGCTATTTCCATCTTGTATCACTAGACTAAGCAGAGTGGGCCCTATTCTGCAGCAGCAACTATCTTGGCCATGTGGTTTGATAGTACGTACGTATGTATTAAACCGGGGACCTAGAAACGACAGGGAGGCTTCGTCCCGCCATTGCACTCAGTGGTTCACAACCCACCAACAGGTCACAGCAGTCCACCCACCCCACCGCTGCCCCACACCGAACCCAGGGTTATTGTGCGGTTCTGCCCGCAGTCGAGCCCCCCCCCCCCCCCCCCCCCCCCCTCTGCTGGAACGTCCCATACCAGACAAGTGTAACACCAAATGTTTCGAGGTTGAATAATTATGGTGTAAGCGTACGTGGAAACGCAGCAATCGCCGGCACAATGTAACTTAGGTGGAATAAGGGGAACCAGCCCGCAGTCGCCGAGGTAAATGGAAAGCCACCTTAAAAACCATCCACAGGTTGGCCGGCAGGCGGATTCGTGCCGGGCACCGACACTCCTTCCCGCCCGGGAAGCTGCGCGTTACACCGCGCGTCTAATCGCGCGGACACTTGCTTGATGGAGGTCGCCTATTACCGCAGAATGTGACTTTTGTGTGAGGGTTTGTAAAGATTCCGTCTATGTGCCTCTCTTTCCAGCAGATTAGGGTAAACAGTGATGCCGTACGCCTACATCGATGAACGCAGTATCTACAGACATGATTGGAAAAGTATCGTACGAGTTTGACTATTGTCTGGATGCTTCTCGTGTGTCCACTGGTGGGCACAATTGAACATTTGTGACAAGAGAATGGAAACCTTGATACTATGCGTAAGGGTAACTGAAAATACTTAGGTTTCAGGCGGAGAGCTTGGGGCGCATGGAATACACAAATGATGGATGAATGATTCACCCCCATACTATTATCTATTGCATGTGCTCCACGTTTTTCGTTTTAAATCTTACAAGCATTTTGATAGCTACTGAAAATTCACAATCACAAATTTTCAGGACTGGAGGTCGGTATGTGGTTAGGAGAAATTCTCTTATACTTTTTGGCGATTTAAAACGCGATGTTTAAGTTTTTCTCTATTTATTTGCAATATCCTCCATTACAATATTTATAATACTACATGTATATTTGTGTGTCTGTACTGAGTCTATTGCAATGCATGTGTTGGATGATGATGATGATGATGATGAAAGAAGGGAGGGGCTGAAACTCGGTGCCGGCACACAGCTTACTTCTCACAGTGTGTGTGTGTGTGTGTGTGTGTGTTCACAGTGTGTGTGTGTGTGTGTGTGTGTGTGTGTGTGTGTGTGTGTGTGTGTGTGTGTGTGTGTGTATTTTTCAATCGATTCAAACAATTTGGTGAGATTACAACAGAGGCATGTGTTAATTTGAGGTTTACTTCAGTTTCTTTCCTCCTCAGCCAATCAGTGTATAGCTCCCTCCTACGTGTGTGTAACTTGAGGAAAGACCGCGAAGGTACAAATTAGAGAGATTCGAACGTACATGGAGGCTTACAAGCAATCGCTCTTCCCACGAACCATTCATAACTGGAACAGGAAAAAGGGGAACTGGCCACACACCAGACAAGAAAGGCAGTTAAATTTGTACTGTCATGCAGTTCTGAACTATGTTGACAGTTTAAGTCTCAAGCTCATTGGGAAGTTAGTTCAAGCAAACCGTAAACCGAACAGACAAGAGAGCGACCTAAAAAAAGCAACTTAAAAAGTACCCCAAGGTTTTACCTGCATGCATGTAAAAGATATACCTTTGTACAGTAGGATGGTTGTTTTGAAAATAACACATTTTAGTTCTCTGCGTAACTTAAAATTCACCTCAAATTTGTAGCCACATTCCCGTAGAAGATATACAGAGTGTTACCAAAAGGTACGGCCAAACTTTCAGGAAACATTCCTCACACACAAAGAAAGAAAATATGTTATGTGGACATGTGTCCAGAAACGTTTACTTTCCATGTTAGACCTCATTTTATTACTTCTCTTCAAATCACATTAATCGTGGAATGGAAACACACAGCAACAGAACGTACCAGCGTGACTTCAAACATTTTGTTACAGGAAATGTTCAAAATGTCCTCAGTTAGCGAGGATTCATGCATCAACCCTCCGTCGCATGGAATCCCTGATGCGCTGATGCAGCCCTGGAGAATGGCGTGTTGTGTCACCGCCGTCCACAATAAGAGCACGAAGAGTCTCTACATTTGGTACTGGGGTTGCGTAGACAAGAGCTTTCAAATGCTGCCATAAATGAAAGTCAAGAGGGTTGAGGTCAGGAGAGCGTGGAGGCCATGGAATTGGTCCGCCTCTACCAATCCGTCGGTCACCAAATCTGTTGTTGAGAAGCGTAGGAACACTTCGACTGAAATGTGCAGGAGCTCCATCGTGCATGAACCACATGTTGTGTCGTACTTGTAAAGGCACATGTTCTAGCACCACAGGTAGAGTACCCCGTATGAAATCATGATAACGTGCTCCACTGAGCGTAGGTGGACGAAACTGAAATGAGCTCTAACATGGAAATCAAGTGTTTCCGGACACATGTCCACATAACATCTTTTCTTTATTTGTGTGTGAGGAATGCTTCCTGAAAGTTTGGCCGTACCTTTTTGTAACACCCTGCAGCTTTCTGGAACCGGCTGAATCTTTCTGAAATACGCTTAATGTTTAGTTTTCAGTAAAGTACAATCTTTGACGAGGAGTTCGTTTGCTGGATAGTGATTACGCTTAATCACGAAAGATAGAACTGCGATCGTTGTAGTAACAAGGGCCCGAATATCCGATGGGGTAAAGCTTAAATTGGAGGTCGTCATTTGGCAACCGGCATTTTAATTCCAAATTAACGAACACACTATTATAGTGGTAAAGGGCTGTTTCTGATGCAGTACGAGGTGAATAGGCAGTATGGCGAATAAAGACCAGTACAGGGGCTACAGGTACACACAAACAAATGCTTGTAAGGAAAGAAGTCGACATTTTATGTTGTCGGATGAATGCGCCACCGACAGAGACACTCTCTCCAATATGTGATCCTCACCATTCCATGAACAGCGCTGAATCGCATGGCGCATGCCCGCCAGTGACAAGACACACACATCTCGACATGTTGACGAACTATGCAGTTCCGCAGGTGCCTCCCGACGGCATTTTTCAGCGGGACGGTGCCCCTCCGACTGTCATGGAGATATTACCCCATTTCTCCACGAGATATTACCTGCGCTTTGGAGCGGAATCGGGGCGCCATTGCCAGGCCTCTTCGGTCTCCCAATCTCACAGATTGCTGGATTTCAGCGCATAGGGCTTTATCAAGAACACTGCAGGCAGAACAAGGGTTCAAGACCTGGTAGACTTGAGACCACTGATTTACAACGCAGCAGAGGTCACAACACCTGTCATGCTTACGAACATACGGCGAGGAGTGGAGTACCGTTTCGATATCTGTCGAGCTACAAACGGTGTCCGCATTGAACTTTACCAACACGCATAAAAATGTTTGAGCTCCTGTGTGAAGTGAGGTGTTGGACAAATGAAGTTATAAACCTCAATAGGTACTGAAATATAAACAAATGCTTTTGTATACCTCTAGCCCGGACACCCTATAATGTGATCGAGTTTCTTATAACTACGAGGAGAAGAAAAGTAAAATACCTGAGGCAGTATTTACAAGACTTGGACATGGAAATTGGGGTTCAAATCTTCCTCTGGTCATCTGGGTTTAAGCTACTCCCGGTTTCCCTAAATTATTTCCGGCAAAAGTCGGGACAATTCATGGAAAGGGGTAAGGCTACATACTTCCCACGTCCCTGTAAAACTTAGATGGTTCAAATGGCTCTGAACACTATGGGACTTAACAGCTGAGGTCAGTAGTCCCCTGGAAGTTAGAACTACTTAAACCTCACTAACCTAGGAACATCACACAGATCCATGTCCGAGGCAGGATTCGAACCTGCGACCGTAGCAGTCGCGCGGTTCCGGACTGAAGCACCCAGAGGCACTCGGCCCCCGCGGCCGACAATTTAGACGGTTTACCTTCTCTAATGAACACCTTTTACTAGTCGAACTGAAATTCCTTTGAATAGAATGACAGGTTTCCAATTCAAACTGGTAGTTTTTTTGCTTTCCTACTCTGCAGCGATTTGGCCGGTCGCGGTGGCCGAGCGGTTCTAGGTGCTTCAGTCCGGAGCCGCGCGACTGCTACGGTCGCAGGTTCGAATCCTGCCTCGGGCATGGCTGTGTCTGTTTTCCTTAGCTTAGTTAGGTTTAAGTAGTTCTAAGTTCTAGGGGACTGATGACCTCAGATGTCAAGTCCCATAGTACTCAGAGCCATCTGAACCATTTTTCTGCAGCGATTTGTCCTCGTGGACTCATATCAGTCGAAAGCAAATTGCTTGAAGATTCTGCGCTAGTTCTAGCGCGAGGAACCCTTTCTGCTATTGCAATGTCCCGTTATTCAGAGCTGGGGACGAAAATTGTGAATATCACGTGTGTGACTGAGAAACTCACACTGATCAACTGCTTTTATACATCACATCCCAGCCGGAAACGGTGAACTGTTTCGACACTGTTCTGGAAGGAAGTGGAGAACCCTGTATCCTGGTTACACGAAGGAAGGATGATGAGGTTCCCTATCCAGGTGACGGCGAGGTAATCGGAGCTCCCACTTAGGATGGCGAACATTGGCCACCAAGTTTCATTCCACAACCACAAAAATTTAATTGTTCATTCTGATAAGGCAAGTGTTTAATTTATTAATATACAATACAGAGTGATAGAGGTATTGCACACACACACACAGAACGGAAAACACTGTCCTAGATGCAGACTATTAACACTGAAAAAGTTTAACACTGAAAAAGTTTAACATCGTTTCTGCTACGTAGACCTACATAATTAAATTATCATAATGATTGCAGCCTGAACGATGGACCATTCATTCAAGATTTGGAACAATGCTCAGTTATGACAATATTTTTAAAATGATTAGATTGTGATTAATGGACAGGCTCTCAATTGTATATTATACCATTCGAGTAACCGTAAAATATTAACTCTCTAACCGGCGTAACTTAAACTGTAACACACGAGAACAAAGTGGTCGTCAGTCGGGTTTGACACCCGTGAAATCTAAGCTGAGCTGTAATTAACTGTCGGCGCGCTGTGGCGTGAGATCGCTCATGGGACATCATTAGCTCACCCGTACCCAGCTAGTCCAGTAATTTCCCATGTATAACTTTCTGCTGACGCAGCTTGAATTTCGAACTACTCCGTTACTGTCAGGTGGAATTTTATTTTTTACTCTGGGATAATCTTATTAGGTTTGAGAGTATTTATTACACAGCAGACAACGAACAAGGCCAAGTCTATTCTAATTGGAAGCCGCTGTGATGTTTGTAATGCACAGCAAGTCTACTGCACTACAAGTGGCGGTCTTCTCGTAAAAAGAAGATCCACGTCGTAAGCCCGCACGGACTCGCTTTTTCGCGAAAGACCGAGAGCCAACTTATAAATCAGTTTGATTGCGATATTTATTGCCAGATCCACCCAGTGTAATTCAGGTCTGCTTATGTCTCATCAACTTTACGACAAGAGGTCGTTAGTGCTTTCACACTCATGGGCGTGTATTTCAAAGCTTGGCCCTCTTTTTTTTTATACTCTCACCATCTCACCAAAGTAATTAAATGTTTGACACAGTTGGATCACATAAATAATAAACAATATAAATGATAGTAAAACAGTACACTTCAGTCTTCAAATAACTACTGAATATAAACAAGATGAATTTTTAATACAGCACGTTTTTAAAACGGACTAAAAAGGTATAAAAGAAGTTCTCCTACGTGTGGCGCTGCAATAGATAGTAGTTAAAGAGAACTATTCAAGCATCAACGATGTATTCATGCGTTAGACAGTTTTCGTTAAATATCTTACAAGTGTTTTCATAGCTATAAAACATTAACAACGACAAATTTTCAGAACTGTCTGTATCGGTTAGGAATCTCAATGGGGCAAGGAAAAATTATTTTATACCTCTCAGTTTAAAAGCGTGAAGTGCGTTATAACTACATTTTATTTTTATTTAAATAATCATTTTCTGCTTTTTATCTCGTGTGTATGAAACTTCTCATTGGATTTTAAACATTTGGATGAGATTTTAAGAGGAACTTATATTACATTTAAGGTTTATTTGAGTGTCTTTTTCACCTGATCATATTTCCAGTAGACTAGCGCTATGCCTACATACGTACCAATAACAATTATATCGACCTGTTTAAACGTTATTTTTCTAAAAACTAAAATAAAGACGCAAGAAAAGTTAATTTTATGTGAGTTTCTAAACGATTTTAATCTCAATATTAGTTTTATACTTGCGGCCTCTCCCTTATACACGAGGGTCACATAGGCTCCAAGGGGGGAGGGGGCGGGGGCACGATGCACCACAAACGAATTATCCGAATGAGACAGAAATTAGTGAATGTGATGTACATCTACAGAAAAATAGATGATTGCAATTTCAGAAAAATTCGATGATTTATTCAAGAGAAAGAGCTTCACAAATTCAGCATGTTAATAATGTATTGGTTCACCTCTCTCTCTTATGCAAGCAGTTATTCGGCTTTGTCCAATTGGAGCGTTAGATGGTCAAATTCCAGAGTTGATTGGGGAGCCCTGTCCATAATGCTCCAAATGTTCTCAATTGGGAAGAGGTTCTACTACCTCGCTGGCCAACGGAGGGTTTGGCAAGGACGAAACAAACAGGAGAAGGTCTCGCCGGGTGTGTGTGTGTGGGAGGGGGGGGGGGAAGGGGGGGGGGGCATTACCTTGCTGGCGAGAGACAATCAGGTAGGTATCCCACCGCCGTCCGGGTAGTCTCCAGACACGTCTTAACTGGTCATCGGGGCTCAGATCGAAGCGGGACTTACCAGAGAAACAATTCTACTCCAGTCAGTGCGATGCTAGGCCCGCCATACGGCGTGACAACCAATAGTGATGGTCTGGGGTGGCATTTCTTTTCATAGCAGGAGCCCTTTGGTTGTTATCCGCGTCACCATTACAGCATTACAGCACAGCGGTGAGCCGACGATATTCTACGCCCCGTTTCGTGAAGGCATCCTGGGCTTACATTTCAGCAAGGTAATGCCTGCCCACATACGGCGAGAGTTTCTACTTCTTACCTTCGTCCTTGCCAAATCCTACCTTGGCCAGCAAGGTCGCAGGATCTCTCCCCCTTTGAGAGCGTTAGGAACATTATAGGCTGGCTCTCCAACTAAATTGGGATTTTGACGATTTAACGCACCAATTGGATAGAATTCGGTACGATATCCTCCACGAGGTCATTCAATAACTGTATACGTCAGTGCCAAGCCGAACAACTGCTGGTATAAGGGACAGGGATAGAGCAATGCCTTACTGACTTGCTCAATTTATGAAGCTATTTTTCTTTTGAATAAATCACTCAATGTCTGTACATGTACATCACATCTACGAATTTCCCTCACATTCACGTAATTCCTTCGTCGTACGGTTTTTTTTTTATCTTCGAGTGCGTTTTGCACACAGCTCCCCCTCCTCAACTCCCTCTCCACCTCTCTTTCCAGCGCCTTCACCCCCGCAATAACTCCACCCACCTCCCTCTGGCCATCTCCTCTTCCCCTGTTTCTCGTCCATCCCTCCTCCCACTTCCACCTGTCCATATCCTGTGTCTCTTTCCTCCCCCTCACTACCTATCTGCTCATCTCTTCCTCCACTTCTATCTGTCCATATCCTCCTGTCACCTGTCTCCACCCATGTCCTCCTGCCCCCCCCCCCCCCTCACTATCCATCTCCTCCTTCCCCCTGTCACTGCTAAGCTGTGTCCATCCTCACACATACATCCCCTGAAGCACATTCCAATACTACCTGCCTAAAACGCTCGTTGCGCACGACAACCTAGCTGTTAAGCATTACCAACCGTTTTCGTCCCCACACCCTACCCTACTGAACAGACCGACAAAAAGGACAGTTAATATTTTCTCACAGTTCTGAGCTATGTTTAAAATCTAAAGTCTCTAGTGCATCAGGTGTTTAGTTTAAAATCAATGCAAAATGTACACTGAACAGACAGGCAGACAAGAAAGTGATCTAATAAAAATGCTTTGAAATGGAAATCAATATATGAGAAAATTCTATCCACTTTTTAAATACACATAAAGTAGTTAGGGATTAATAATTATATGCAGCATTAAGTTTGTTGGTAGCTGTTTTATGGTTACTGATTTAATTTGTTCATGCTTGTAGTAGAAATAATAGTCGACAGTTGTTGCTTGTGTATTGTGCATAATATATGAAGTTATATTTTAAATATTTCCAGCAAGTCTATGTACTTCTGAGCAGTGCATCTATCATGCAGCATCTCTCACAAAGATAGTTCGACGATGTAGCTGTGTTCCCGTAGGTAAAACTTAGATTAGACACTAGACTACAGCGTGCAGTTATAAGTTGATTTAGTCTTTGTTTTCGTGATTGTTTTTCCAAGCACAGTTTCATTCGGTTTGGAGATATTTGTCTTTAATGTGCTTCCTGTTATTTCTGTTTGTGAGAATTCTATAACTGTGTGTCGGAGACTCTGCTGTCGCTATGCTTCCTGGTGTAGAGGTTTTGTACTGAACTGTCGGACTAACGATGCGAGACCGAATGGCGCTTATGTTTACTGGTGATTCGAAGACGTATGGTTTCCATTGTCCTGCTAACTTGCTGACTTGAAACGCTAGTAAGGGGGGGAGAAATCGGAAGTGACTGTTGCCTCCGTTACTTTGATGTACTATTGCAGGACTGTCTTTACAACAACAGTACGACTGTGCTAAGACACTAGCGGACAAAGGCAATAGTAAATGACAAAAGACATACGCATTCGGCACGAGCGAGACAGTGCCTAGATCCTGTCGGCAGCTTCCGTGGGTCGCTTTAAGCGCACTGTGGCAGCGCCTAAAATAAAACCAAGCCGACTACTCCTTCCGTCTCTTTTCAGATCGCATAATGCTTCCTCTCTTATCACCTCGACGTCAACAGAAGGTTAACTACAATCGTTTTGTTTCATATATTCCTGAACGCAATAAGCCTAAATCAGCCGCATATCGATAATGGCAATTAATACTTACTAAAGAAAACTACGTGCAATTTTTAGTTTAATAGTGCAGCATTACAAATGAACTGTATGACACTGAGCTAGTGCAAACATCTAAATACTCAGGAGTAGCTGAAAATACGAGCCGAAAGATATTTATTTTCAAGAAATGCACTCTCCGCTCGATGTACCATTCCATAGAAGAGCCCACAAAAGTGAGGACTGACATCTCTTACTATAGTCTTGAGTAAACAAATGAGCTGAGTTTCCGTTAACGATGGGTGCTGTTGTGGCGCAGGCTTATATCTCACTTTTTATGTAGTAGTCTAGAGTATGCGAGAAAGATTCAATTAATGAAAACTGTACCAGTTACTTATTTTTGGAACAGCGCGTTTCGAGAATTTATTCTCAATTACAAGTGAATTTGTGCATTTGTTTACATGAATATGTTTGGTGATACTTGCATGTGTGATTTTCTGTCTCTCTTGCGTCTTTTCGACTTTAGACGAATCCGAAAATTGGATTTTTGAGAATTTTGAAATACTAATGTAAAAAGTGGTAATTACAAACTAAAATACCATTTTTAACCTTTGCGATTTTTATTTTATGGAGTTTCGAGATGCTGCAAGATACCAGTGGGGGTTAAGTTATGACTATTTACAGCATTTAATCTCTGATCCAGTGATTCTGTCTAGAGTTTCTTTAAGTGCAATCAGACAGCAGGTCATATCAATGGTTATTACTTATTATGATTATTAGCCTTTAGAAAAACTTCAGAAAAATATAACACACACAAAAAGGAAAACTAAAATAAAATAAACATACGAAAACATTAGCAAACTACGTAGTATAAAATTAATGGAAGCGAACAGTTAGGACTTTGTCTCTATATTCAGGGAACTTAATCGTGCAGTAGCCTTAGCATTTTAATTAGAGAGTGTTTTCACGTACATTAATTGCGTTGTGAGGGATCAACGCAATGGTTTTCTTGCTATTGAAACTTATGACAATCAGGCCGTGGACTTCGGAGCGGTCGTACCCAGTCGTTTCAGTCTCCTTGACATCTTCTTATTGGACATTTACTAACACTCTGTTCCACTGTTTGCCTCAATCACAATCTGTTCTGTGTACGATGCTACATTTATAAAACGTCGCTTTGTATCTTGCGTGATGCATGCCTGGCCTTGCAGAGTACAACACAGTTAGCTCTCCTGCACTCTTCTACACCGCTGGCCACTAAAATTTCTACGCCACGATGGCGGTATGCAGCAAAGGTCAAAAGGCACTAAGTGTACTGTGCTTAGATTTGCAAATGGGTAGCATTTCAGCACGACCGCACAAAGTATAATGGAGTAAAGCCTCCACAGTCTGTGTATAAGGAAAGAGTAAGCAGCGCGTTACTTATTCAAAACTCGCATTTGAATACTGGTTGTGTGTGAGAAGTTCGTGTTAAGCCTCGTGTAAGGAGGATAAAAGTCTACCGTCACTTGTCGGAATTCGACAGTGGCAGGAACGTGGCCTGTAGATACTGCAGTTTGTCGTTCTGCGATGTTCTGCTCTCGTTGGTCAGAATCCCACGGCTGTCGTGCGAATATGGACTCGGTGGGTTCCGGAAGCTCATACTTAGTCCAGTGCATGATTTCAATGATCGCGCGCAAGTAGCGCAAAAGGACACAGTCAAACTGTTAGCTCGCCGATGCAGGGTCGTACAACCACGTCACGTACTTACAGCCAACGTCTGTCGCACAATGAGTTTTAACACTGACAGTGCGATGTCTGAAGAGCCACCGACTTTCAGCACGGCGACCATTGTTACGCCTTTCTTTGACACAGCAGAGAGAGAGATGCGCGCGCCGACACTGCACACAGCAGTTAATGACGCCATCTTTTCAGACGAGTCCAGATTCTGCGTACAGTGTTAAGATGGAGGTGGAGGTTCCGAGGAGAACGAACGTTCTATATGTCATCGTCATATGGAACCAGCACATGGCGTGATGGTAATGAGTGTCACTGGGTAAATAAGATGATCACCCCAGGTTTATATAACAAGTAGTTTGGACGGCTGCCATTATATTTCTGATGTTTTGTACTTGGCGGCTGTGTCCTCTCTTTGAGGTATCCTTGATGTTGCCTTTCAATAAGATAATAACGCTGATATGTAATGCACCGTGTAAAATTAAATGTAATATGCAGCACTGTTGTATGAACTGAAATCCGAGAGCGATACTGATAGTTGCAGTTGGACAGCGGAATTATTTTTTAAACGCTATGCATTTTCAACTTGTTTACAAAACAACCTTTCCCCTTCAAAACACTCCCATTACAACTATTACATTTGTCCCACCGGTGCCGAAATATCTTTTGTAGTCATCTTTAGAAATGGATGACAACTCCTCCCCCTTCTTTTCTTGACGTCTTCACTGTTGTCAAATCGATGTCCATTTTTGCACCTTTTCATACGTGGAAAAAGTCGCACAGAGCCAGTTTAGGCGAGGAAGGTGCGTAGAGCAGCGGAAACATACAATTTCTAGCCAAAAACTGAGTACTGGAGATGGCTGTGTACGTATGTGCATTGTTGTCGTGAAAGAACCAGTTTCCTGTCTTCCACATATCGAGTTTTTTGAGATGCGCCTAGCAGCAGAAATGTGTACTAAACAAGCTCCGCCCACGGCAATGTTATTCTTTTTTTTTTTACGGTCGTATGTAGTGTAACCGTGCTAGACTGAAACAAACGTAAATTTATGGCCGTCTTCATTTCTCCGTCATGGCTTGGACTAAGCTTCAGCGTGGAGGTTATGGAACAAAATGTTGGACTGAGTGAGTACTGTGAGTTTCGTGGATTACCATAAACAGCAGTGACAATGCTGGTGCGAATGGACTGTGATGTGATCGTACAGTACACTGTAGCTAACCGACTGCACAAACTAATATACTTTTGAGCCACTATCACGTTTGCAGCTAAATGAACATCCGCAGCGTTAAACATTAACTGTCGCCGTGGAGGCTTTTAAATTTCCTATCACGTTTGGCGCTCTTTGCCCCAGAGCAGTGAATCCTTGATCGTGATTGCTGAAAGTGGAAGGACTATAAACCCGCTATCAGCGAGTCTATAATGTTTTAAAAGTTTGTACGGGACGCTCATAAGGGAATCGTGTGTGTAAGGAACGTCGTAATCGCACCCCCATGACCTTGGATTTTATACAGCATCAACTACGTCTGAACGGCCTGTGATTGAAGGCAGTAACGGAGGGTAGATTTTGCCGCCAGGAGGAGCCTATACCAAACAAGAGGAACGTATCCCTCTCACTTTCATGAATAATGGAGCCATAATAACTATGTCGCCAGTACCAATAAGTTACTGCTGACGTCACGACGCGTCGTCTACAAAAAGGTAAGCTGCAACGCAGAGCGCTCTCCCCCTTAAGACTCAAGAAATTTCGTGAAGTGTCACATGTAATTTTTCCATGACCAAGTGCGAATATATTTGGCTCTTACAGTAATAACTAAACAAAATTATAGCCATTTCGTTAATCGTTTACGAATTTATTTACAGGGGTTTTCGTGTTTTATGTCCTTTTGGTGTCTGTTGACAAAGTCTGACATGTAACTTTCGTTACGTTTGGTAGTAAAACGGGTTCTTTTGACTTTAAATAATCGATATTCATGGTAAAAATTACTCAAAGTAGGTCTGAGAGAACCATTTTCTTCACATATATTTCATTTCGTGACAGAACTAGAGAACACAGCATGTTATGGGTTAAGTTTGTTACACTACTGAGTCATTTACTTCACAAAGGTTTTTGAGTTACTAACCTTGCATCGTGCGTGAAATTGAAGAAAGAAAGAGGGAATTTGAGAAACAACTTCCCGTAGACGACGATGTCATTAGAGACGACCTCGGAACAGCCAAGGACGCGAAAGGACAATGGCTGTCTACTTTTCAAAAAAAAAGCACGGATGCCTACGGCTGAATATTGGAATGCTTGTCCTTCTGAATACGAATCCTTAGCCATAACAACTACAACATTTCGCTCGGTGTCGGCAAGAGTTTGTCGAATCTTATGGGAGATGTTTCAGAAGTGTATCAGTGCATCTTGTAGTCTGCTTGTACGTATGTCAATAAATTGTACCCCTTGTCGCTGTTGTGTTGTTTTGCTCTCCTTTCCTGCTCGCTTCCGGCTATACTTTTCCATTTCAGCATAGATGCTGTACCCCATGTCATCGACCACTGCCGTATGTACTAATATATGTGATTCTTAGCCTCTATAATACCCTCAACTACTGTTTTCCGGAAAGACTCGTGTTGTGTATGTGTCCAATAATTCTCTGTCGTCGTTTTATTGTGTCCATAGTTATATACTTTTCACTTTCATAATTTACTTGTTCCAGGACTTCGCCATTCCTTACTTGGTCAGCCCTTCAACAGTCTTGTCTACTACAATATTTAAAAGACTACTAATCGTTTCATTTCTTTTTTCCCCATCAGCTACGTTTCGTATCCAAGAAAAGCTTCAAACACAGCTTTCCATTTTTTTTGGAATCAAGTGGTATATTTTTCTTGAATGTTGACATCTGTTTCTTATGGCACAAACACCTTTTGCAATGTGGAATGCATGTTGCTATGTCTTTTTGGTGTCTTCGTTCTTCATCTATCCTGATTCTGGTACACCAAAATACGTTCAACACTTCAACTCTTGTACTGCACATTTAAGCGTCTAGTACGTCCAACTGTTATACACACCATTATCTTAGAATTAATTTTGTTTACGAGCATGCTGTGGCTATCAGTTAGCAAAGCGTTCGTTTTCAATAAGCACTTTCAGCGATCACTGCTATCTCATCGGCTGATTTTTCTGTCCGTGTAAAATAAAACACACGAAGTAATCCTTTACTATCCTGATTTCCTCTTCGATACACATATTAAATATCGACAGTAACAACGAGCAACCCTATTTTAATCACTGCTGTGTAATCAGCTGATTTTTCAGTACGTGACAAACGTAACACACGAGGTAATTCTTCCCTCCCCTGATTTCCTCTTCGACACACATTTCAAATCTCGACAGTGACAACGAACAACCCTACTTTACATTTGCTGCTTTCTTTTCTCTTCATTCCACCAGTGCTTACTGCTCCAGTCTTCACTGCATAAACAAAGTGCCCTTCAATGCCTATAGTTGATTCCACACTAAGAATGCAGAGGAATTGTAAATTTGAAAAGCTGATTAGCGTTAACCTACGCACTAACACCAACACAAAGTTATATGGTCCAAATAGAAACTCGCATGCCCTGTAGTTGCTTGTGGCGCCAACAGACGATGCTGCCGCTGTGTCCATAAATAAATCTTAGTGGCACAGCATTGTTGCCAGCTTGTGTACCAATCCCGTGTATCTCTGTAATGCAGTCATTCAGTTTATCGTTTCATTCAGACTTGGGTGTTTTGAGAAACTGGTGTCTAAGGTTTCAGTTGACCAGAAATGGGAAGGAAAAACACAGTTGGAAGCTGTAACACCAGTCAAGTTGGTAGGAAGTCCTACACTACTTAAAAAAAAAAAAACGATAGCAACAAAAGGAGCGCTGACAAAGGAGGCTAACGTCAATATCTATAACTGCTTTTGATCACATCTCAATCAGTAGGGGGGGGGGGGGGGAATCCATCGTCGCAGTCGCTTTTTATCCCCGGAATACATCGCCGGTACTCATTTGATAGCGGGCTGAGTAAATCTTGGGCGGTTGTGGAGGGAATGGGAGGAAAAATCACCACGCCTAGCCAGGACTGAACTCGGGACCTTCAGAGCCGGGGTCGAGTGCTTCAGCCGCTAGATGACTGGCAGTGACACCACCTCAAGGAAACAGACACATCGAGACTTGCTATTAGCTAGGCTTCGTGGCTGTGGATCACAAAATAAGGCACATGAGTCTTTTATTACAAGGAAAGCTACAGTGACCTCAATCAGCGAGAGATGCAGTTTATTTTGAAACTATGAATCGCTGTGCATTACGTGAGCTCAGGATAATTATCATGTTTCCTTTATGGAGTACCCTTGAGTGAAATGAATAAAAAGGTCGTTCGCACTATTCATAGAAATCTGTGGTAAGATCGTAGGGGATGAGGTCATGGGTCCCTAAGCTTACACAGTACTTACTCTAAGTTAAACTAACTTACGCTAAGGACAGCAAACACCACACACATTCCCGAGGGAGGACTCGAACCTCCGACGGGGGGGAGGGGGGAGGGGGGGGGGAGCCGCACGAACCGTGACAAGGCGCCTAAGACCATGCGGCTACCCCGCGTTGCGCTATTTATGAGGTATTGATGGAAGAAAACAAGGAATTTCACAGCCGCATTCTAAGTTTTGAAAATGAAATCATAGTAGCCTTTGCACAACACCAATTTCGGCCTTGTATCCATAATCATGTAGTATAATTGCAATTTAGCACACGTCAAAATCTAAAAAGCTTTTGACGTATCTACATGTCGTCGCCATATCGTTAACCTGGATCATTTGACGTTGGTAACACAAGGTCGGATCACACTAATGTGGTCACCTGTCAAAAGCCCGAATAGCCACCTTTAGCAGCGCGGACGTGCAGGAGGACCGTCAGCGAGGTTCTTGAGCGCACCGACAGGAACGTTGGAGCCATGCCGACTCCAGCGCCGCGGCCAGCTGCCCCACGACTCATGGTTTGATGACGCACGTCGCGAACAGCCCGATCGAGGTGGTCTTACAGATTCTCGATTGAGTTTAAATTCGCTAGTTCGGTGGTTTGGTGGCCTTGGTGGCCAGGGGAGTGCGGTAAATTCGTCCCGATGGTTCTTCGAACCACTTATGTACACTGCGAGCTGTGCGACACGTTACGTTGTCCCGCTGGTAGATGCTGTCGTTCCGAGGAGACACAAACTTCGTGTAGTAGTGGGCATGGTCCCCAGGGATGTATGCATGCATGCTTAGTTTGATACACTGCACCTTCCAGAATGACGAGACCACCCTGTGAACGCCACGAAAACATTTCTCAGACCATAACGCCCCCTCCTCCAGCCTCGACCCTTCCGACGATTGTTGCAGGCCCATACATGCACCGTGTCCGATGGAGTATAAAATGTTCATCAGAAAAGGCCAGCTAACACCATTCAGTGGAAGTCCAGTTGCGGTGTTGGCGTGCGAATTTCAGCCTTCATCGCCGATGATAGCGTAAGTGCATCAACCAGGTAGGTGCTGCAGAGGTCCATGGGCAGCAACGTCCGTTGAATGGTCGTTGAGGAGACACTTGGTAGCCCCTTGGTTCATCTGGTCAGTCAGTTGCGCGTCCATTCTGGCGTACATATCTCTATAGCCATCGACCACCTGTGTTATCTACGTCCAGTCGTGTCCGCCAGTTGTCTCGGTACCGGTTTTGGACAGCGCAAAACTGACGTCGAACACAGGAGGGGGTCACGTTAACGTGACTGGACCGTGTTTCTTTAACTTGAATCGCACCATATCACTACTTGTGTACACTGTCTCAGTTGTCATATAATCCGATAATGGCCAAACAGACCAAAATGTGATAACGCAAATAAAAAACATCCACAGTTAAAACGTACCAATATAAGATCGTTAGGATAAGTATGACATGAAGTGCAGTGCTGACCTCAGGCGTCAGGCTCCCACATTTAGAGGCTTACATAAATTCTGTAACATTCTTATTTCATTTATCTGATCAATTTATTATACTTCCATTAATTTCATTGTATCTATGTTCTGGTTCGACTGTTACTAATCGATACTTGAGCGAAAAATATAAACAATTCTCATTTTATAATTCCAGAATACTTTACACAAGAAGTGAAACTAGCTTTTAGTTAGGAGTTATGTAAAGAAGATATGTTCATGTTGCGAACATTGTCCAATTAATAAGTAACCTTACAAAAAATATTACTGACGAACCGATTTTAGGAATTTCAATACTAAAAGCTGTGTAAAACTTCGTTACAGTGTGAGAGGAACGAATTAATATGTGATTCCTGCTATCAGTCTGTGTACACCAGCACGTTTTTGATCGTAATCCATAAAATTTCTATTTGTTGAATAATGGATGACATAACTAGTGATTGTTAAAACAATATATCAGCAGTGGCGAATCAATCAGGGTCACAATTTTCCGACAGTTTTTGTGAGCCAATTTTGTTACAGTTTTGTAACCGTATTACGCAATAAACGCAATTGTGAAAGAGAAACATCGTGTCAATCCCAATTCCTTGAAATTTCTGTTGGCACTACCAAATCATTAGCTACACTGTCACGAACTCAGCAAGTTGCAGCAAATTTTGTTGGATCAGACATTTGCAAATTCTTTTATAGTCAGTGCAGCATCGGAGATCGCCGAAAAACCAAACTGATTATTTGCTGTTAAATGTTACGGCCTGTTGAATTTCACAAAGGCCACTAAGATGTCATTCGCCAAATTTTAGCAAACCATGCAAAGTTGATCAGCGTTGTAAGTGCCTAATGAGCTACTTAAGAATCCGACTCAGATAGTTGAACATGGACTTAGAACTTTTCTGACTTTGAGAAAATCATATCAAACGGATCTTTTACACATTTTCAGGACTGTTGCTGTACCTCCAAACGTTCATTTTTAGCAGTTAACAAAAGGCTAAATGAACAATCCGTTTAAATTTTTACGGCTACACAGATTTGTTGACGTCCTGTAAGAGATGTTCCTGACACTTTGGTCACTCAGCTGCGCCACTCTACAGTTAGTGGCGTTAAGTAGGGCGCGATGCGATATCGCGTACGTTGCGCGAACGACGACGGCGGCGGCCCGTCTGAAGGCAGTGCGAGAAGTGGAGAGGGGGCTCTAAACGGCTCAGGTGCGGCAGGCAGGGCGGCGGTGCGAGCACGGCCGCGCGCCGGCACGCCGCTGGGTCGATAGGCGTGTTCTTGCGACGCGGCCGGTCCTGCCGGAATAATTCGGCGGCGGTGGCCGCGGGCTGCGAGCCGGGTCGATGCCAAGAGTAATGAAGCGCCAGCCTGCGCCGCCTCCTTCTCCTCTGTTCCTCGCCGTGACCCACTGCAGCCGCGGCGCGCGCCCACCCATTGACGCGGACGTCCACACCTCTTCTGCCCACAGTGCTGGCTGCTCCGTGTTGTCCAGAAACACGATCGCCCCATATTGTGACGGCTACGTGAGCGTTGGCGATCTCCGTACCGAAATGCATTGTTTTCGGACGAGTGCCTGTTTCGACAGTGATGTCCAAATACTTGTTGGGTGTTGCTACGGTGAGCACTATTGGGGAACTGGTAGTGACAGATGAGGACGAGAATGGTGGAGGGCGAGAGGGGTCGGCGATCGAGATTTGGGTTTTCCGTTGTTTTCCCAAATAGCTTAATGCGAGTATGCGAGAGCACGGATGCCTCCTCTGAGAAACACGGTTGAATTTCTCGCACAGTCCGATCCTCCTCTGATGTCCTCGTTCTTGGGGGGACGTTACACTGTAATCTCCGTTTGAATTGTTGGGCGGCATAGAATACAAAGTCCATGTAAGATTGACTTGGAACACGACTGTAAGCGACGTGAAAAAAGGGTTCAAATGGCTCTGAGCGCCATGGGACTTAACTTATGACGTCATCAGTCCCGTAGAACTTAGAACTACTTAAACATAACTAACCTAACGACATCACACACATCCATGCCCAAGGCAGCATTCGAACCTGCAACCGTAGCGGCCGCGCGGTTCCAGACTGTGGCTCCTAGAACAGCTCGGCCACACCGGCCGGCTATGTGACGTGCAGCTCGACATAATCGTACGAAATGTGTAGCGGAGCTTGTAAACCTTGGTCGAAGAGCCGGCCGCTGTGGCCGAGCGGTGCTAGGCGCTACAGTCTGGAACCGCACGACCGCTACGGTCGCAGGTTCGAATCCTGCCTCGGGCATGGATCTGTGTCATGTTCTTAGGTTACTTACGTTTAAGTAGTTCTAAGTCTAGGGGACTGATGACCTCAGGCCATTTGAAGAACGAAGGTTATCAGTGCTTTCTTTGCCAGCACGCTCATGTCTCCTGTCGCTCATGGAACGTATGGTTTGCGGATAGTGAAAAAGTTGTTATTCTCGCTCCTCTAAATACTACTTCTGCTTTGTGTTTTCGTGAGTTAAGCTTTTTGGATTCCATTCCTCAACGTTTGACAGCTCTGGTTGCAGCGTGTGATCCCTCATAACCATACCGAATTCTCAGAATAATGAAGTAGTCACAAGGCGCATACAAATTCCTTTATTACCAGGTGCACTCGTCAGACGCGAGTATCTTCAGAAATTTAGCAGCCATCAGCTGCACGTTAAATGTTTCTGACGCTGTACACAGACAGATTCATTTAACGTGCAGCGGTTTGTTGTCAAATATCTGAAGATACTCGCGTCTGACGAGCAGACCTGGTAATAAAGGAACGTCACATGCGACTTGTGGCTCCTCCACAATCTCATCTCTTTCGATTTTTTTACTGTTCTTCTACTACGAGTCATACCGCTACTTCACAACCCCCGCCCCATCCTCCCCGCACCATCTGGGTACAACTGCAAAATGCTGTTCGACATTTCGGTACGTATCCACGGTACGTACCAAAACAGTTAAACTGAACATACGAATGTAGTCCATAATATACAAGCATCATTATCACGCTGGGAACGAAATCTGTTTCTCTCCAGATCAAGACAGTTATTATAAATGCAGAACCAAATAACAGTAAGACTTCCTGTGATTCTGCAAACCGCATAGGGGAAGTCTGTGATCATGTGTTTTGTTTAACCTCAGCCCATTACTTACTACACTTTGTCGAAACTAAACTCTTTTCTTGAGTCTAACGCATTTTAACAGATCAAATTATCGCAATAACAAAACTGTGAATACCACCTAAGAAGAATAGTGTCGATGAAGCGATCCAAAATTCCTGGTTTCGATATTCTGTACGTTCCCCAGCGCTCCAGCTTAATGTCATACAGGGCCATGAAGCAAAGCTATACCTACTCTCCAGTCAGTATCCAAGAAGAACAAGTTTTCCATCTTTAATCGATTGTGTGAAACGAGGCCGTTTGGAACTGCGCAAGCGATGTGTGACTTTTATACTCGATGACATACAGTGCAGGATATTGTATCGAAAGTAAAGACGATATAAAAAAAGCTTGAAAACTCTAACTATACATGTAAGATGATTTGAATAAAATTGTAAGAAGTAAAAATATGGTAAAAAGATGGAATTAAAATCCTACGTAATGTAGAAGTAGGAGAAGCTCTCCCAGGCGACGTCAGCAGCTGCGGTACGGTATATTTTTCATATAACACCTTTACGATCCAATCGTATAAATAAAGTCTTCAAGCAAATTTTCAACTGTTTTTATGCTTTTAACTTGTATCTTGCATTATATGTTAACACCCTCTTGTGAGGCGCGAAACGAGGTGATTTATGGCTTTCAAACATACTGAATTTATCATTTAGTCTTAAAAATACAGATTATGACATATGTTAGACATGTATAAAAAAAAGTTATTCCTCTCACATACGTTGTCTCACTGAAGAGTCATCAGACGCATTTTCCTTGTTTCGGCAGATATTTGTAATTTCGTTTTTTCAGTGGGTAGATGGAGTTATCCCGAACTAATATGGATCATGCAACGCCCAATGTCAACGGAAAGTGACTGTTTGTTTCCTGTTACAAACAAAATTATTTTTAAAGCGAAATTTTACGTGCCCATTCATCAGAGTGGTCCCCAATCAGTCGACATGTATTAAAAGCTAAGTGAAACACAAACAATAACCAGTTCTACAATAGCGAATGAGCAGCGCTGCTGCATGGCTGTAGCAGACATGGCGGGTCGGGGTGGCACACGAGTTGCTGTTTGAGTACTGGTTATTTTTCGTGTTCTCCAGCCTCTGTTAATACACAACCCTAAAACGAATATCGCACTACATTAACTAGGTGTCGCTGTACCGAATGGGCAGGTAAAGTTCTCCTTTAAAAATAGTTTTGTTTGGAACGAGAAACATACAGACGATTTACGTTGACACGATGCTTCGCATGAAAGATGTGACAAGGAATATATTTTTGAGCTGACTCCAGTTACACGTTTCAAAAAAACGAAATTGCAAATATCTGCCGACACACCAGAGAGAATGTGCCTGACGTCTTTCAGGGGTATATAGTCAACTGCCTGTGACTGGTATTTTCCTATCACAGATCGTTCTAAATTTTTCCTCCCTGTTCTTATTCTTCAATGTATTGACTACGCGCCTGCTTACAGCTTGTGTAATACTTCGGTAAGCTGTTCATTTTATTCGCACATTTGTTGTTGTTGTTGTGGTCTTCAGTCCAGAGACTGGTTTGATGCAGCTCTCCATGTAACTTTATCCTGTGCAAGCTTCTTCATCTCCCAGAACCTACTACAACCTACATCCTTCTGAATCTGCTTAGTGTATTCATCTATTTGTCTCCCTCTGTGATTTTTACCCTCCACACTGCCCTGCAATACTAAATTGGTGATCCCTTGATGCCTCAGAACATGTCCCACCCACCGATCCCTTCTTATAGTCAAGTTGTGCCACAAACTTCTCTTCTCCCCAATCCTATTCAATACTTCCTCATTAATTATGTGATCTACCCATCTAATCTTCAGCATTCTTCTGTAGCACCACATTTCGAAAGCTTCTAGCCTCTTCTTGTCCAAAATATTTATCGTCCATGTTTCACTTCCATACACTCCATACAAATACTTTCAGAAACGACTTCCTGACACTTAAATCTATACTCGATGTTAACAAATTTCTCTTCTTCAGAAACGCTTTCCTTGCCATTGCCAGTCTACATTTTATATCCTCTCTACTTCGACCATCATCAGTTATTTTGCTCCCCAAATAGTAAAACTCCCATACTACTTTAAGTGTCTCACTTCCTAATCTAATTCCCTCAGCATCAGCCGATTTAATTCGACTACATTCCATTATCCTCGTTTTGCTTTTGTTGATGTTCATCTTATATCCTCCTTTCAAGACACTGTCCATTCCATTCAACTGCTCTTCCAAATCCTTTGCTGCCTCTGACAGAATTACAATGTCATCGGCGAACCTCAAAATTTTTATTTCTTCTCCATGGATTTTAATACCTACTCCGAATTTTTCTTTTGTTTCCTTTACTGCTTGCTCAATATACAGATTGAACAACATCGGGGAGAGGCTACAACATTCGCAAATTTAACAACACAATTTTTTGAAGAAGGATATCATTCCACTAGACCGTGCTTAAAATATTTTATTTTAACTACAAGTTTCGGGCACTTCCCATTCTTATATGCACCTACAGTTACAGATCTGGATACATCGTTGTCGTTTCGTTTCAAACATCGCGTGCCATGCATATTTGTGCACAGCACGGACGTCACCGAGGAAGGTGACGCAGTGGTTAATACATTGGACTCGCATAAGGAAGGCCGACGGTTCAAACCCGCGTCCGGTCATCGTGATATAGGTTTTCCTTGATTTCCCTAAATCGTACAGGCAAATGTCGTGATGGTTCTTTTGATAAGGGCAGTGCTGACTTCCTTCCCCATCCTTCCCTAATCCGATGGGACCTATGACCTGGCTGTTTGGTCCCCTCCGCAGCAAATCAACCGACCAACCAACCACGGTCGTCAACAGTCTCGTCTAACATAACAGATGCACGACATGAATGTGATTTTAAAAACAGTAGCATTACTAAGTTATTAAAATGTCACATCTGGCCAGAAGCACCAAGGAAACAAAACCTTGTAATGTTTACTACAAATCACTCTACACACACTTGTTTACGACTATCATTTGTTCACTATAACTGGGAAAGCGTTAATCAATTATAAGAAAGTAACATGTGACCAAGAAATTGTCTTTTACGGTCAGATCTAATCAGGTAACTGAAAACGATAGGTTCAATTACTGTCACTCATTCACTGGATGAAACCTCTAAAGTCAGTGTGCTGTTCACTTGCTGCAATTTGAACAAAGAATCTTGTTGCTATCTTTATGTGAGAAGAAACCAGGTGACAGTCAGGCAGGAAATTGACGGACTATGCTGAGCTGAGTCATTTCCCTGCACGCAAGTTTCCCAGCCAACAAGCGAAGGAAAGAAAACTTGACTTACGTTTATGACGACACTTTTCTCGATGCTGAACCTCGACGCGGACGATATACACGCCAACATATTAGGGCTATCAGCAGACATTTAAATGCTGAGACTTCTTTCGTTCTCTTCTATGCGTACTACGAATCTAAAGCACTAATTCATCCACTTTTCGGAGTCTATTAGGTTGCGGGCTTGATATGTATAGTAAACTTCCCATACTTTCAAGCTTTCTAACGACAGTATCGTATCGGGCGTCATAATTGTCCACGGTATTTTCGGGAATAATATTATAGTGGCGTAAATTCTCTCGCTGGAGCTGCTTTCAAGTGGCTCTCGGCTAGTAGGACTCTTGAAAATCTGGCACATGCTTGTTCGATCGGATGTTAAACTTTTCCCCCCGTCCCTACTTTCGCTGTGCAACCGCCAAACAGCGCTGTCTTGCGGGTAGCCACTCAACTTCGCGATAGGCGTATATCGCTGCCTTTGCTAGTGTTACTCAAATAGAGTTTCAAGCCTTGCTACAGTGAGACCGTATGTATACAAAACTGTGCTTAAACTGACACACAATATTTTTAGCGCAACGCAATCTGACTTTCAAAAGACCCTACAAAAGAATGGCCCTGACTAACATTAACCTATACGTTTCACAAATCACTTTCCTCACAAAAAACTTCGTTACTCGAACTACCGGAATACAGCGAGCGTCACTACTGCCAGCTAAATAAAAGATTCAAACTAACTACTTATAGGGATAGTTAGCAAGTGAAAGATTTTGATAGAGAACAAACAATGTATTTACCTTAATATCATCAAAAGTCGTATTATATATAGCAGTTCGTGACATCCAGTCTTACAAATTTCAAAACTCCGCCATTTTTCTCCCCACATCCACCACTGCTGGCGGCTCACATCCAACTGCGCAACGCTACGCGCTGTTAACATCCAGCCGCCCAACACTACAATGGCGAGTATTACAACAATGCCAACCAGCCACTGACTGCACACAGCACAGCCAGTGATTTTTCATACAGAGCGCTATGTGGCGTTACCAATAAAGAAACCTAAACAGTCTACTTACAGTTTAATATCGGGACTCCTGTGGCCGTATAATAATGAAGTCTGTAACACAGACGCACGCTTCAATTTAGAGCAGGCAAGCTCCACACGCAGTAGTTTGAATAACAAAGAGGGGTAAAGCATTCTATAATATTTCACAAGCTGTCAGAAGATACAAAGCTGCTCATTCACACGCGTAAATATGTGTTTCTAGAAGTATTGTCTAACGGTAACGGAGGATATAGTACCTGATAAACTTATTCTTCAATCTGAAGTAATCTTTTAAGGAAAAGCTCTCGTGTTTAGGGCACGTGACGTGAGTAACACAAGCATCTGACGTACTGTGGCTTATGGCCTACTTGTTCTTTTGCTTTGTAGTTTCCACGGGATTTTCTCTATTTCCTTTTTGTCCTCTCTTCTCGTTGATTCAGTTGTCTCTTGAGGGACAGAGCGTACTAACTTCACAAATTGAGCAAGTCAATAAAGGGTTGGTCCACCTCTGGCTCTTATGCAATCAGTTATCGGTCTGGCATTGATTGCTAGGGTTGTTGGGTGTCCTCCTGACGGATATCGTACCAAACCTGTTAACTAACGCGTTAGATCGTCAATATCTCGAGCTAGTTGGAGGGCTCTGCCCATAATTTTCCAAACGCTATCAACTGTGGAGAGATCCGGCTACCTTGCTGGGCAAGACAGGGATTATCAAGCATGTAGGCAAACAGTAGAAGCTCTCGCCTTGTGAGGGCGGCCGTTATCTTGCTGAAATTTTAAGCCCAGGTTGGCTCGCCATGAAGTGCAAAGTGCGTAGAATACCGTCGACGAACCACTGTGCTGTAAAGTGGCTGTGGATTACAACCAGTGGTGTCTGTGAAGTGAAATGGAATCTCAGACCCTCACTCCTAGTTGTTCAGCTCACCCCTGTGGCGGGCGCTAGCAAGGTTGGTATCCCATCACTCTCCGGGACGTCTCCATACACGATTTCGACCTGGAATCTCATTGACTGGAGTAGAATTCTCTTCCCCTGTGTATAAGTGTGTGTTGTAAGAGTAGGGGGGAGAGGGAAACGGAGAGAGAGAGAGAGAGAGAGAGAGAGAGAGAGAGAGAGAGAGAGAGAGAGAGCAAAACAGTGTTGTAATGGTTTAGGGACGGGGAAGATGGCGACAACTGGTGATAACTGGTATAGGTAAGGAGGAGTTCAGATGATAGTGAGATAAAAAGAGAGCAAGATAGAGGGTTGGGAGGTGAAGGGTAGGGGCCGATAGTTGATTAGAGGAAAAGTGGAACGGAAGAATACAATGGTTGATGAGATAGGAGGTGGAGTGACATAGAGGAGTAGATGCGACAAGGAACAGTGGGGGCTGAGAACTGAAAGAAGAAGAGTGAAGTGAAGAGTGCTTTGAAAGGGGCGAGAGGGTATGAAGAGGTGGAGCATGGGGGTATAAGGCGGGAAAGATCAATGGAGGTAGGGAGTAGCTCAACTGTCCAAAGGGGGGGGGGGGTGTGAGGACTTGCGTTGATCATGCAATAACTCAGTGGATCGTTCAGATTGCATAAACCCACAGAAAAAGCCAATAAGCAGATGAGCTACCGTTTGAGCCAATTAGTAATCTATCTTGAGCGCAATTTAAATAAATAGGCAGAAGTTATAATTGACAATCGGAATAAATTAATAATGGGGGTCTTTTTACCGATCACCCGACTCACAATCATATGATACAGTAGAGAACAGTTCAGAGAAGACCTGAGTCTCATTTCACATGGATACGCCACTCATACAACTAAAATAGGTGGTAACTTCACTCTGTCCTCGATATGTTAACGAAAATACACGTTTAAAGTCGGTGGAAGGCATAAAACATCGTCACATATCGCAGTAAATGCTTTCTCCGAAAATAGTTTTGAAGAATTAGTTCGGGAGCCCACTAGAAGTGTATATGGTTGCGAAAACATAATTGAACTCTTAGTAACAAATAATCCTGAGCAAATAGGGAGCAACAGCACGGACACAGGGATTAGTGCACGCAACATCATTGTAGTAACACTGAATACCATAACATCCAAATTCGCAAAAACAAACGCAAAATAAGTCTATTTAAAAAACCAGATGAAAATTCGCTTGACACCTTCCTGAGTGACTGCCTCCATTCCTTCCGCACAATTTAAACATAGACCAGGTGTGGCTTAAATTCAAGAAAATAGTATCGTCAGCAATTGAGAGATATGCACCAAATAAATTAATAAGACATGGAACTAATCCCCCCATAAGCACACAAAACAGATCGGAACACTGTTGCAGGAGCAAGAAAAAAGTATCGCAAATTTAAAAGAACGCAAAATTGGCGAAGTTTTACAGAAGATTGAAATTTAGAGCGAACTTCATTGCGAGGTGGTTTAAACAACGGAAATGCCTCAAAATCTGGCAGAAGATACAAACAAATTCTTATCTTATTTGAAGTTCATCAGCAGCAAAACACAATCAATACCAATGGTAATGTTAGCGATGACAGTGCCGCTAAAAACTGTGTTCCTAAATTCCTTCACCAAAGGAGACGAAGCAAATATTGCGTAATTCGAATCACGAACTACTGCCAACGTGAGTAATTTAGATATCCTAGTTCTAGCAAAGCAGCTTAAATAACTTAATAATGGCAAGTCCTCCGATCCACACTGTACACCAATTAGATTCCTTTCAGAGTATAGTGTTATAATAGATCCATACTTAACAATCATATACAACCTTTCTCTCGACGAGAGATTTGTATGTAAAGACTGGGAAGTTGCAAAGGTCGCACAAACACTCAAAAAAGGAAGAAGGAATAATCCGATAAGTTGCAGTCTCAACTCAATGACGTCCATTTGCGGTAGGATTTTGAAATATATACTGTTTTCGCATATTACGCATTACCACGAGGGAAACAACCTGTTGACACACGGTTATCACGGATTCGGAAATATATCTTTCTTGTGAAACACAACTAGCACTCTATTCATCCGAAGTAATGAGTGCTATCGACAGGAGATCTCCAACTGATACCATATTTCTAGACTTTTGATATCGTTCCTCTCAAGCAGCGTCTAATCGATTTTCTTGCCTATAGAGTATCGTCTCTGCTGAGCGATAGGATTCGTGACTTCCTGTCCGAAAGGTCACAGTTCGTAGTGAGTGACGGAAGTCATCGAGTAAAATGGAAGTTATATCTGGCGTTCTCCATCCATGTGTTACAGGCCCTCTGGTGTTGATGATCTATATAAACGTTTTAGGAGACAGTTTGAACAGCTCTCTTAGATTGTTTGCAGATATAGTTCTATGATGCGAAAAGTGGCACTTGACCTTAAATAATGAAAAGCGTGAGATCATCCACACGTGTACTAAACGGAACACGTTAAATTTCGGTTACATGATACATCACGCAAATCTAAAGGCTGTCAAATTCAGCTACATATCAAGTCGTTTTAATTACCAAGAATTTAAGTTGGAACACTAATAGATAATGTTGTGGCGAAGGCAAACCAAGGACTGCTTTTTAGTGGCAGAACACTTAGAAGCTGCAATACGTCTATTAAAGAGACTGTCTATACTACGCAAGTCCGTCCTCGGCTTGAATACTGCAGTCCGGTGTACGACCCTCACCAGGTAGGATTTACGGAGGACACTGATAAAGTTCAGATGAGGGCAAGTCGTTTTGTACCATCGCGAAATACGGGGAGAGAGTGTCACGGATATAATAGTGATTTATAGTGGCAATTATCAAAGTAAGATGTTTTTCGATGCGGCAAAATCTTTTCACGTAATTTCTGTCTCCAAATTCTCCTTTGAATACGAATATATTTTGTTGACACCCACCTACATACGAAGAAATTATCATTGTTTTAAAATAAGAGACAGCAGAGCTCGCAAGGAAAGATTTAAGTTTTCGTTCGAGAGCGGAACGGTAGAGAAATAGTCTAACGGTGATTCTATGAACGCTGAGTCAGGTACTATGTGAAGTATGTTAGCGGCAAGAAACAAACAATGCCTTCTCTGCGCGATAGCGATGGAGATACTATCGAAGACATTGCTGCCAAAGGAGAGTTACTAAACACAGCCTTCCGAAATGCCTTCACAAAAGAACACGAAGTAAATATTCCAGAATTCAAATCGAGAACAGCTGCCATAAGGAGTAACGTAGAAGTAAATATCCTCGGAGTAGTGAAGCAATTTAAATCACTTAATAAAAGTAAGTCTTCTGGTCCAGACTGTATACCAATCAGGTTCCTTTCGGAGTATGCTGATGCATTAGTTCCATACTTAACAATCATATACAACCGTTCGCTTGACGAAAGATCCGTACCCAAAGACTGGAAAGTTGCACAGGTCACACCAATATTCAAGAAAGGTAGTAGGAGTAATCCACTAAATTACAGGCCCATATCGTTAACGTCGATATGCAGCAGGATTTTAGAACATATAATGTGTTGGAACGTAATGAATTACCTCGAAGAAAACGGTCTATTGACACACAGTCAATATGGGTTCAGAAAACATCGTTCTTGTGAAACACAACTAGCTCTTTATTCACATGAAGAGCTGAGTGCTATTGACAAGGGATTTCAGATCGATTCCGTATTTCTGGATTTCCGGAAGGTTTTTGACACTGTACCACACAAGCGGCTCGTAGTGAAATTGCGTGTTTATGGAATATCGTCTCAGTTATGTGACTGGATCTGTGATTTCCTGTCAGAGAGATCACAGTTCGTAGTTTAAGAACCTAGAACATTGCAGCGCGTCAGCAATCGTTTGTTAATATATTAATGGACTGAGATCCGCCTCGATTGCGAAAAAACACCTAGTGTTTACCTAGGTTTCGGTGTAGATAACTACACCTTCTTCAGAACAATAAACTCAAAAGTGTCTATAAAGACCTTTGTCAATAATTAAAAGCTCAATCATCATAATCAGCAATCATGTATGTTACTCTTCCGAGATACAGTAACCCTGTGTGCTGATCTTTAGGTTTTATCTTGTATTTAGCTCGTCTCGGGTTATGTCCATTTTAATTTTGGTATACGTTGATCCACGTTTGGGAATATACGGGCTTTCTCGTATTTTTATGCGCATGCGCATTAAGTAACTTCCTATTTCTTGCGCATGTGCATAGATAGCGTGTCTAGCTGGTAAGCGAGCGACAGTTTGGTTGCCGCAGTTTGCGACGGGACACGGCCCATCGAACACATGCTGATGTGAGGTGGAGTGTACACCATTAAGTTAAGTTATTCTTTTGACTTTGTTCACATGTACTTTTGTGTGTCATCTTTTTCTTTTATAAATATATAGCTATGCTGAGCTTTTAATTATTGACAAAGGTCTTTATAGACACTTTTGAGTTTATTGTTCTGAAGAAGGTGTAGTTATCTACACCGAAACCTAGGTAAACACTAGGTGTTTTTTCGCAATCGATCTCAGTCCATTAATACAGTTCGTAGTAATTGACGGAAAGTCATCGAGTAAAACAGAAGCGATTTCTGGCGATCCCCAAGGTAGTGTTATAGGCGCTTTGCTATTCCTTATCTATATAAACGATTTGGGAGGCAATCTGAGGAGGCGTCTTCGGTTGTTTGCAGATGATGCTGTCGTTTATCGACTAATAAAATCATCAGAAGATCAAAACAAACTGCAAAACGATGTAGAAGAAATATCGAAATGGTACGAAAAGAGGCAGTTGACCTTAAATAACGAAAAGTGTGAGGTAATCCACATGAGTGCTAAAAAGAACGCGTTAAACTTCGGTTACACGATAAATCAGTCTAACGTAAAGGACGTAATTCAATTAAATACCTAGGAATTACTACTAAGGAGACTGCCTACACTACGCTTGTCCGTCCTCTTTTAGAATACTGTTGCACGGTGTGGGATAATTAGCAGACGGGAATGACTGAGTCCATCGAAAAAGTTTTTTAAAAAAGGCTTCACGTTTTGTATTATCGCGAAATACGGGAGAGAGTAGTATGAAGGCTTTCACGACCAGATGTCATATCTTCTGGTAAACCTTCCGGGATGTAAGGTCGTGGTCCATGAAATTCTTCAGCTCCTAACGTTTCGTCCAGAGCTGCGCTGGACATCTTCAGAGGGGTGTTTCTCCTCCGGTGAGTCTTGCCGACTCAGTTGCGACGGAATCTTCTCACGAAATTCCATTCACCAACGTTCTCCTCAGAATGCGAAAATATTTTGTTGACACCGACTTACATAGGGAGGAACGATCACCACGATAAAATAAGGGAAATCAGAGCTCGTACGGAAAGATATAGGTGATCATTCTTCCCGAGCGCTATACGACATTGGAATAATATAGAATTGTGAAGGTGGTTCGATGAACCCTCTGCCAGGCACTTAAATGTGATTTGCAGAGTATCCATGTAGATGTAGATGAACTCCAGGGTAGTCAAGCAGACGTAGTTGTACAGCAGGCGTGGTGCGTGCATGGAGTGAGTACAGTACGCAGCTGAAGAATGCTTGTGAGGGACGAGGCGAGGAAGCAATGGTGACACAGTAACGCTATTTTACAACGACGTGTGGAACACTGGCTTAGATTACGCCACGACCTACAACCGCATTTTTCTCCGCAGGCACCGTACGTCTCAGCTACAGAACAAAACGTAGGTGGGGCGCCAGGCCCAGGCGTGCAGCGCGCCGGTTTCGGGGAAGTCCCGGGATGTGTGGCCGCAGTTTGGGGATCGACCGCTACGCGCAGGCAGGCCGCGCCGTTATTAGCGCGGCCATTCACACAGCGCGGCCACCAACACACGGCCGGCTCGCCTTTCCTCTCCTTTCAGACACTGCCGGCTGCTGCTGCTGCTGCTGCTGCTGCTGCCGCCTGGCGCCTCGCACCGCCGCCCCAGGCTGCGCTGGGCGGTTTCATTCCGCTGACACGCACAGCGCCCGCCACGAATATTAAATTTCACACGTCCCTCTCCTGACAGTATTTCCCTCGCTACCTGATGCTTCTTTTATTTGGGGATTTTCCTGGTGTTAACATTTCTTTCACTGCGGATGTCGGCAGAAAAATGTTTGTGCTATTCTGCTACTGTAGTTTCTTATTCTTCTTTCCTGGTATCTTCTACTGCAGATAGGAGAACGCATATGGAACTGAAAATAAAAGACATAAGTCTACTTATTTGGCGCCCATCTGCGTGTACTTTACAGGGCCGGTTCGTGAATATTTTTCCACACAGGCGACATATCATTTGGCAACCAAGCCTCCCTCCCCTTTTTCCTCGTACACTTTCATCGTGCCAAGTTTCGCTAGTAATTGTGATACGCACTGTATACAGATCTTGCACCTCTCAGCTGGGCGCCCCAAGCGGCCGCTAGAAATTGTGATGTCTCCTTCATAGAAATACACTACTGGCCATTAAAATTGCTGCACCAATATGACGTGCTACAGACGCGAAATTTAACCGACAGTAAGGAGATGCTGTGATATGCAAATGATTAGCTTTTCAGAGCATTCCCACAAGGTTGGCGCCGGTGGCGACACCTACAACCTACTGACATGAGGAAAGTTACCAAGCGAATTCTCATACACAAACAGCAGTTGACCGGCGTTGCCTGGTGAAACGTTGTTGTGATGTGTAAGGAGGAGAAATGCGTACCATCACGTTTCCGACTTTGATAAAGGTCGGATTGTAGCCTATCGGGATTTGCGGTTTATCGTATCGTTGGTCGAGATCCAATGACTGCTAGCAGATTATGGAATCAGTGGATTCAGGAGGGTAATACGGAACGCCGTGCTGGATCCCAACGGCCTCGTATCACTAGCACTCGAGATGACAGGCATCTTATCCGCATGGCTGTAATGGATCTCGATCCCTGAGTCAACAGATGGGGTCGTTTGCAAGACAACAACCATCCGCACGAACAGTTCGACGCCGTTTGCAGCAGCGTGGACTAGCAGCTCGGAGACCAAATCCAGGTTCTTTTTACAGCATCATGATGGTCGCATCCGTGTTTGGCGACATCGCGGTGAACGCACATTGGAAACGTGTATTCGTCATCGCCATACTGGCGTACCACCGTGCGTGATGGTATGGGGTGCCATTGGTTACACGTCTCTGTCACCTCTTGTTCGCACTGACGGCACTTTGAACAGTGGACGTTACATTTCAGATGTGTTACGACCCGTGGCTCTACCCTTCATTCGATCCCTGCGAAACCCTACATTTCAGCAGGATAACGCACCACCGCATGTTGCAGGTCCTGTACGGGCCTTTCTGGATACAGAAAATGTTCGACTGCTGCCCTGGCCAGCACATTCTCCAGATCTGTCACTAACTGGAAACGTCGGGTGAATGGTGGCCGAGCACCTGGCTCGTCGCAATACGCCAGTCACACTCTTGATGAAATGTGGTATCGTGTTAAAGCTGCGTGGGCACCTGTACCTGTTCACGCCATCCAAGTTCTGTGTGACTCAATGCCCAGGCGTATCAAGGCCGTTATTACGGCCAGAGGTGGTTTTTTTGGGTACTGATTTCTCAGGACCTATGCACCCAAATTGCGTGAAAATGTAATGACATGTCAGTTCTAGTATAATGTATTTGTCCAATGAACACCCGTTTATCATGTGCATGTCTTCTTGGTGTGGCAGCTTTAATGGCCAGTAGTGTACTTAAGAGTTGTGGCCACTCTGCCGCCCCTCTCAGTTTGCCGCCCCAAGCGGCGCCTTCTTTTACTTAGCCCTTAAACAGGCCTGGTAGTTAAATATGCATGGGTATGAAGCAACAGGCCAGTACATTTATTTATTGCTGTTTGGCTGTCCACGAGTACGTCTGATTACGAGAAGAATAACTATCTGCACGCCTCGGCATTAACATGAGTATCTCTAGTTTTAACGTTGTGGCCAATACGAGTTAAGTATGCAGCAGGAAATAACAGGTTTGTGTCACGATTCGTAACATGCAAAGTTGCAGTGTCAGCTGTATGCATTACCGCGGTCCACAGTGCTTGGGTAGCTAAGCTGGTAGAGCACTTGCTTGCGTAAGGGAAAGGTCCCGAGTTCGAGTCTCGGTCTGGCACACAGTTTTAATCTGTCAGGCAGCCACAAGTTTATGTAAGCGCAATCAACAATATTTTTCAAGGAACTCCTCGACAGAATAGAAGGAGTGACCAGTGAGGATTTGAAATCGCGTGGATTGCTGCTAGGATTTTTGAATTATTGTGATAGCTTATTGAAAATGGATGCAGCTGTATACTGTGCACCTTTCTGCTCAAGGAAGTGCGATACAAATGCAGATTGAATTTCTGCCTAGTATTAACTGAGTGAAAGCTGCTAATTCTTGGGAATAAGCTGATATTGTTAACAAGAAACAACAGTAAGGAATATAGAGAGACCGGACCAATATCAGAATACCCAGACTAATGGATAGGGGTCGACAAGAGGTTCACGAACTTACACCACTTATTGCCCGAACCGCCCGTTTCTGAGCCAAAAATATTCTTCGAGAATGGGAAGAGTTACCCCAAAATATAATACCACACATCATAAGCGAATGAAACTAAGCAAAGTAGACTACTTTTCGTGTCGAACTATCACCTACTTCAGATACCGTTCGAATAGTAAAAATGGCAGCATTAAGTCTTTGAACAAGAGCCTGAACGTGAGCTTTCCACGACAGCTTACTGTATATCTGAACACCCAGAAATCTGAACTGTTCAACTCCACTAATCATATGTCCATTCTGTGAAATTAAAACGTCGGGTTTTGTTGAATTGTGTGTTACAAACCGTAAAAACTGAGTCTTACTGTAATTATCGTTAGTTTATTTTCTACAAGCCAGGAGCTACACTATTTGGAACAGAGCCAATGTTGCACACAACACCCGTTACTACCAAGCTAGTGGCACCAGCAAACAGAAGTACTTTAGAATCACTTGTAGTACTAGAGCGCATATCATTTGTATAATAATTAACTGGAGTGGCCCCAGCACTAATTACCAGGGAGCCTCCCCCAATAACGGTGCCCTACTCGGACCTCACATAATAGCCATTCTCAACACTGTGGATAATGACCTTTTGCTGTCTGTTGTTAAAGTAAGAGATGAACCATTTGTGAGCTACTCCCCATATTCAATAATGGTCCAACTTCTGGAATAATATTTTGTGAGCAACACAATCAAACGCCTTAGCTAAAGGCTTTCGAAAGCTTTTGCTTAATCCACCCATTACCACATAGTGGAAAGAGAATACAGTATTTTCAGATGTTAAACCACTTCTAAAACCGAACAGTACATTTGGTAGCAAGTTTTGTGAAATAAAATGATCCATTATCCTTACATACACAGCCTTTTCAATAACTTTAGCAAACACTGATGGCATAAAATAGGTCTAAAATTGTCTACAGTTCCTTTTCTCCCTTTTTATAATGCGGCTTTACTACTGAGCACTTTAATCGTTTGGTAAACTGCCATTCTCAAAGGAAATATTACATATATGGCTAAATACAGGACTAACATGTGCGGCACAGTACTTTAATATTCTGCTAGCTACTATATCATATCCATGAGAATCCTTAGTCTTTAGTCATTTAATTATTGACCTAATCTCCCCCTTGTCAATATCACAGAGGAGTTTTTCAGACATCAGCCTCGGAAAGGCTTTTTACAATTGGAATATCTGATTCCCTGTAGAAACTAAGTTTTTATTTAATTCACCAGCAACGCTCAGAAGGTGATTGTTAAATACTGTACATATATTTGACTTATCAATAACAGAAATATTTTTACTACGAACTAGTTTTATATCATCGACCTTGTGCTGCTGACCAGACACTTCCTTCATAACAGTCCATATGGTCTTAATTTTAACCTTTGAATTAGCTATTCTATTTGCGTACCACATACTATTTGCTTCCTAATAACGTTTTTAAGTACCTTCCAATACCGTTTGTAAAGGGCTACTGTAGCTCGATTGTGACTGCATCAGAACATATGAATTTAGATCTTCCAATAACCTTTTCCTTTTTTTTGTCCCACAATCACATGACAAAATAATATTGAAGTCATATAAGTAATTTTTGGTACTTCCTGTAAATTGAACCAAGAAACCTTTCTAGCTTGAGCAGAAATGCTCTGAAGTCAGAATTAGGGTACCTATAAATAACGACAACAGGGAATTTGGTTTCACTAAATTCAACTGCTCCAGCACAAAATTCAAATATCTGTTCAATGTAGTGTCGTGATTCGAATACGGACTCAAGTGGAATACTGTTTTTTACGTACATGGCCACTCTCCCACTCCGCAAAGAACTCCTCGTTCTGAGAGCTGTTGCTCATAATCCACATATTAGCGCTTGAGTAACTGCGAGTGCCTCGGGAATAAGTAAGCCCAACATCGTTCACATTCTGCGCGCACACAGCTTCCATCCATATCGTGTCATTATACCAACATATTAGCCAGAGGGGTTGCAGAAGAATCATGCCGTTCTTATGCTCTGTTCTGATACATCGGGACCAAAGGTTCTTTCTTCAAAGGAGTCTCTTTACCCGTGAAATTGCTTTTACAAATCATGGAAAGCTGAATGTGACAAATCTATGTTATTAGGGTGCTGAGAATCCGAACTGGTTGAGGTAGTTTGGTCGGAAACTGTGGAGACTGAACGTTTGGTGCGGGATTGTTGGAGACCACGTGACTGGTCCTTACTTCACTCACGAAATCTTAACGAGTGAAAGATAGGCACAATTTTTTACTGAAAAGCTATCGGCGCTCCTAGAGAAATACCACTTGAAGCATGTAAATGCCAGCGGTACCAGTGCGTTAGGTGCCGGGCTCATTACCGGCTTGTGACTAGGTGAGTGCTCACCGAGCGTGAAGACGTGAAGATGCTCTCAGTTACCCTACACGTTTTCAGATTTGATGCCACTGGACATTTTTTCTCAGGGGTAAATTCAAAGTTGAAGACCACGTACAGGCTACGACGATCCAAAAGGATTTAAAACATCGCATTGCTGCAGCACGTGCAGTGATAGCGACGGAACCTCTTCAGTCTGTCCAGAAGTCTTTGCACCAGCAACTGCAAACGCGTGTTGCAGTAGACGTTGGACATTTCAAACACTTAATGACAAAAATGGAATTCTGAGGGCGTGTTTTTGACCAAATTCTTTTATGATTTCCTTTCTACTGCTGTTGCTCATGTAATTTTGCAATAAAGTTGTGGGTCTTGACACTGAACTCATGACGCAAAGTAATTACTTAACAATCTTTGTATCTCAATGTCCTGCTTTATAAATCCGAAATAAGAGTAAAACTGTCACTGTAGTTAATTGGTGAATCATCCTTAGACAACACGGCACTTGCCCTCCAGCCGTTGTGTCTGTTCGCCTACACGTAGCCGAGTTCAAGTAGTATCGGTTAACTATTTTGCTTTCGTAAGTAGAGCCTCTTATCTGAGCTGTCTGAAGCTGGAGTGCACCCATTAGCCAACGCGACAGTTCCTTATGACATCGGGAGTTTTGCGTAAGACACCAATCAGTTTCATGCTGAAAGCAGATAAATCTTCAGTTCTAAATTCCTCCAAAACTACTACTCGGATTTTGAAGACTGAATTGCCACTGAATTCGTCTCTTTTAGAATTAGGATATTAATATCAGAAATTACGATAATTCCATTTGAAAAAGCAAAGTTGATACCGCTGTCCTGTTAAAATATGTATGAAAAGAGATAATACGTCATTTAGTCAACACTTTTCCAAAATTCATTTGAACGAATACAGAATTATGACATCTTAAATAGTTCAGTAAATATGTTAGGTGAACAGCTTAGTATGTAAATTCGACTCACATTGCTTCCTGGCTAATTTTTAATTCTAGCTGAGCCGATCAATTCCTAACGCCTCGTCCTCACTACTTATACTGTACTTTTCAATGGCGCAAGAATCAACCGCTGTCAGGCAGTCGTAAGTCTGGTATAACCTAGTTGCTTCGCAGGTTCTTATACAGTGAAAGTGACGAAGGTCACTTTTGACTCGTAAGTGATGACAAACTTTATTGCCGGGCCAGTTTCGCGCGTTACGCCCATTATCTGCCGCTACAGCATATATAGTCAAAGGGCTGAAAAATCTATCAACTTGTATCCTCTTGCTAGAATGTGATTAGCCTGTACGTGTTATGGCTCTCACGTAGCAAACCAACGTTCTGCTATGACCCATCCACAGCGTCCACGCAAGCGTATATGTAAACATCACATGAAACGCATAATGTAGGCAAAACCTAAGAGATTGGCAGAGTAAAATATGCCCCAAACTGGTCCGGCAAGAAAGTTTAAACAAATGAAAAAACGTCGAAACTTGTGTGTCAGAAATGACGTTCATCACATACATCGAAGCTACGAAGTATCCAACTTCCAAAGTTTATACAATGAAAAATACCTGCCATACGCACGAACTTCTCGCCCGATGTTAACACACACACACACACCTTGCAGAGAGTTTACTCGTCGTGTCACTGGGCTATGCATGTCCGTACGACGTGTGACGTATGAAAGTGAGTAATCAGTTCGTCTCGCTGTAGCGTCAATAGCGGCTCGGCTCGAGTTGCGGCCTGTTTGGAATGATGACACGCAACGCGCATGCGCCGGCAACGGCAGCGTGGGAGGTCATTAGGGTAATTACGGCGGCAGAGCGCCCTCCGCTTGGCCTACTTTTTAATTACGCCACCAAAGCGCGGCTCTCGACCGCTCTTCTGGGCGCGACGACCTGCCGTCCGCAAACGAAGACATCGGCGACGTGGGCGGCGGCGGCTGGCCGCCCACGCGGGGGCTCGCTCGCGCTCGGCGGGCTGCGAAATCAGAGCTGTTACTACGAGCGAGCGGCTCCCGCCGGCATGACGAAGGCCGCCAGCTGATTACAGAGGCAGCCGAGGCGCGCCGAGCGGCGGCGATTACAGGAGGCAGGCGTCTGACAGCGGCAGAAGCAGGTCACAGAGAGGCAATCCTGGGCCCCACGGAAACGGAGGTGCGGTCAAAGAAAATAGTGCTACGATTCCGTACGACAAAAATAGTTAGCATTACGTGTAACGTTAAAAGTATGTCAACGCTATTTTAGTTGCACAGAGTTGATAATATTGTATTATGTGAGAAAATACTCAGTGATAACCAATAAATGTGTTAGACTCGCTAACGTGTTTCCATTAGCCTCTTGTTATTCTAGAGCTCATGTACCATACTCCATCTCCTTCTTCTTAGACGTGTATCACGCAGCTCTGAATTATTTCTGATTGTAACGTATAGAATGTATATGGTTACGTCGAATATATGCTCGGCGGTCATTAGGAAGACGTCGTCAACCACTGCTGCACAATCAGCAGAGCATTCACATATCTGTGCCTGTTGGGAAAGCTTCGCCAATCTGGAGCTCTGATTTTCCATGGTCTGTGACTGCTTGTGGTGCCTGAAAGAAGTCCCATCAGAGAATGACATTAGGACTGCATTCTGTTCAAACCACAAGTTCCAAGGGCTGTATTCTGTCACTGATGATTGTTCTTGCAATACTTCTTACGATTCTTTTCTGCTGCGTTTCCTCCATGCGCTGGGACCACTTGATGGCCGGCCGTGGTGGTCGAGCGGTTCTAGGCGCTTCAGTCTACAACCGCGCGACTGCTACGGTCGCAGGTTCGAATCCTGCCTCGTGATGTCCTTAGGTTAGTTAGGTTTAAGTAGTTCTAAGTTCTAGGGGACTGATGACCTCAGCTGTTATGTCCCATAGTGCTCAGAGCCATTTGAACCATTTGGACCACTTGATGAATTCCTTTGTTGTTCTGACATTTTTTATCAGAACAACTTGGTATATGTCTTCTGCAAATCATTTCATCAAGTGTGAGATTTTGTAACTTTCTGCGAGATTTCAATTCGTTTCGCCATGACGTTGGGCCCTTCTCTTCAATTGCTCCTCCGCTAAGCGGATTTGCTGCTGGTTGTCGCCAAATGTTTCCTTCGGTTCGGCCTGGAATTTATCCCCACTACTGAGCTCCTCTTCGTTGTTTTGGAACCACTGCTGGACTGTGCCGTCCAGGTCAAAGTGCACATTTGCCAAACACATCATGTCTTCCCACCTATTGTACCTGGCGACACAGTCTACTCCTTTAGCCATTTCGTCCGGTACTGAGCTCCATCCCCGCAAAACACTGACGAATGCCTGATGTGCAGCTCGCAGCTGACTTACTGCTTGCTTGGAATCCATTGGTCTCCTGACTACACAGACAGTAGTGACGGTGCCCACCTTGTATTACGGTTCCTGCCCGTATAGGCTACGGCTTTTACGTTGCCAGCACGAGGATGTAGATATTTTTATGTACCCGCCGTCTCCACCAAACAATGTCACGTCGTAATCCACAATCAAGGCGAAATCCGATATCAGCATGTCTATTGCGAATACTAACATACAGCCAGATCGGACGTGATCTTCTGGTCGGAGGGTTCAGCTATTTGTACAAACATCGAATATTCATGAATGCTTATATTTATACAAACACTGATTATTCTAGAATATACCAACATTATAAATATATATCAAGAACTTTCCACAAATGATAAATGATGATGATGATGATGAGAGGTCCCATACTCCAAGGAGCGTAGAAAACGATGCGGGAGAGCCGCAACGTTGTACTAGGCAAAGTCCTAGCGGAGGTGGTTTGCCATTGCCTTTCTCCGACCGCAATGGCGATGAATGACGATGAAGACGACACAACAACACCCAGTCATCTCGAGGCAGGGAAAATCCCGGACCCCGCCGGGAATCGAACCCGGGACCCCGTGCGCGGGAAGCGAGAACGCTACCGCCAGACCATGAGCTGCGGACAAATGATAAATAACAACTAACAAATAATTGCCGGTCGTTGAGTTGGAACTGGTGACCCTCAGTGCGCCAGACATTGACGCTAATCACTATGCCATACTACATGCACCAGAACTCGAGGCTATTTCCACTTACTGTCGAAGACATTTTTATACTATGACTTTGTAGCAGTTCAATCCTCCCACGACAGAAATGTATTTGTGGTGGCAAATACAGGAGTGAAATGATTTAATTGGCGTGAGGTTCTGTTTCCATGCGATTTGATTTTACTACTTGGGTAGGCACTCCGTGCAATTCTGTCCACAGCGGCAGTTCGTAGGAAAGGTCTACCGTTGCCAACAAGGACTTCCTGGAGACTTCCCTATAGCTGTCTGTCGGCAAATGGCTTGTCGTACCTAAACTCTATCCTGTCCAATTGGAAGTAGGAGGCTGACGAAAGCGGCAGTACAGAGCTACACCAACGATGACAGTCATTGGAAATTTAGCCGCTTGTGAAGAGAACTTTTCCACCACCAGAGGAATGTGGCAGGGAAACAAGAAATTCCGATTGCAACGTGTATTTGTTTGACGGTTGCATAAAGTGGCACCAGTGACACTAAGTGCAAGCCACGAGTTTGCAACGCCACACCCCACTGGCTGGAGAACGTATATCTGTACAACTGACATCACTCCATCACTCCGAAGATCAGTTTCTAACAGAATCTTCCAGTGAGTTTCGAACTGTGTTACGCAGCCAGTTACTGCGTGACCTGCCTTTCTCAGACCAATCAGACACTAGCTAGTAGCCCCGCTTCCTCCCCTCCCCCCCCCCCCCCCACCCTCTCCCTCACCAGCCACATTATCACCAACTTTAGCACCCGACTAAGCTATAGAATGAAAGACTTTTCATGGAACACTTTTATTTTTAAAACGATGAAAGATAAACGACATTTAGTTTATATATATATATATATATATTTAGTTTATATATATATAAGATGGTATCTGTTCCTTCGGACATGTCCGAAAGAACAGATACCATCTTAGTATACACTTTGTGTCTAGCCAGTCTTGGTTCAAATGGCTCTGAGACTATGGGACTTAACATCTGAGGTCATCAGCCCCCTAGAACTTAGAACTACGTAATCCTAACTAACCTAAGGACATCACACGCATCCATGCCCGAGGCAGGATTCGAACCTGCGACCGTAGCTGTCGCGCGGTTCCAGACTGAAGCGCCTAGAACCGCTCGGCCACGTCGGCCGGCTGTCTAGCTAGTCTAATAATAAAAATAATACTGTGAACAGCATTATGTAGTTACTGCTGTGTCATGCTGTTGATTAATTCATTTATCTGCTTTGAAGCGAGTAATGAAATAATTTCTGGACGACCGTAGGTATTATCTACAACTTGGAGAGGAGGTTTTCATGAGATATTTAGCATTTATCATCAGCAAAGTCCGGGATAAAGCACAACATAAGTGTGTAATGAGTGGATTATGTGAGGAACCTATAACCACGGTATTAGTGCTGCTGATTGAGAAAAGTAATTATTGATAATTATATAATCAGTATAATCAGTAATCAGTATTAGAGTCTTACTAAATTGTGATAACAGCAACGAACTTTTGAAATCAATTTAGTTTCGTACCTGGAACAGAATCGAATAGTTTAGTTCTTACGAGTCAAAAAATTTCATTTTACCCCTCAGGGGGTAATTAGCCCCAGGTTGCATGGAGCGTAGCGTAAAGAGGCGGAGTGCACGTGCAGTTATACGAACCAATAGTTGGGGGCAGTGACACCCATGGCTGCAACCAACGTAATCCGAATTTATGAACGAGCTTTCTCTAATCGTGAAGACTCCAGTGACAGTACGAGAAACTAATACGTCATGACCGCATTACGAAGATCACTGAGGGAGAAAGCCCTCAAGGACAATGGAATGGCACGTCCAACAGATATTTCCTCTGTTGTTCCATTTTCAAAACTTACGATAAGTGGTTCTTTAAGAAGGTCGCTGAATAGTGACCATATGAAGAAGAGGGGCAGTGAGTCTTCGTCATCCGCAGTCCTCAGGTTACAGCTTACACAAGCTACAGCTGCTCGGATACTTCCAACCGTTACCATCACACGCTGTGTAGCAGTTCTTAAAAAAGCCCATTTTTGTATACCGTCTTCAATGACTCTCTCATAAATACGCACGAAAAACGGTCACGTGTGTTGAAAGTAGAAGAGGTGTTGCTCGACCGTCACGTGCCCTCTGAAAACGGGGAATTGTTGGCGGTGGATTGCACCAACGTTCGGGTTTCTCAAATGTCAATCACAGATATATGTGAAGACATTGCTGGAAACGTTTATCTGAGTTGTTCCCAGTGTGTTCAGTGGTAAATGTGTCATCAATAATCCACGTAACTACAAACCGTAGATTTCTACCTGGACCAGAATAACATGCTGACTGACAGATAATTGTTCACAGGGCAGCTTCCACAGCAACGGTTTCGTCACACGCTCTGTCTTGTGCATAGTTCTCATACCGCTCTGTTACCTTAGCTGTGGGCGACAATAGTGGTGCATAACATAACTGTTGGGTGCGGTATGTTTACTTCGCAGAATGTGTGAAGCTAACTGTGAAATTGTTTGTTGTTGTTGTGGTCTTCAGTCCCGAGACTGGTTTGATGCAGCTCTCCTTGCTACTCTATCCTGTACAAGCTTCTTCATCTCCCAGTACCTACTGCAACCTGCATTGTTCTGAATGTGTTTAATGTATTCATCTCTTGGTCTCCCTCTACGATTTTTACCCTCCACGCTGCCCTCCAGTACTAAATTGGTGATCCCTTGATGCCTCAGAACATGTCCTACCAACCGATCCCTTCTTCTGGTCAAGTTGTGCCACAAACTCCTCTTCTCCCCAATCCTATTCAATACTACTTCATTAGTTACGTGATCTACCCATTTAATTTTCAGCATTCTTCTGTAGCACCACATTTCGAAAGCTTCTATTCTCTTATTGTCCAAACTATTTTTCGTCCATGTTTCACTTCCATACATGGCTACACTCTATACAAATACTTTCAGAAAAGACTTCCTGACACTTAAATCTATACTCGATGTTAACAAATTTCTCTTCTTCAGAAACGCTTTCCTTGCCATTGCCAGTCTACATTTTATATCCTCTCTAATTCGACCATCATCAGTTATTTTGCTCCCCAAATAGCAAAACTCCTTTACTACTTTAAGTGTCTCATTTCCTAATCTAATTCCCTCTGCATCGCCAGACTTAATTCGACTACATTCCATTATGCTCGTTTTCCTTTTGTTGATATTCATCTTATATACTCCTTTCAAGACACTGTCCATTCCATTCAACAGCTCTTCCAAATCCTTTGCTGTCTCTGACAGAATTACAATGTCATCGGCGAACCTCAAAGTTTTTATTTCTTCTCCATGGATTTTAATACCTACTCCGAATTTTTCTTTTGTTTCCTTTACTGCTTGCTCAATATACAGATTGAATAACATAGGGGAGAGACTACAACCCTGTCTCACTCCCTTCCCAACCACTGCTTCCCTTTCATGCCCCTCGACTCTTATAACTGCCATCTGGTTTCTGTACAAATTCTAAATAGCCTTTCGCTCCCTGTATTTTACCCCTGCCACCTTCAGAATTTGAAAGAGAGTATTCCAGTCAACATTGTCAAAAGCTTTCTCTAAGTCTACAAATGCTAGAAACGTATGTTTGCCTTTCCTCAATCTTTCTTCTAAGATAGTGAAATTGCTTAGGAAAGTGATAAGACTATTGTGATCCGGCAAAACTAACTCAGCACTGCTCGTTAACGGGGAACGTACGAGCGCTCTTAGTACCGAAGTGCACAGCTGCTGCCGAGACGTGGTGTGCTTGTCTGTAAAAGCGAACCGACACCTCCCCCTTCCATGCTCAACTGTCAGTCACTTCGTTATTCTCACCCAGGGGGAGTCTGTTTATGTTTAACGAGACACAAATTGAACGATAACTAGGAATTCCTGCTTCTGTTATTGAATTTTTTAGTTCTTTTTATCATCATATGAACGTGACTGTCTTATGCTGTTAACAACTATGTCTTAACAGCTACTAACTTCCACAATTCTGCGAAGGATTTCAGTGTTAATCTCGTTCGTGGTTTGCATGTTGTCTCTTGAGACAACTGTTGTAATAATTTCTAAACAAGACGACAATTTGTATGCGGTTCTAAGACTGGTTATAGGCACATTGAAAGTCTCCTGAAATGTGACATGTTCCCGAAACATTTGTTGTAGTGACAAGACTTTTTCCATAATGAATTAAGAAATACCGTAACTGTATCGTAAACTACACACGAAGGAACTGAAGGAACATAACTCTGTGTTTTTCATAAAGTTTGTTTTCATTTGATAAAAACAGTGAATTGTTACCTCATTTCCTTTTCAGTAAGTAACAGGTTAAACCCATTTCCGTAGCCAAGGTAACTAATCCTCAATGTGTGGTGAGTCCCGGCTCATAGCCACTCAGATATAATGCTCGTGGTGCAACTCATTTTCATTACTGGGGCGATAGATGACTAGAAATTGAACTCGTTATTCCCAAGAGCAACATCAGCACTAATTAGGAAATACGAAATATCGTAATAGTGCAATAATAATGTTATAGTGAGTACAACGAAATGATACAGCTGTTTTTTAAGGGTATTTCAGTGCCGTACATGGTAAGTTTCATCGAGAATTTTCTGTTACATATCCGCCGAACAATTGCTGTCTGGTTGCTTGCCACTTTACGAGGCACTAGGCACGAGACTTCGTTTCTGACGTGAGAGTTGCGTCTGAATATCGAGGTGAAGTATTTCTCCTGTAAATGAAAAATGAAGTAATTGTCGACTTGTTCCCGAAACACTTTGAGCCCAAAGCTACGATCAAAAGCAAAATGAGAAGGAAAGCTCGTTCTTCAGTACAAGTAAGGAATGTTACGTAAAAAATAATAGTAACCCTGAAAAGCTTCCAATGAAGATCAATAACCACACTGTGAGCCTCCTTAACCCTGCAGGATGTTTCATCATTGCCTCCTAGTTTGATCTAAATCATTCCTTGGTACTGCAGTTTTAGCCTGTACTTTATTTCTCAGATCGAACGTCTGGCGATTGTTCAATGTAGTGAATATCAACCAAGTATTCGTCAGTTACAACCGACCAAGATCACCATAGAGCGCCAGTCACTTGACAGGCTACCAAACGTTCTCCTTTTAGACCGGAATGAGTTCTGAATATCTCTATATGAAGCACAACCTTGCTCCTAAGAGAAATGATGTCCGTGAGAAAATCAGAGAAAAAATTGATACCATTTGATAAAAAAAAATCTTTGCTTGGGGCACTATGTTGTAGGTAACATAGGAATTGAAGTATTTACGGGAATAGGCGGAGGAATAAGTCTGTGGTGAACTCAGATCAAAATAAGGGAATTCAGGAATTATTATCTAAAAATAAAATAAAAGAGTATGAGAAGAAGTTGCAAAAGGTGAGAACGGCCGGCCGTAAGATTATTGGAAAGTGCTTGGTCACGGAATGAAATGGACCGCAACTTACTGACAGAACGCATTCTCCGCGTAACAAATAGCCAGGGAAGAAGTGCAGAAGAGTAAGCAGAAAACGCGATGCGATGCGAAGAGCCGGCGACGCGGGGGAATGAGATTACCGTAGCGCTGCGCTCCGCGAAAACAGCCGCTATTACGGCGCTCAGCTCACATTTCTCTCTCAGCAGCGGAAAACAAACATCAAAGGAGCGCTTTGACTCATTCAGCCGAGGGACAGCTCTTGTTCCCAGCAGATTTCGCGTCACGTTCTTCCCAGAGACTTCTTTCCAAACAGACCTGAGTGTACAATTGACTTTTATGATGATGGAAACAGAAGTGTGAAAGCGCCTTCGATACTCCTCTTTTCTTTTTTGCTATCGTTCATTGCGAAAATGTACTGTGACCGCACACAATACTGAATGTTTAGTCTGTAACCTTTATTCATTCATTTAGTTCGCTTGTAAGTCGTTCTGTCAACAAACAAACGCTCTGCCGTGGGGAAATGGCAACAAGAAACGGAAATACTGACAGGATCCTGTTACGTCAAGAACGCATCGATGTGTTGAAAACAGCTGCCGATCTAGAAGCTGTGCAGAAGAATTAAAAAAGTGAAGCTGCGAGACAATTGAGCAAAGATTCAGTCTTGATGGCGATGTCTTGAACCGCTTATCTGTACCAAAATATTTTCCGGAAAATGATTACGTTGTATTTTTCTGATTTAAACGCTTCCTGGCATATGACATACAGACCAAAACAATATTTTATTTCGAATTAAGGTGAGTTTCTTTTTAGTGTTAACGACGCTATCATTGTTCAAATGGTTCAAATGGCTCTGAGCACTATGAGACTTAACATCTGTGGCCATCAGTCCCCTAGAACTTAGAACTACTTAAACCTAACTAATCTAAGGACATCACACACATCCATGCCCGAGGCAGGATTCGAACCTGCGACCGTAGCAGTCGCGCGGTTCCGGACTGCGCGCCTAGAGCAGCTAGACCACCGAGGCCGGCGCTATCATTGTTCCTGACCATGCTGCAGAGTTCATAAAATATATGAGCGATGTTAGTAAATGTTGTTCCTGCTTCTAGAATCACTGCGAATGTCTCAACCAATCTGACTCCCCGGGAAGCGCAATATAGTCTTTGGCTCTACTTAGAGGTACGTTTGCTGTTGCGGTGGTTTATCCATGAACAAGGATGTTGGGCAAATAATCTACTCGACGAGTTAGCGCTTGCGTAGAGAAATAATTCCAAAAAGAACGAGACTGTAAAAGAGACCAAGATTCTTTCAAGTGACGATAATGAACAGTAAGACGCATAATGGAGTGCCATTCTTTGACAAGGGATCACTTGAGCGCGAGGTAGCAAGTTCAGTCTTTTATAAGGCTCATTTCAGAGAGTTGAGTTAACAATTAGAACAGGAAAAGTATCAGCCGCTAGTAACTCACCATGTGCATCAGGAGGGCAACGGAAAATGAGTGCCCGGGAGGCGCACAACTCAACCTTCTATGGGATGTAAGTATTACACTTCATAAAATGGACATTGTCGATATTCAAGAGATGTTCAAAACAAACCATTAACTTGCGCCCTGAAGACCGAATGAAAAATGGAGCGCCACAGTGATCACAAAGATTCGCAACGTCCAGATCCAAGTCTTGGTCATCCATTCTTATTTTTCCCATTTCATCTTTCTATATATCGTATACAACAGAAAATGACAGTGCTACATAAGATATTCTCCGCCCCCACATCATAAGGCGGCTTATGGGATCTTCCATATGCAGTGTGTCACGCAGAAATTCATTAGAACGTGCATTTGGAGCACAGCATTTTATGGAAGTAACTCATGACTGTGAGCAAACAGAAAAATAAGAAATTCGAAGCATCTGAGATTTGCTGTTTAAAATTAGGTGGACTAATTAGGTAATAAATGAGGTTCTCCGTAGAATCAGCGAAGAAAGGTACATGAGGAGAACACTGACCACAAGAAGTGTCGAGGTGACAGAACTTTTATGGTATTAGAGTGAGCTGTAGACAGTTAACACTGTAAGGTGAGACAAAAATTGGAATACATCGAACAAGTAATTGAGCGCGTAGGTTTCACGAGAGAGCAATACGTGACCGCTCGCATCAAGCCAGTCAGAAGACTGGTGGACCTCCCCTCCCGAAAAATAAAGTAACCTCTCCATTTTGTTGTTTCAGTCGTGGAGAGACCGCGAGAAAAGCGTTTTTGCGTTTGTTGGTAAGCATCCGCGAGAGCTCGAATCTTTCTACGTTAGCTTCACCGTCTTTGCGCAAGATATACAAAGGAAGAAGATGCGAATATGAACTCTCGGAATTTAACACTAAAAACCACACCGTGATTCAGAACGGCTGTCGCGTACAGTCTGCCACTGGAGTTGCATTATCATCTCTGTTACGCTTTCTTGTTTACTAAATGAATCTGCAACAAACGCGCTATGCTTCTTGGGACTTTCTCTATTTCTTCTATTGTTTCCATAAATTAATTTAATTTTTCCTCGTAACTTATTATTATCACTTCGAATTTTTTTTTTTGCTGAAAACTATATTTGTCTGTAATATCGAACAATTCCATGAAAAACTTAAAATTTAAATACTAGGCAACAGGTCTCTATAAATGAAAAAATGAAATGAAAATATCAGTAACTTCTGGTCGGATCCCACAATGACGAGTAGTATTCAATTATTGGTCGAACGAGGGTTTTGTCGATGGATTACACTTCCTGAGGATTCTTCCAATGTATCTCAGTCTCCCGCCTTACCTGCGACTAGTTTTATGTAGTTACTCACCTTTAAATCGCTCCGTTCGCATACTCCTAGATATGTTATGAATCCGACTGCCTCCAGCTGTGCAACTGTATAGTAATACAATAAACGATATTTATGTGTATTTACGTACAATAAGTTAATTTTTTTTATGTTGATGGTTAACTGCCAAACGTCGATCCTCTGTAGGTTTTCCTGCATTTCGGTGTAATTTCCTAGTCCGGCTCCTTTCTGTATACCATCATCCTCGACAAGCCGCATAGAAGATTCGATGTTATCCACTATGTCTTTTTATATCTTGTGAATATTAATGGTCGTACAACATCGCGTTGGGTTACATTAGAAGTTATTCATTCGTCTAAAGCTTTTCTCTCTGTTAAGAATGACGTGCTGTGTTCTGTTTGTTAAGAATACGAAGTCACATAACTGGTCTAATATTCCACACGCTCGTATATTGTTCATTAAGTGGCAGTGTGAAACCGTGTCGAGCGATTTCTGGAAGTAATGGAGCACGACATCAGCCTGGGCTTTTTGGATAGCAAGCTTTCACGGCCGTCGTTTGCGGAACCCCTGTTGATATCCACAGAGGTGGTTTCAGGTTTCTAGAAATGTCATAATACTCTGTCTTGTCAGCAGTAATAATCTTCGGCTGACAGTTTCATTGCAAAATTGAAAGGATCAAATAAAAAAAAACCGCTCTGATTCCATTCCTCCGTTGAAGCTTTCTTCAGGAAGGCGGTGTGCGATTTGGGATGGGTATCGTTTTAGCGCGACTGACTGTTCAAGTGGGTGGCCACGTGTTACACAGTCCACGTACATATGCCAGGAGATCACGGGGAAGAGACGCGAACGGACATCCAGCTGATCACGCGGGGAAAATTTTACGAACCACTCTTAATAAACATGACCTACATGAGAACTTCTTAACATACTCGTACATTGTAGAAGAAATGGTATCTGACGTACCTGAATGTTTATAGAATATATTTAGAAAAATTAATTACGTGATGACCACAGATGAAAGGTACAATGCCTGTACGTGAAGTGTGACTCCAGTAGCTCTATGCTGAATGCAGAAGCCAGTTCAGACGACCGTGCAGAAATACGACCTGCAGATGGTGGCTTGCAGGACGTCCTCCCATTCGGCAATACCTACATCTTTTGTGGTAGATGGTGGCAAGATGGAGACTGTACACTTGATGTTGGCGAGATCGGAGTATCTCGCCCGCAACGGGAGGCTCGCTTTCCAGTGATACCACCATTGCAGCAGCCACAAAGTGGCGTTTCTTAAAGCTGGCAATACTACCAACACGTCTGGGGGGATTCAGTTTCATCTGATAGTGATGTGTAAAGCAATGATCTAGGCTGAGTGCGTAGGCTTGCATTAAGGAAACTTTCATTGTCAGATTTTGTAGCGTTTTTAATTTAGGAAATGCACTTTGTATGTAAACGAAATGTTGCCCTATTATAGTGTTTAAAATTTTCATGGTCACTCGCACAGAATGTGGTACTAAATAGATGAAACCTTCTAAAAGCAGCGTAGGTCAGTCTAACAAAGTGTACTCGCATTTCTAATTTATTTATTTATTCGTGTCAGAAGCATTTACGATGTATAAAATAATGTCCAATATTTACAAGTCGTGTGTATATATATTTATAAGACAATCATTTGCACGTTTGCCGCCCAGAAGTTAGCGACCTCTATTGCATTTGGGGTTGCATGTAGCAGGTGTTCTGTCGTGCACGTTGCTGGACATTGGGTACACTGGAGCAGGTGGGAGGTCGTCTGCGTTGCTCCACACTGGCAGAGTGGCGGCTCCTCTAGGAAACCCCATTTGGTCAGATTGCTCTTACATTTCGTGACACCCGAGCGTAGTCTGCTGAGGGATCTCCATGTACTCCAACTCTCTGTGTAGCCGGGTGGTAGTCTTTCGCTTGGTGTAATCCATCCTACAGTACTGGTAAGCCTTGCACGCCATAGTTCGATTCGGCATTACTGTGGTGCCCGAACTAGAGCCTCGGTAGATCTGAGGAAGCTCTTTCTGGATTTTAGTCGTGGGTTTGCTGGCTGATAGCCATATACGGGGTGAGCTTCAGAAGTTTCTGATTTTTTCTTCTCACTTTTTGCTGCTACCTCTCGGCGGATGTCGAGGGGTGCAATTCCCGCGAAGCTTTACAGTTTATCCAGAGGAGTAGGCTTTAGGCGCCCGGTGATGATACGACAAGTATCAGTAAGAGCGACATCTACTGTTTTGGCATGGCAAGAATTGAGTCACACTGGGTTTGTGTATTCTCCGGCAAGGTAACACAATGCAAGGGAAGAAGTTCTCACAGTGTTGGCGTGTGCTCTCCACGTTGTGCCTGTTAGCTTTTTGATGATATTCTTCCTGGCTGTCACTTTTTGCTTGGTATTTAGGTAGTGCCTCTTATATGTTAATGCACGGTCAAGGGTGACCCCTAGGTATTTGGGATACGTACAGTGTTCTAGAGATGTTTCTTCCCAGGTGATTCTGAGGGCTCTAGCTGCCTGCCGGTTTTTAAGATGGAAAGCGCAGGTCTGTGTTTTTCCAGGATTTGGTCTCACTGGTTTTCCCTGTAGTAAGCTGACAGTTCTCTCAATGCTTTGGACAGATTCTCTTCAACAGTTTCAAGACAGTGGACCTGGGCGGTGATAGCACAGTCATCTGTATTTCTAGTAAAAGCCATCTATTACTCTGCTTTTGTACATAGCAAGTTTAAAAAATTTAACATAGCTGACACCGACCGGTTAAAGGCGAGAATCCGTTAGTTGTAACTCCCCTCCAGCACCTACTTCGTGCTGCGATTGAAGGGTGTAGAACAGTTACTACCCCGGTAGCAGGTTTCATAAGCGTGAAGACTGCAAGCTATTATGACTAAAGCTCATTAAAGTACGCATCATTAACTTTGCGAAACAGCTTTTGGATTAACGTTCAGTATCTTACAAATTTCAATCCACTTATCGGGAAATTAAATGTGGTGATGATGAGGTAGTAGCCGAGTAGTTGCCGTCGATACCGGAAGGAACTAGAAGTCACAAAGCGGAGGTATGGCCGCTGTCTGGCGGGAGACGCCCATCAACCACCGCCTTTTCTTTCAGCTGGCGCTCGCTTCAGCAGATTAGCGCGGCTTTCATTTGCATGGGCGGGACCTCGCGACTTAATGAGGGCGCCTTCTATTTATAAGCCGCGATTTTCTGTCCTTTAATGCCCAGGGCCCAACACGACAGAAACTATTTCTGGCTCTATTGTCTCCTCATTGAATAGACAGGCTCATAAATTTCCTCGTTAAATCACGCAAACTACGAAGTCGTGCGCAGCTACAAACGCCGCAAAAAGACTGAAGAACCTCCATCGAACTAATCTAATTACGTTCGCGATATTACAATGCGTGTTCGACGGGATAGTAACGATAGTGTTTTCTTCGTCACCAGAATTACGCAGAGTTGAAGAAGTGGTGAACACTTTGAAACCTCATTCAGGATCCAAAACCATAAAGCCTCCCCTACTTCCAATAAGATGAATGGTTTCTTTGAAAAGGACATGCCTGTTTTCTTTCCCTATCCTTGGTCTGCACGAGCATTCCCTGATAAGAGTGTAAGGAATTTGTTATCGACAGTGACAACCTTCAAGTATCTAGAAGAAGCTGTATGAAATGACTGTGAGAGAAAGGTAAATGTGAGAAAGGTAGAACTTCAGGGTTAAATTTATTTAGAGCTTTCGAAGGCAGTCCAAATTAAGAGTTCGCTTGCGAATAATTAGCCCCCGTCTTACCATTCTGCCTGAACGGAAGAGATAAGAAAGATTCGACGAAGAGCAGCAAGATTCGTCACGGGTTATTTCAGTTAATGTGAGAGAGTTATGGAACTGCCCAACAAACTGCAGTGGCGGAAGTTACACGACAGACGTCGTGCTTTACTGAGAACCGTACTCACACAACGGCAACAGACCCCGTTCCAGAAATGTTGACAACGTACTACATCTTCAAAGGTATTTCTCGCATAATGACCGCGACACTAAAATTAGAGAAATTCCAGCTCGTACTGAGCAGTATCTACAGTCTTATTGCGTACCATCAGCAAATAGTCTGGCAATGGAGTAGATGGTTGTGCTACATTAACTACAGAGTGTATAACAAAGGACTGCCTGACTTTAAAATTAAATAACCTGAAAACAAAGATCGATACAGAATGCAACCGAACGCAAGTTTATTGTGAAACCTATAGGATTTTACACAGAAGCAACAGTAATGTAGTGCCTACTAATGGCCTCCGAAGCCCACATCGTCAGTTCCACTGATGAAACGTGAAATGATGTTAACGTATCGAAGTAAGAGGTTAAAACTTGTATTCCATCGTACAAGATGTGTTTCTAGTACTGGAATATCACAGGTTCAGAATATAGTACTATGATAAAAAAAACATTCGCAAGCTTTTCGCCAGTAAATTCAGTCCGGCAGTGTGACGGATGATCTAGTGGGGAATATTGGGCCCAGGTCAACTGCAGCTGTGCCTGAAAATGTCGCCGCAGTTTCTGGATTTCTTCAGCAGCATCTGAGGAGCGCCGTCCGAAAGGATGCAGCAAAGAGTGATACGTAGCGTTCCAGCAAGCATACAATACTGATAAACAGTCTACACATGTCTTCCATTCAAAATCCAAAGTCACTAGGTTTGCACGTTCCCATAACACGACAAAGGGTATGGTGTTGGCGTCATCTGGTTCACACATGAAGCACACTTCCACACGAATGGGTTCGTGAATGAACAACACTGTCAATTTTCGGATTCTGAAAATCTCTATTTGAGTGAAACGAAACCACTGCATTCGCCCAAAGTTACTGTTTGGGTAACCATGGAAGGTTACGTTCCAATTTTGGAACAATTTGTCACCACACAGCAATCGATGTAGCATCTACCAGGCATCGAGTGGTTCATGCAAGATGAGGGCCAATGGCATAGCAACTAATACCTGTTCGCAATCTCGATGAATACTTCAAAAGTAGTCATTGCGTTGAATTATCCCAAATTTACTGGTGCAGACGTGGATTGGTCTCGATATTCAATCTGACTGACTCTTTGTGGCTACTTTTTGTGGGGCACATTGAAAGATATTGTCTAGCGGGACTATCCCACCACGCTGTAAGACCCTGAATCATCGACGTGTGTGCCAACTGAATCCATTTCCGCCGAGAAACTACAAGATGTGATGGCAGATTTCACTGTTTGTTATGCACCCACCCTACTGCGAGAGATGTGCAATTTAAAAGCATTGCGATGTAATTGCAACGACTGCTTGTAAACGATTATTTGAATTAAAATTCTTACAGCTTTCACAATAAATATACTGTTTGTTGTGTTCTTCTATCGATCTTTGTTTTCATTTTATTTAAAGTCAAGGAGTTTTTGTTGGATAACCAGTACCTTCCGCCCAGCGCCATGCCGTGGCTTGCACAGTACATACATGTTGCTAATATCTCCCTTCCTTTCTCTTAAGACTCATCGTACGTTTCCAGCAACTTCCGTGCGCTGTCAGGAAAGAATTTTCTGTATTTATGCGGGAATGTCTTGTTTTTTTTTTGTAATTTCTAGAACCAAAGGGAAATCAGTGGGGGCGAGTTGTCTAAGTGGTTAACGTGCAGCAAAAGTGCTGTTAGAAGCATAGAGTGGCATATAGTGTGTGCAGACGCCAATCACGTCGTACATGCTTGGCACAGTTAAGCATGATACCCCTATCGACCTACCCCACCTCATCCCACACCATACATTCCCTTCGGGAGCGGGTGAAGAACAGCATCGGGTTATCCCTCATATGGAAAGAATGCCGGTGAAAATCCCTAACGCTCTCTACAATCCTTCATGCTTTGCAGGAAAAGCTGCCTTCTAGCAGACTGCCACTGCAATAAGTTCAACGAATGTATTTGTCGTCGTTAACTATGGTTTATTAACTTGGTATCAAACTGTTTTCGTGCACGAGCAATAAGGTAGCTGGTCAAAACAGATAAAACGGCACCGAAAACGTTCGTATTATATGTCTAACACAACAATAATCTTTTGTCAGGTCTCTGCTAGAGAAACACTGGGGCAACAAATTACATGCTTGTAATAGTATCTGGGGGAGGGGGGGTAAAACTTTCGCCAACAGGACCTAGATCACTGCATATCAACTGCACACATAAACGTATGCTCCAACGTACACTTGACTTAAACTGACACACACCGTTCGCAGGGGTAAATCTGGGACTCACTGATAGTAGAAAAACCCAAACCTCATTGCTGAAGCACAGTTTCAGTATTTTCGATTGATGTATGCGGTGACGTAGTCGAAAATAAGTTATTTAGTTCTGTAGTCTTTCTAAACGGTCTGAAAGATTATATGAATATTGGTTTACACGCTAACTGATGGAGGTTTCTGTCATTGTAAGAATGGATATGATCTTTCGGTATACACAGGGTGCACCACGAAGAATCGTCATTTTGACAGGAACGGTCAATCTAAGCAAAAAAAAAAAAAAGTCTAGTAACTATGGGCTCTAAATGCGCACCTTAAGAGGAGGATGAGATTCCGTCGACAACGAGGTCATTAGAGACGGAGCGTGAGCTTGGATTAGGGAAGGATAGGGAAGGAAATCGGCCGTGCCCTTTCGAAGGAACCGTCCCGGCATGCGTACCTTAAGAGCTATGAGCAACTGTTCATCTTCGCTATTGTGAAACACATTTCTTCTAGTGCAAGCTCGTTACTTTCCAACTTATGGGAGAATGTATTAAGGACCAAAAGAAGAAAACAACGTCTAGTAAACATGGACCTTTAAAAGCATAGCTTAAAAGCTATGAGAACCAATTAAGTAGAAGAGCTGTTTCACAATAAGGAAGATGAGTAAGTGCTCACAGCTATTAAGATATGCACTTCAGAGCCCATGTTTACTAGCCGTTTATTCTTCGAGTGATTGTTTTTACCACGTTCATGAATATTCACCATTTCTTGTATACACTGTTTCTTCTCAAAGAAAGTGTGCATTATACATAGTTTTTTCGTGGAATAGCGTCATAACGTAGACAGGAGTTGGTATTTTCTGATAACCTCCGTGTAACTGTCAAGTACGGCAAATCTCTGGGCGCTCTGAGAACATTAAACAGCAACGTGACCCATGTGTTTTGTCACACGACGTTGGTGTAAGATGCGTATGGGAACGCCTCGATCGCTGTTCTCGTACTGTTCTGCTGGTAGACAACATTTCTTCAACTTAAATTTGTATACATGACTTCCATTTAAAACAACACTACTCGTATGCTGGAGAAAATAACATAAAAGTATAAGTCACGCTCTTCCCTCCCTTGAACTATGGCGAGCATGAATTTGTAAACACTGTCGCAGCTCACAATTACTGTCTAAAAATGATAAAAAACTCACTAAATATTTATTTTGCAATAAAAGGGGCAAAGTGCTATTAAGCCCTCAAAGATAAACCTCTTGGTAACCAGTACTCTTATCCTTATTCCAATTATCAAAACTAAACTAAACTCCGTCCGAACGGACCACAGAATGCCTAACGGCACCGACCGACCGCCGTGTCATCCACAGCCGATAGGCGACATTGGATGCGGATATGGAAGAGAATGTGGTTGGCACACTGCTCTCCTGGCTGCTGTCAGTTTTCGTGACTGGAGCCGCTACTGCTCTGTCAAGTATCTCCTCAACTGTCCTCATAAGGGCCGAGTGCATCCTATTTGCCAACAGCACTCGGCAGACACGGACGGTCACAACTTCGGTGATCTGACAGGAACCAGTGTTACCACTGCGACAAGGCTGTTGACTTATTCTAATTATTAGAAGTAATTTATATGCAACATTTCTGTGAAAAATCACAAAGCAAAATCAATTCCTTGGTTAATTTATTAGATGCAACAGTAGGAGCTATTTTCTCTTAGAAATTTATCTTCTGCAATAAATATTTGTGTTTTTACCTTTGTTATCACGTAGATATACCGAAAAACTATGTTTTACGTACGAAATCTTAATCGTATGGGTCCGAAATTTAAGTTATCTTACATTCAGGACACTCTGCATCCGTATATAAAATTTAAAAAAATTGTTATTTACTTATTGAGATTTTTCTCTACACAAAGGTTTTTCTCCAACACAACAAATGGCCGGAAATTATTACATCTGTTACGTAAGATCTTATTTTATCGCCTCAGGATGTCCCTCCAGGCGTTTCGATCTTGTATATCTTCTTCCTCTGCACCAAGCCTTCTCATTGTTAATCGTACATTTTGGAGCCAGGTGGTCAAAGGGGATCCTCTTCTCTTCTTTCCTTCCGGTTCCCATTCCCGGATCATTTTCGGTATTCTGGCTACCTCTATTCTTTTTACATGCCATACCATTGTAACTTCTTTCTATCCATCACATCATGTATTATTTCCCTTAGTTTCATTCTCTTTACTATTTCGTCGTATCTTATTTCCTCTCTTCTAGAAATTCTTGCTGATCTTTCCTCTGGAAGTCCATTTTTACAACTTGCAGATTTTTTTACATGTTTCATATTAGTAGCCCGAGTCTCCACTCCATGCATAACAATGTTCTCTAGTATTGATTTATATATTGATTTATATATGATTCTTTTGGTTCGGTTTATTACATTTCTGCTTCATAAGATTGAGTTGAACATCCTAATGATCTTCCTTCCACTACTCTTTTATTAATTTCTACCTCTGATTTTCCCTCTATCTCTAAAGTGGATGCCAAATAACAAAGTATTGACTTTCTCAATTTTCTTTCCCTCTGTGTATAAATCATTTGTATCATTAGTGAGGTACACTGTTTTCTGATAATTCATCTTCAATCCCCAGTTTCTGCATTCCATTGCTAACTGGTTGCATATACAATATGCATCTTCCCCGACTTGTGCTACGCCTGTTTGATCACCAACAGATGCTAGGTGATAGCCCCGTCCCTTTGAATTAACGGGACCATGACTTAACACTTATGCCTATATAGATTTTAAATAGTGTTGGCGACGTGGGGCAGCCTTGTAACAGACCCTTGCCTGTTCTAAATTTCTGCGAAAGTGTACTGCCAATTTTCACTTGACACATATCTTCATATACTTCTTGTATTATTTTAATTAAAGGACCTTTGATATTCGCCATATTTAATGCTCTCTAAAGTAGCTTTCTCGGGACAGTATCATACGCGTTTTCTAAATCTATGAAAATTGAAATTAATTCTATGTGTTTTTTATTTTTCCTTGTTTTTCTCTAAGATGTGTCGTAATGTGAAAATATGGTCTACGCATAAACTACCAACTGTGAAACCACACTATTTTTTCTGGGTTTCAAAATTTATTTTCAGCTATTTTTAATTATTTTCCCAAAAATTCTGATTATGTTTACAACACAAATTCCTCGATAGTTCGAGTAGATTTTGCGATCCCCTTTCTTAAATACTGTATTAATCTAGCCCAGGTTCATTTCCTTGGAAACTGAATCTTCATGTAACATTTTATTGAATAGCCGTGTTATTTGTTTCACAATTTTGCCACCACCATATTTTAAGCACTCCAGACTGATACTGTCTCGTCGAGATGAGTTATCATTCTTCCCTGTTCTAAACACTTACTCACGTCGCTTTCCAAAATGTGGATCTCCTCCCCTTCCTGTTCAGTTTCTTCCGCTGTTCCTTCCTCCAGATACTCTTCCCCATCCTTCCCTCCAGATAGTCTTCTCCATTCTTTCCTCCAGATACTCTTCTCTACACTCATTTAATAATTTCCAGAAATAGTCTTCCTATTCTTTTGGTGTTATCAGTTGAAGATTGGTTTTGGCATTCGCCTCTTGTCGATTTCCCTTTGATACTGACCACGCTTTTTTATTTCCCCAACTCCTTGTTTGCTTTTGACAGTGGCACATGTCTTTCTACATTCTTCATTCTTTGCTACCCTTATCTTTTTATCACTTGATTCTTCTTTTCCTTGTAGACTGATTTTGTTGCTTCCGCATTATCATTAAAGCACAGACTGAATGCGTTCCTCTTTTCTTTAACAGCCGCCTCTATTTCTTCCGACCACCATACTGCTGCACAGCTAGTTGTTTCTCTTACGCCCAGCACCTCTGTTGTTGTTTAAAAATTTTAATTCTCGTCGTGTGAGGGGCAGCCAAATGAAAACTAACGACCCGCCACAAAGGTTGCTTTCAGAAGTAATCGCCACACGCGTTAAGACATTTATCCCATTGGGAGACGAGACGATCAATTCCTGTTTCGTAGAACGCGGTCGGCCGGCCGCGGTGGACTAGCGGTTCAGGCGCTCAGTCCGGAACCGCGGTGCTGCTTCGGTCGCAGGTTCGAATCCTGCCTCGGGCATGGATGTGTGTGATGTCCTTAGGTTAGTTATGTTGAAGTAGTTCTAAGTTCTAGGGGACTGATGACCACATATGTTAAGTCCCATAGTGCTCAGAGCCATTTTTTAGAACGCGGTCGGCCGTTGACGGGTCAACAATCGGACCCATTCTTGCACTTCCCCGTCCGTTGAAGCCAACGTCCACACATGTCTTCTTCAGGTCGCCAAAGATATGAAAATACACTTTGAAACATCCTTGCTGTACGGAGAGTATTGCAGTGTTTCCCAAACAAATTGCTGAAGCGTAGCCTTCGGCCGATTGGCAGTGTGGGGGCGGGCGTTATCATGCAACAGTATGCTTCCGTCTGACAGCAATCTGCGGCGATTTGACTTAATGGCGCGCCGCAGTTTCTGCAAAATGTCTTCAAGGGGTGCGCGCTGATTTTGGTTCCAGGCTCGAGGAACTCAAGGAGCCGCGAAAGCACCATGTTGCTCCCACACTGTAAATCGGATGCAGGGAGGCTTCAGCGATTTGTTTGGGAAACACTGCAACACACTCCGTATAGCCGGGATGTCCCACCGTGTGATTGTCACCTCTTTGGCGACCTGAAGAGAGACATGCGGGGACGTCGGTTTCAATAGGATGAGGAAGTGCAAGAGTGGCTTCGGTTGTGGATCCGTCAGCAGCCAACCACGTTCTACGGAACAGGAATTGATCTTCTCGTCTCCCAGTCGGGTAAATGTCTGAACACGTGTGGTGGTTTCTTTTGAATCGAACCATTTCATGGTCACTTTGTGGCGGGTGTTCGGTTTTCATTCGACTGCTGGGTACACTTCATCGGGGCACCTAAGGCCATCTACATCTAAATCTACATGGATACTATGCAAATCACATTTAAGTGCCTGGCAGAGGGTTCATCGAACCACCTTCACAATTGTCTATTATTCCAATATAGTATCGCGCGCGGAAAGTATGAATACCTGTATCTTTCCGTAAGAGGTCTGTTTCCCTTATTTTATCGTGGTGATCGTTCCGCCCTATGTAGGTCGGTGTCAACAAAATATTTTTGCATTCGGAGGAGAAAGTTGGTGACTGGAATTTCGTGAGAAGATTCCTTTGCAACGAAAAACGCCTTTCTTTTAATGATGTCCAGCCCAAATCCTGTATTATTTCTGTCACACTCTCTCCCATATTTCGCAATAATACAAAGCGTGCTGCTGCTGCCCTTCTTTGAACTTTTTTGTACTTCGTCAATCCTACCTGGTAAGGATCCCACACCACGCAGCAGTATTCTAAAAGAGGACGGACAAGCGTAGCGTAGGCAGTCTCCTTAGTAGGTCTGTTACATTTCTTAAGTGTCCTGCCAATAAAACGCATCCTTTGGTTAGCCTTCCCCACAACGTTTTCTATGTGTTCTTTCCAGTTCAAGATGTTCATAATTGTATTACCTAGGTATTTAGTTGAATTTACGGCTTTTACATTAGACTGATTTATCGTGTAACCGAAGTTTAGCGAGTTCCTTTTAGTACTCATGTGGATGACCTCACACTTTTCATTATTTAGGGTCGACTGCCACTTTTAGCACCATTCAGATATTTTTTCTGCAGTTTGTTTTGATTTTGTGATAACTTTATTAGTAGATAAACGACAGCGTCATCTGCAAACAACCGAAGACGGCTGCTCAGATTGTCTCCCAAATCAAAATGGCTCTGAACACTATGGGACTTAACATCTATGGTCATCAGCCCCCCTAGAACTTAGAACTACCTAAACCTAACTAACCCAAGGACATCACACAACACCCAGTCATCACGAGGCAGAGAAAATATCTGACCCCGCCTGGAATCGAACCCGGGAACCCGGGCGTGGGAAGCGAGAACGCTACCGCACGACCACGAGCTGCGGACTGTCTCCCAAATCGTTTATATAGATAAGGAACAGCAAAGGGCCTATAACACTACCGTGGAAACGCCTGAAATCACTTCTGTTTTACTCTATGACTTTCCGTCAATTACTACGAACTGTGACCTCTCTGACAGGAAACGGCAAATCCAGTCACATAACTGAGACGAGATTCCATAAGCACGCAATTTTACTACGAGCCGCTTGTGTGGTACAGTGTCAAAAGCCTTCCGTAAATCCAGGAAAACGGAATCGATCTGCAATCCCTTGTCAATAGCACTCAGCACTTCATATAAATAAAGAACTAGTTGTGTTTCACAACAACGTTTTTTTCTAAACCCATGTTGACTGTGTGTCGATAGACCGTTTCCTTCGAGGTAATTCATAATGTTCGAACACAATATATGTTCGAAAATCCTGCTACAGATCGACGTTAACGATATGCGCCTGTAATTTAGTGGATTACTCCTACTAGCTTTCTTGCGCAAACAGTAGATGTTTTCCAAGATAGACACGTACGTTACCAGACCTACCGGTGAGACAGCGATCAACAGGTGCGGGACCATCGATCTAGGGTGTCGACCCAGTCACCATCTCGCAAGCTACACCTAAAGAGACATAATTGACGGGAAACGAGGACGATTATGTTTCGGTGTCATTTAGTTCGCCTGTGTAGCTTATGTTTAGCAAATCGTGGGCGCCGATACGTGTCGGCAATCGCACAGAGATCGACATCGATGGTGTGCTGGCGTGTCATTCGCGAGATTAGCTACGCCGCAGTATCCACCGCGAAATACAGCGTTCTGGCTCGCATGCCCCCCGTTCGACATTCCGTCTGTAGAGCTCGGCGCCCGCGCCGACTGCTTTCTGCAGGCTCATCACGTCCCACCTGCACCGAGCTGCAAGCGCAGACTCCCGCTGCAGCACCGCGCGCAAGAGCCGCGGGTTGCGGTCGCTCAGGGGCTATCCTCGCCACACCACCTAGCCAGCCGTGGGCATCTCTTTTGGATCACGAAACAAAATCTCGATAAGCAGTGTAATAGTTTTTACTAATTTTTGGCTTTCAATACTTGCCCAACGGGAAACGGTAGAGTTCATGTAAGTAGCTGTAAAGTAGGCCATGGTGTATTTGTCTCCCACGTCTTTGCATGAAGTAGGAAGACAAAAAACATTTTGTAGAACCTTTTGACGATGTTGTAACACTTCGGAATTTTTAAGTTAGGTTTACCAAGGGCAAATAAAATAATCGCATAACTGCTGTCGCGATGCAGTTCAGTGTTGGCTAAGGGAAGGCAATGGACGATAAGCCAGAGTCTGCCAGTGGTGCGCTAAGAATGTGTAAGAAGAAAATGTCCGTCTGGTGGAGCTTGTATTCATCTGCCATCGGCCCAGTTGATTCAGTTACTGCTCTCAAGCTCTCAATGTTTGGAGTAGTGACTGAGTCGCCTTCTTTGGAACCTCGAACGGTTGTCCTTAAGTAAGGTCCTGTCTGGTCTCACAACTGACTGTAAACTGCAAATAATTTGGAAGGCTCGGCCTTGATCAAAAACAAAATTCCCTATTATTATTATTATTTTATCTGCACACGTTTCGGTGATGTTACGCCAACATAGCTGGACTTACCTTAATTTTGCTATCAAACAGTAAGCAATGTTGAAACTGTGGTTACGGTATTGGCAACAAGTATTTCAACAAAAAAACGTGCCTTTCTCATAGCACTTCCTTCAGTACGGTTGATACGTGGAAAAATTTTGTCAGTTGCAACAAACAATTATTTCTTTAATTACTGTACTCTATAAGGAGTGAAAATGTAGGCCTAATTTGATACTGTGATGATTGGTACTATTTTTCAGTTATTTAGCTTCCTGCAGCCATTTATTTGTTACTTCTACTGTCAACAGTGCTACGCTCATTATTTTTCCCTAGATTTACGTGAATGTCTTCGAAATAATGTGCCTGATTTCTGCCTTAGTCGGGGAAACACGTTACTCGTGATGGAGTTCATGAAATTCATAGTTCATGAAGTAGTGACAACGTGGATGCCTTACTTTAAAAAAAAAAAAAAAAAAAAAAAAAGAGAGAGAGAGAGAGAGAGCAGCAAATGACAAGCGCTTTCTCACACTCACAAATTTTACAAACTCCACCACTAGTAACGTGTTCTCTAAAAGAATAATCAGACACATTATTTTGTCAAAAGGTCACAAAAACCTAAAGAAACGAAAAACAAACAAATAAATAAGTAGCCGTAAAACTTCCTGGCACATTAAAACTGTGTGCCGGGCTGGGTCTCGAACCAGGGACCTTTTGTTTTCTCAGGCATCTGCTCTAACGACTGAACTACCCTAGTCCCAGTCCGGCACACAGTTTTAATGTGCCAGGAAGTTTCGTATCGGCGCACATACCGCTGTAGAGTGAAAATTTCGTTCTGTAAATGTTAAATAACTGAAAAATAGCACACGTCACCGGAAGTACAATTATACGCCTACTTTTTCGCTCCATAGAGAGTACCGTACTTGGAAGAAACTGTATATAAATATCAGCTATAGTGCAGAAGATAGCAACATGAAAACTATATACTGATAAATTATATATTTCTGTTGGAACACTTTTATGAATATGATGACCGGGAATCCAACTTGTCTGTACGAGGCTCCTTAACTGTGCTGTCCCAGAAGCTTTTAGTCTGCAGTACCCTTAAATGAACAGAGGTATCTCATTTACGTACAGCTGCCCAGCTTGTGTGCTTCAGTCACATGTGTCTCTGGTGTGTCCCGTGTCCCTTCTACCTCTCCTCCTCATCAGTCAATCACGCCGATAAATTCTCATTATTCATTCGTCCACCGTTCTGTCTAACAGTTTTGTTTCCTATGTATTCAATTCTTCGTTGTCTCTCCTCTGA